>NC_135770.1:949909-1342306 GCF_052425735.1 Oculina patagonica
CCGTTATGCTCAGTCGCTTTGACCTTGACTTGGAATTTTTGTCCTTCTTTGATTTTGATAAGGGCGTCGAGTCTTGGTAAATCAAACTGTGTTGTGTTTGCACTTGTTATCATCAACCCACTTGTGTTCTTAAATTCACGCCAAGTGAATTTGCCCTGTTGACTGGTTGAAAGAATGTGAACGGACCACGAAAATGTGGCGATCGATATGCACGGTCGGTTGGCGCAAACCACTTTGAATGTAAGCAGTCGCATAGGACTGACTTTCGCCCGACAGTTATTGATACACCTGAAAATAAAACATCATGAAGCTGACAAAAAGAAACATTGTTTTATAATACATATAATATATAAATAAAATTAGACAAAATAAAGGATAAAGAAGTGAGGGAAAATTACTAGTTACAACATATTTTATTTAGATATCGAGGGAAGAGTTAATGCCTTTAAGTCAACATTTTTGTGCAAACCGAGCATAACTTTGACACGAGAACTTTGACAGATAAGAGGTCAGAATACAGCTATAGTTTGACAACAACAGCAACAACAACAAAATAAGGAACAACAGCTTAAAAATGCAAGACGCTATATAATAAATAGAAACAATAGGAACAACTCAAAACATCAGGAACAAAATCAAAAAATGCAGACATAATTGGAAGATCTTCACTCCCCTCCACATACTTGTTTTGTTTTGACAGTTCGAATTGTTGCCAGCGCGTACAAAATCTGACCGGCGTAATTGTCTCAATAACAAATATGAGACGCAAATTCCGTCGAAAACATGAGAGCAAAAAATGAGACGCTTATTTTAAAAAAGTTCGAAAATAAATTTTCAGTTCAAAATGATTTCAAACTGGTTTAACTTGTATTTTTCTTTGTTTAACTAGCATCGTTATGGAAAACTGGAACAAAGGAAAATAGAAATCAAACTACTTTGAAATCATTTGACTTGAAATTCATTTTAAACTACAACAAATACATGTAAAACAACAACTTACCGAATAAAGAATGGTACTGCGGGCTTAACTTGTAACTCGTGCTTCGCATAAGATGTCCTGGTGTCTTTATTCACTGCCAATTGGAATAAGTAAGTGCAATTTGACTTAAGAGAAGCGACATCAATGATAAGGAGTTTTTGATTGAAGAAGATAGAATGGGTTGCATTGGCAATACCAGAACAAGGCCCCAACTCAGGTTTTGGAAAATATAAAACATCCACTGGGTCCCACTGACATGTTCTTTGGCATTGCCACGCAAAGTTTAATCTTCTGTGCTGAAGCCACTGGTGCTCTGGATCGTACGACCAAGAGCCATCTATTGTAACGTTTCCTATTTCCCTTATTACTGATGCAGGTCCCACGATCTTAGCAATCAAAGCCGGCATGTGGATTGTCACAAATCCGTATCCATACGCTGACGTTTCTGGGGCATCTTCAGAAACCGAAACTTCCACTGCTGCATACACGACGCCTGCGCCAAAAAGCCTTGGCCAGAGCCTGACTGTGTCCCTGTTAATAGGTCCATACATGAGGAATGGCGAGAAGTAATTTGTTTCGCGGTCGATTTTAGAGAACCTCCATTCGTACCGCGTTTGGTTCGATTCAGAACAGTTAGTTGTCACAAGAGCTGTCAAGCTAAAGGGACCGTCGGTCGTCATGACGATATCTGATTTAGAAGGACGACGCTTGAATTGTACATCTACAATGGGAGGCCCGCAACTGCATCCAACTATAATGAGAATAAGTTTTCAAGTAACATAAAAAATAGTCAATGGAGACCACTAACAAGTTTTTTAAAAGAGCCTTATGGAAGGATTTTGCTTACGTGTTTACGTCATAGTTGCCACAAAATTTAGACCACGTGATTATTCATTTGGGAGGTTAAAATTGTGCAATTTCTGACACGCAACTGGATGTATGACTGTACGAACAGAACAGTTGCAACTTCCCAAATGAATCTTAACATGGCAACAGGGATGGCAACAGGGATGTAAACGCGTTAGTCGAATTCTTCTACTTATTAAGATGGGAAAGGATAAAGATGAAATCAACAAAAAAATGAAAAGAGAGATCCCAAATCCAAAGAAACATTATTTATTCCACCCCCCCCCCCCCCCAAAAAAAAAAAAATCAGTATTTATCTGGGATATTTAAATTCTAGCTTCTTAATTCTTCAATAACACTGTAGTAATATTGGTTGGTTAGGTTACTACTCACATGGGTATCTAATTTTTAAAAAATCCGACTGGAAAACAGTGGACTCGCTAATGAAGGACCTGAGTTTAGCTACAAGAAGATGAACACTCGATTCAGTGCAGTACATGGCAACCTCTGCTGTGGCGAATGTTGATATTTCCGGGGACGGCTGTGGACTATGGAAAAAAAAGTAAAACGATGAATTCGTAAAGAAGTTGGCTAAAACGAAGTTAAAATAGCTACAGTTTTTTTCAGCGGGCTTCGTCGGGACAACACATAGTACCTTTTTTGCGATAAGGTGTCGGTAAAATGTAAATAATAAAAAAAATAAATCACTTTATTTAAGCGTCAATGTATTCAGCACTGCTGTACTAATTGAGGACACTGTAAATAGATAAGCAAACATTATAAATCAAACAGAAACGTATTTAAAATCCCAACTCGTAGGAAGTTGACCAGTTGGCTATTTACGAAGCATGGAGGAGTTAAATTCGTGAAAACCGAACAAAAATCCATCTAGTGTGGATTTGAACTAAGTACTTTGTGTTGTGTTGTTAGAATTAACCCTCCCCCCTTGTCTATCCTGTGTGTCTATATTGATTTGCGCTACTCTAACAAACAAACAAAAAGTGAAAGAACAAATTTATTAACCTCAATCTTAAGACCCTGTTATATAGATATCCTCTCACTGTGTTAAAATGAGAATGAATCTGAAAAAAAAAGCAAACGATTGAAATTAACCACTTCCGGAACAGTGACCCCTTGTGTACATTTTTTTTATTTAGGATTAAATTTTAATCATAATTACAAACTCTATTGCGCCACTCTATTACACTGTTTAGCTAAGGAAAAGGAGAAATCAAATACATTCAAACATTTCAGGTCATTGTTACGAGAGAACGGCACTCCTACAACTGACCTCTTCCGTCGCTCTTGCTGCTCTCTGTTTATATTCATCACTTGAAGTGTTCATATGGTTCAGGGTGAATGGAACATTGTCAAACATCAACCAGGCCTCGAAATAATAACCTGGAATAGGAACTGAATGAGGTCAACTAATTAATCACATGATCATGCAAGCAAGCAAGTAATTAATTAATCAATGAATCAATGAACCAATTAATCATTTCTTCAATCAAGCAATCATTTAATCAATCAAGAAATGAGGAAAGCGAGTAACCAGTCAAGCAATCACTTTAATCCAGTTAGTCAGCCACCAATTAGCAAAACTAACAATTTGCCGTCGATCGATAAATAAAAAGACAAATTTACGGTACGTAGTTTTTCGTTTTAGAGGAAGGCCTATTTAGCAATCTTCTGCAATAATACGCGTCCGTTGGTAAATTTCACGAGGTGCCAAGCTCACGTGATTGTTATTCTCAGTGGGTAAAACTACAAATTTAGCCTTTGTTCACTTTCATTTCAAATTAAATGAATTAACCATATTGACCATTCTAATTTAGCACGAGAGAATATCATGTATTTAATTGATTGCCACATATACTTCTTTCAATATTAGTTCTGAGAAGTTGACCATACGTCAGGACATTTCCCTCTAGTTGACGAATCTATCGAGATTCTGTCACTTGTTTACTAGATAATGTTTGCGCATTACAATAAAAAAGTAACTATTGATCACTTTTTAAGTTATGTCTTCTTACTTGGTTCGCAGCCATAAATTTCCATTCTGAGTCCAATGTTGTTATGCCAAGTGGTGGGCACCATCATGAGCTTGGATGCGATAGCAGGAACCGGTAAATCGTGTCTGCGTACATTGTTACTGTCTTGATTTCCTTCAAAATCCTGTAGCGACAAAAGGACATATTAGAAATTATTTCGCAAAACAACATTCTACATTTTCGAATAATATATATATTTTTTTATTTTGTGCATGCCCTCTTTGACGTACACACAAGGTGGCTCTGAATCCGCCCCCATTTTGTAAACTTTGCAAAACGTTGTATCTTAGCATGCTTATTATTACTTGACATATAGGAAAAAGGGGGATCACCGAGCTCTTTTTCGAGTTGTTACCAGTTGATGCTAAAAAGGTGTAGATTAACCACAGTTAACGTTAACCGCGTAATATACTGACGTGTTAAGAATCCTTGTTTTTTAGCTAAACGTCTAGCCATCATTCAAATATGGGAAATGAATAAATCAACGAAGAAATGCATAATTTGAACCCTTTACGTACTTCAATACCTTTGAACGTTCGCCTTAAACATAGGATAACAAATTTAGCTAATCTTAAATTTTGAATTTCGGAATTCGCGATGTTGTAAGTCATCGCTCGTTTGCGCTCCCGCAGCCCAAATTTGACGCTTTCAGTATGAACAGAAACGACGTTATGGACCTTGAAACAGGGTTTAAATTCCATACAAACGTCTCTAATTGTCAGCCAGCGTCCCCCAAAACCATATAAACTCTTAAAATTTTTATCCGTTTTGTGACTGCTGTAAAATCCTGTCAAAGACTCATTCGGCTTGAAAGAAACTAAGATGGAAACCATTATGTTTGCCCATTTTCAAGAGTATCACAAAAATCATAAAAAATTTTAAGAGTTTATATGGTTTTGGGGGACGCTGTCTCAAAATAAGAGACGTTTGTATGGATTTTTAACCATGTTCCATAACTTCATTTTTGGTCATCCTAACAGCATCAAACTTGGTCAAATGACCAATCGCACCGTGATCTTTCATGTGGTGATGCCAGATTATCGATTACTTAAAATTTGAAACTTGCCCCAGTTCCCTGCTCAACCTCGGAATGGCCAATAGCGGACACGGTCGGGGCGTCGTTTTGTGTCCGTAAAAGCAAGAGTCCGTAATAGCGGGGTGTGAGAAAAAAAGTGCCGTTAAAATACGTTAAATAATATAGAATATGACAAGCTTATCAACAGTGGTGAAACTGCTAAGTAGTCGTTGAGAATGGACTATTCGGGCTTGATCTTTCCTAACGAGTCTGGGGGAAAAGGCCAAGCTGAAGGGAAAAGGAAGTCTTTTGTACCGTTACTGAAGGAACTGATGCAAAACTAAACCTTCCAGAAGTCCTTTGAAGTGTGTTTTGACAAACAACGAACAACATATTGTAATCTCATGTAATAATGTTATGTGAGAAGTTCATGGTGTCCGCTTTATCGAGAGTCAAAACAATAAAAACTGTTATGTTGGTGTCACGAAAGTGTCCGTAATTCCGTAATAGCGAGAGTCCGTAATAGCGGGAGTCATTTCCAGTCAAACCTCTATAGCTTTCGCCGGGGATCTGGATTTTGTCCGTAATAGCGAGTGTCCGTACGTAATAGCGGGGTGTCCGCAAGGCGAGAGTTGACTGTAATATGTTTTTTTCGCCCACTCAGGCACATTGCAACAAAATGAAACATAAATAATTTGAATACCAAAACTGAATAGCATAATCAATGTTAAAATACAAGGTCAATTGGTACATTTATGTTTCAATGTTTGCCAAATTGGATTCTCAATTTCTAGCTTGACTCCTGCCAGTCTTGGCTACGACTCCAAATCGAAGCATCCAGATCTCAGTTTTCTGTTGCGGCTAAAAACCTGTATTGTATGGTTGGTATATGATATCAACCGCAAAACAATTATCTTTGTTAAAAAGCCATGTTTAGCGCGTCTATTTAGTGCACATACATTGATGTTTTGTCATTAGCAATTGGACTTTGTCATAACAAAAAAATGTTCTTGATACTAATAATTTGTTTCTTAGACAAAACACAACTGGAGATTCTTTTGTTTCATTTTTCCGAAATTGTTTTGCCCCGTAAAAACGAATGCAACATTATCCAGCAAACATGTTCTTGGTATCCCGCTAAGCTACACCGCAAAACATATATTTCTGCGACCTTTACAAAAGAAACTTGTTATTTATTGTTTATACAATTATTCTTTCTATTATTACAATTCTTTTTAGTCCGCAGGCTTGTACCGCGCTGAATACATGCAGCGAATCTGTAGAAAACTCTTTACAATTGTTAGAAGAGATCTATACAGGCAGTTTCGAGTTCCTAATCTATATTTGAAGTGAGGGATGTCCATTTTCAAGTACAGTTCTGAACTGAACTTGGGATCTTTCTAGAAGTATGGCAATAAAAACTGAAAACCCACATTATTGTCAATAATGCGTCGATCACCGTCACCCAAGGTTACTTAAATAAAATTGCAGACCAACAACAAGAATCAACACGCACAAATTTGACTATTTTTTATCGTTTCAGCTTGTTTTCTTGTCATATATATTAAAAAAAGTGCCAAAATACCGGATCTGTACAGTGTTTTTTAATTCTCGAATTTATAATTATTACTTGTTATGTTTATTTTTTATCATAGGACACCATTTTATTGTTACAAGGTGACAAAAGCCTGTCGTCCTGTGTTTAAATATGCTTTTTCTACAGATCTATGACAACTCGTTTTTTTTCTTTTAATTTATGAAAAATTTTGTAATTGACGTCTTTTCCGCAAGTTTTTGTTTGCTAATAAACGCGTGTTATGTGGTTTTCTAGGCATGTAATGTAGGTAAAATACAAAACCACTCCGTGCCCAGTTGATATCAAATCTTGATATCGGTATCCATCATACAGACAAAATGCAACAAGAATTAACACGCTATAAGCTATTAAATGCAAAATTACCAATGAGTCAAGGCATAGCTGGTGTCACACAAACACAATAAGAGAATCCCCGTGATACGAAGAAATGTCAGACTTCCATTATCGTCCGTGCAACAAAATTATCATTTTCACAAGACAAATGTAATAAAATGGCTGACTAGACAGTTCAAGATCAAAAAGATAAAAATTACACAGTGCATTTACCGAACCATGCGATGGACATGTTCAGTTCCATACGAATGCATTTGTGAATTTGATTTGTAAACTCTTAGCAGCGATGTTTAGGGCACACAGGACGCATGTGCTTCCCGGTGTGGGACGTAACAAAAATGAAAATTCAAGTTTTGTAAGTGAGAAAGATTTACACTCATACTTATACTTGTGTAGTGATCATGAAGGGGTTAAATGTATACCATAAATATCAGTTGCAGTACACGAGAAAAACGAAATGTGTATAAATCCAAATGCGTTACTATTATTTTTATATTTCGTACATGAAGTATTCAAATTTACAACTTGAAATACTGCCAAATGGATATAAAACCGCTGAAGATATCCCTTAGCTTCACGTTAAAGAAGACTGAAAAATCCTTGCGAGACTAAAATTCAACTCTTCCGTTGATTAACAACACTCTTGGTCTTATCAGAACAAGAATCAACCATCACAATCAATTCCTTACCAAAACTTTATCATTGACGTCCATAAAATAAGCGAACTCGAGCTTTCCGGCGTACATCAAGCGATAGCTGGTAACCCATTCCGCAATAGAAGCATCTCCATAGCCCTGAGTCGCAATCCCTGTAATGGTAAATTCCCTTCTTAGGTCAATTCTGATCCAAGGCAATTTGTCCGAGACACCATTACGGGCCCTGTAGCCTGGAGGCGACATCGTTAAGTTGAGCCGGGCACGATGGGCACCAAATGTCGAAAAATCGTCGTTATAGGCTGAGAACGCTGAGAGCTGGTCATCCTTAATGAGGCCGCTTTCAAGGCCAAGTGGAAGTTTGCACGGTTCTGTGGAGTGGAGACATTACATGTTAAAAAATAGATAACTCTTAACAATATTACAAAATGAGTCAAGACAATATGTTTATTATGACAAGAGATAAAATGACTAATATTGACTAATATTATTGACTAATGACGAAAAGCTGACATTGGTTTATCGTGAATAGCTTTTTTTTGACAAATGATTGCTGGTGGACTTACTTGGGCATTCAGAACTTTTCAAGCTGGCGTTTGTAGACAAAGAAACGAATATCAATAGCCAAAACCATCCACAACGCTTCATTTCTAGACACTCTCGCCTTTAATAAAGCGGCCGTTTAATCGCCTCATCACTTCTGCGTCCGTTCATATTTCTGCAATGATTGAAAAGGCCAAAAGCATTCCATAGTTTGGCAACCATTGTTAAATATGACAGGCAAAGTAATCGCTAGGACTGTAATCAAGGCGATCCATAGAAAGGTGAGAAAACGAGCTAAACGCAGATGACAAACAAAAACCCGGTGATTAAAAATTTAAGCAATGAAGCATTTATACAATTTACCGAACAGCATGGCTCTTAAGACTCAACATCTTCTTGTTGAATACGAGTCTAAACAAAACAAAAACAACCATTCTATGATAATCAGAACTGATATAAATGAATAGAATTTTATTAAAGCGATAATTTTGCCTAGATACTAAAGTGGTCTAAAGTCAGAGTTCTGTATTTTTCGATACGAAAGATCTAGAATATCCTTAAGTAATCTCGCGCTAAACAGTTGCCAATTAACGCGTAAGCCGTTTCTAATTATTCATAGTTTAAATTTGAAGTCTTTGAACGCTTCACCATTGAAAGAGACGTTATGAATGGGTAAAAGGCACAACATTGCTTAAAACAAAAAGCTGTGTTTTGATGATAAAAATTCATAACCAGCCCACAGCGGGCACGACATAAACAATACAAAAACATTTAACTCAGAGGCCGCTGATTGGCAGTTCAACATCGCGTTGCGGCCCTTACGACGGAAAACGTTACGATCTTTATTTCTTCAATTTTAAAGCAACTGGGCCTTTATCCTGCGAGCAAAGTTCAAGGGGTTTAAAGTTCTGTCTTGTTTCTGTGAGAACGGTTTAAGGTATTCATTGTCATAAATTGACACTGTTTGAAATTATACCTGCTCGTATTGTTTAATCCACCTGTTAAAGCGCTTATATTTGTTTAAATCATTATAACACACAGGGTCTACAAAATAGTACATTTATTCAAATGGATAGATCAACATGACTTCGCTTTTAATCTGTTGTGTTCAATGAGAATTTTTTTCTATCGGACGAAAAAGTTCGTGCAACTGACTAATTTTGTAGATGCCTCCTGCTGAAATTCGGCTTTGTAAATTTTTCGTTTTAAAATTAAAATCTATTCAAAGTTTCAGGGAAGGTTTGTTTATTAGCTAAAAGTAGATAAAATTATGAAAATAAAATGCAGGTTGGGACTTAAAAGCTAAGAGACGATGATCGATGTCACTTTTTTTTTTGACGTACGAGTGAAGACTTCTTCACCACTATACTGTATCAGCTGATTGTTTACTTGCATTATAAGTTACCTGCTAAAACCTCTGCGTTTGAGCCAAGCCGGCTCATCAGGCCAGGTCAGGCGCTTAGCTCCGGTCTCGTAAAGTGAAGTGATTAGGAGTATGTCTATTCATCTTTCTTAATGGTATGCTATAGTCCATCGCGGGGCTACCCCACAACATATAACGGGTTCCTGTCGCTACTCATTAATTTCCCTAGGTGATAGGCACTGTCAGATAAGTGTCTCTTGACCAAGTCCTCAGCACAGTAACCCTGGCCAGGGTTCCAATCCGGACCGATAGATCCGGAGTCAAGCGCACTAATCATTAGACAATTGCGCCTCCTACTGAAACACAGCGAAGAAAATGAAAAACAAAATAATATGATAGTACGCAATCATCAAATATTTCGTTTTGGAGGTTAAAATGGAAATCCATTATCCTAAAGAATACTTATCTAGACACCCCGAAAAAAGGCACTAAGGTTTTCAAAGACCCAGGCGAAATAGGGAAAGAAAATTAAACCAAACTGCTGTTTTCAAGTGAATTTTTAAAAAAAACTTTCAGTACAGGAAGGACGATTTCATGTGTTGACTTGATTTAATTTATAGGAGTTTAACGGTTTAACTGATCGTTTCAGTCCAAATTGAATAACTTTTTTTATCTCGTATGAACAGCTTCTATTTTTCTCGAAGGGTCTGTTAATTGTGCTTTTATTTTTTTATGTCAGGGTGATTCATTTATTTGTTTCTCGTGACTGCCCGCGGCGTATTTCCATCATTGTCAACGCTTCCCTAGCCAGGCTCTTGTTCGACATTTCCGATCTAGGTAAGGCACATCTGCTAAGTTGAAAATCGTCCTTCAAAATGACATTTATTTTTCTTTCACTTAAAATAGAAATGGGTAACGTTTGACACGAAGCACGCGCTAGCCTGCGAATGAGAAGGACACCAACAGAAACGCCAATGAAGTATATTAACATGCCATACTCCACCGCGGTCAAACGACATAAATATGCAAAAAATAAGAAAAGTACTGCAAAGATAAGGTTTTAATTTTCACAGTTCAAAGTTCGATACATAACCGGTATCCTAAGGGCTTACTAAGTTTTTTGGAGCTTTACTAAAAATGTTCTACGTGTTTGAAAATAGCGATAGGCGGACTTGTCGGCGCCATTTGTCAAAGCACCTTTGGTTGGATGCGAAACATTTAAAAAGTAAAAACACTGGTTTACCTTAGGGAATGGGATTATGCTTTCACTCGGCAACTATTTTTATCTATCCTTGCTCGTAATAACACTTCAATTTGAACAAAAAACGGCGAAATGGAAAGAAAACCTGCCTCAGAAGTTTGACCGTGGTGAAATGCCATACAAACATTAAAACTAAAAAAGAAAAAAGTAAAACTACGATGAAAAATTGTTTTATTCGCTACTAAGGTGGCTTGATACAGTTTTTTCTGGGACATACCTACAATTTGCAATTGGCCTTTAAACGATCTTCCCTGACTCGGATCGATATGAAAATTACACCATGTATTGTTTTTAGATTGAAATTTACTTTGATGTATATTTTAAGGTAATCGATATTTCCATGGCAACGATAAATAGAACACTGCAAAATCAGTAAAACCTGATAATAATAATAATAATAATAATAATAATAATAATAATAATAATAATAATAATAATAATTATAATAATAATAATAATAATAATAATAATCGATATTTTAACAGGGTGACCCCCAGTCGCAGGACGGTATCAACGGGGGCCCTGTGTAAAATAAAACAAATTTAAAGTAAAAAAGAATGCGTGAATCAGATTTGCCGCTTAAAAACTAATACCAGCATCCTTTAAGATGTACTACAAATAAAATATTCAAGAATTAAAAAATTCTGTATGTTTGATTTCGAATAAATCGCAAAAATGTTTCAGATTGTACTTTTTTCGTAGCGATAATAAATGCGCCGAGACACAAACACTACGAAGACGAAGTAATCTCAAATAACGCCAAAAAGTGTATTAATGTAGTCTTTCGAAGTCGTGAAAGTTTTGTTGAGTTTCCACAACGCAATTCTGAGAATCTGTTTTTTTTTTTCGACCACTCGTATTGTAATTTTCAGATAATTTTCGGTTTGAAGCGCTTTTTGAAAAATCTATAAAACGGCTCGATAGATTTTCTTTAAACTTTCAGCACAGAAGCTCGATTATGTAAAGAATACAGCTTCATTTAGAGCTTATGCAAAATGGCTGTTTATATATCCTGCCTTTTGGTCAAGTTTCTTAAAGCATAGATGGTAGCACTTGGATACTATTCTACTCTAAGAAGCTTGGTGATTAACGTCTAACGAATGTAAAGTTTTTGACAACATGTATTCCAAATTTGTGAGATTTGTATGGAAAAGAAACTCTGGCCTACCTAGCCTCGTTTACATGTTTTTTGATTGTACAAATAACTCTGCAACGTTCCATTTGACAGGAGTATAGCCAGAAAATTACATACACTGATTCTCTTTGATTTTATATTCAAGGAAACCTAATTTTCATCACTTAAAAAATAATGTTGAAAAATGATATTTTTGGGATCAAAACTAACGGCGGCATATATGCATTAGGTCTATATTTTTCCTTTATAACTTCGTAATTTTCCTTTCAGGCGCAGCTCCAACACCGCAAGTTAGAAAATCCAGTTCAACTGCTATTTCTATAAAACGGGTCTTGATTTCAGCAAGTAAGTCCATCTCCTTCATATCAGTAAAACAGACACTTTTGTCATCAATACTGCATTCTTGACGACACTGCATCGTTGAAGATTCTGGTGGCATTGAATTGTTGCGGCAAGGTTCAAACATGGCGATGTCAATGGCATCCAGTTCGTGTCCATAACCACACGACTCAGAACGGTTGCTCGATGTTGCACTGCTTATCAAAGCATGAGAAACTCTTGACGACAGCCTCATTCCAGATAATACTTTGCCCGGAAACTCTTTAATTCTCTTTATAAAGACGTTATACATGAAAGTTCCGAGTTCAGCATCGCTGAACTCTTCACCCTGATCTTCCCTGACTTCACTATAAGCATCTACGAAAATTGCCACAAAGACGTTGATCATGATGAACAACATGACGCACAAATAGAAAAACAAGAACAGCGACCCAAGGACCGGATAGAAATGATGTAACTCCACATTACCGATTTGCTTGCCAACTGCCATTAGAAGAACTGCCCGTAAAGAAACGAAAAAAGTCGAAAAGGCCGCTAAATTGCTGCCAAAGCAAAGGAAACCCAAATTGAGAAAAGGCAACCACAGTAGTGGCAAGTACCGAAGAAAAAGACAAAATTGGCCTGGCTGATCTTTTCAGGGTGCCTTGCATCTGGCAAATGTGATGATTGAATCTGATTAGTCTCAATAGCTTCAAAGTTATGATAAAAATTGCCAGTGAGAGCCATAAGGTTTCTTGGTCTAACCAGCGCACAATGTAGTCAGAACTAAAAGTTTCGTAGGGATTCGCCTGTATATCCCTAACGTACAAACTGGTGTGTTTTCCTTTTAGCAACGACATCACCACAGCCACAAGAGAACACACCAGGAGCATCAACTCCAACCAATTCCTTACACGACGAAAATACCTCCTTTGACGAAAGTATTTCACTACCTCAGCAATAAACCATACGACAATTACAACAAGAAACAATAGTTGGCAAACTTCGTAGAACGATTGCAAGTGTGCATTTGTCGATGCGTATAGTGTAAGTGCCCTTACTTCAACAGCAGTAACGGCCTCACCGGTTGGTAGTCGTTCAAAGACGTGTCTCACGCTACAGAACAGCGAAGTGGATGGGTCAAACAGTGTAAACTCTATGAATACGGCCGCGGTACGTGTATCGACCCAGTTGTTGTCACGCAAATCGTTTATCACTTCTAAGGCTGATTCTTTGTTGTAGCCAAGGTCTGCAACGTATCCACCACCATCGCAGCTGTGTCTTACAGCTTCATGTGACATGGTGTTCATCTCTGTCCCTGACTGGTATCTCCAAGGCTTTGGACATATGTCATCGATAGAAGTAAAGTGGCTATAGTTATCCAATGGAATCCACTTCGGAAGATTATACGGAGTGGTGTCCTCGCTATCACCAGAGTACGTTTCCAGGCATCGGGCAAACAAGTCGTTGACGTGTGTGTCCAGGAAACCTGTTTGGCATCTTTCCTCTAAAAGGAAATAAAATAAATAATATAAGAGCGCGCGTTATTTGTAGAGCGGGAATTCTTTGAATTTATAATTAGTAAGGTTCGAGTAGGTTGACACCACTTACTCTTATCACTCTCCAAATAGCTCTGTTTTAAGAAAGCGGCTTGATAAAGGAATATGTAGTCTGTGACGATCAACGCTGAAACACGTGTCCAATAGAATTACCCTCAAGAAAAAACTGTCTAATGAAAAGTCGTCAGTGCATGGTAAATTTCATTCATTGTTTTGGAATTTCTTTCATGTGAAGTCCTGGATGTAATTCATTGGTCAAACTCAGTAGATTGATCGAATTCTTTTGTCAGGTTAAATTGCAAAATTCGAAATGAAATTTTGGATTGTATTTTAAATAACATACCTTTTAACAGTCGATGACAATTGGGATTTGAAATAGACTAATCTGACGAACGTTCCTTTTTACAAAGGTAAGAAAAAAAGTTATTCATGCGATATTTCTCTCTGCGAATTAGCTATGGCTACGAATGTTGGGGAAAAAGTCCGGCAATAATATTCTTATCAGAAACTTTATATCTCTTACTATCTGTATATGGAAACGTACTTTGTTTTATCCTTAGCTGCCTAAGGCGTGGCATTCCCATCAGGAAGGTCAGCTTGCTGCTAATGAATCCTTCTTTGTATTGAAATGGCTGACCATTGTACCATGTGATATCGTAGAGGCCAGGAACTAAAACTCCATCCAGCCACTTCCACAGTGATGGTGTATCTTTGACCTGAAATCGATGATTAATAATAAATACCCATTTTCACAAGCACAAAGGCAATGAATAGCTAATTCTTTCTATGAGACGTGACTGCAGGAAATCACGGTAGCCGGTATTTAGCGTTGCCAAGTCCAGGAATTGTTTTGTTGAATACAACTAGCATGATCCTCATGGAGCCATGTCTTATAGAGGGATTTGGGTATCTATTGTGTTTGATTGATTTTTTTAGTCAGCATTTTGTCGTTTTCCAATAAAATAAATAAATGGGAATTTGCAGTGGCATTTCCACAAAATAACTTTCCATCCATTGCTCCAGATCAAATTGGAAATTAGAAGTGTTGGTTTTAGGGGAGGGAGAAAAAACCGGATAATCCGGAGAGGAAAGCCTAAGGGCAACGACGAAACCTACAACAAACTCAATTCATTTATATCGCCGGGTCTACCAATCGAACCCGGGTCATATTGGTGGCAAGCGGGCGCTCTCACCACTGTGCTATCCCTGCCACACATTTTGTTTTAGTTTTATAGTAGTAAAGCACAATGCCTTCCTATTTGCATCAAACATTATCATTTTTTGTATGAATGAAAGGGCCCTACCTTTTCAAAGCGTCTGCCAAA
Source organism: Oculina patagonica (assembly GCF_052425735.1). Taxonomy (NCBI): domain Eukaryota; kingdom Metazoa; phylum Cnidaria; class Anthozoa; order Scleractinia; family Oculinidae; genus Oculina; species Oculina patagonica. Next base: position 964,888 of record NC_135770.1, read on the forward strand.
GATGTTCCTTACGGATCTGGTGAAGTGGTATCGGGCAGGATGTAGATTTCCATAACATACAACCATCAAGAGAAAACCAAATATTAAAAACGACAGGGCTTCTTTGATTGCCTCGCGCATGTTCCATTCTTTGTTAATGGTGTCTTTGTCTTGAACAAGTTCCTCTTCCTTTGGGGCCTTTGATGCAACAATTTCTGTTCCTTCGCTTTTAACGCCGGATACCCCAAAGATAGGATCCAGTTCTGGTGGTTTCCTTATCAGCAATGACAACAATGTCGCCAAGGCAAGCACTTTGATTGGCTGTGTAAGGAGGATATCCTGGGAAAGGGACACTAAAATGGATGTCAGCCACTCATTGGAGATATCTGCTCCCCACGTCAAGCTGTAAAACACTGTGAATGTGGCACCGGTCAATGAAAAGAGCAAACTCAGGCACCAAGCAACGTAGACAAAGACGTGCGGTAGACAACCCGGGGTCTTTGGCTTTTTGGTATTTTGTCTTGGATCGTAAATGTCTTCAGATGTTGCTTGCTTTGTGTTCCTGAAGATTAACACCACGAGCAAGTTAGCTGGAATTGCAATCACGCTGCTTTGTATTCCGATTTTGATTTGTGTCCAACTCACGACTAAAGGCCCAAACTTGAAGGTATCAGTAGGCGTACGATCGAATTGGTAAAACATCGCATTGGTCACCATTGCCGTGAACAGAAAGGACAGACAACATGTTAAACGCTGGCAACGGGTGAATGGGTTGTGAGGTGGTCTCGTGAACACAGAAATCCAGATGTGCCCCTCTCCTAAGTTTCGAGCTGTTCTGGCATAGAAAAGAGGTTTAAAGGCAGCAAGTTGGTGGTCTTGTGCAGCTTCAATATGTAGCTCGATAGAACCACTTCTCTCATCAAGAGAAAGCCACTGGTTTGCGAAAAAGTACCATATATCCTCTGTTTGTTTGTCTGTTATAACAACTTGTTGGAGAAACCAGGCTGGGTTGGACCCGGTGTTGTCATGCCAGATACGTATATCTGTCAGCTTCCCTAACGACGAAGGTAAGGTTAACGTGAAAATGTTTACGCTTCCTCGAGAAAAGTACTTTCTTCCAACCAAAGGACCAGTCAACGTTATCTCTCCGCTGCTTCCATTCTCTCCGTTTACGATTATTCCAACATGTGCTGATGTCCCGAAGCCTTTCCACATTCCTGTCTGAATGCAAATATCATACGTGTAACCTTCCATCTGAGAATGAGTTAAATGAACATTCGCTACCACCTGAAAAAAATAACTTAAATTACACCAGAGAAAAAACAGCGTATATTTGATCTTTACTTTATTGACAATTAAAGGGTTATAATGTAGTCGAACCTTCCACCAGCAAACTCCTCTCCCAAACTGACACTATCTTGATCTCGGCAACACAAAAATACATTTTCTATCTCTCATTAAGGGACACCTCACGATCTAGAAAATACGATGTGGCACCTCAGAGGGCAGAGCCTCTAAGATATCCGTCGCTAATAGTATGACTTAGATTGGGCTCAATTGTTGAGTGTTTTCACCCCCGCCGCCTAGTCTTGTCTGGTTTTCTCGTGAACCCCATTTTCTTAGTGCCTATAGGCCCTCTTTTATGGGGTGGGTCAGCAGTCTTATGACGGTTGGTTGATAGAAGTTTTTCGCGTTCTGTGTAGAGCTGTTTTCGTATCGATATGAAACTCTGATGATACGATTGATCTTGTTAACGCTTTTCTGTAAATCACTTTATTTCCAACCATTGTCAATTCTATACAATCCATGCAGCAAAATCAGTCGTTATCCGGTTGTCGTAGAAAACGAACACACTTTACAAACCCAACCAACCGAAATCGGTGGATCCCAATAGAATACAGCGTCACAATTGTCAATTGTTTTAACCGGAAAAGGTTGAAAAATGTTCAACTGTACTGCAACACTTTACAAAATCAGCCAAACCCGGTTGCGGCTAAAACGGCTGGTACCAATGGAACACAACGTGAAAATGTAGGGAATAAAAGTGCTTCCCCTAAGAAAAAAAAAATGGAAAATAGGCAAAACAAGTGATTAAGGCATAAAATTTACCACGATATTTAAACATTACCTTTGTGAGGTCCTTCTTGTCTGCACGGCGAGCGAAAACAAGTCCGATAAAGTAAATTCCAAATATTAGGCACACAGTTGAAAGAACGACATAGTTGCCAGTCTCGCCAAGCCTTGTGAATTCTGTAAAAACTTTGTCAAAGTCGATAGGGTTTGGAGCGACAAAAATGCTTCCACCGAACGCTGAAAGATGTGTGCATAAACAATGCAGCTTTCCTCTCGCTGTTTTCCATCCAATCTTCAAGGGAAAATAATAAAAATGATAAAATTAGAATTATTGTATGTTTTAGAACTAAGTGAACTAAGTGGCGTGGTCAAGACGCTACCATACAAAAACTTGGAGAAATATTTCGAACAACCCATCGATCCTTTGCTTTCAGTGGTCTTGCTAATGAATATAAACATCACATACTAAATATAGGGTGAAATATCAGCAACTTTGGAAATATAATAATTTTCACCAATGTAAATTAACTGGCAAGATTTTGGCGTTCGTGTAGACTGTCTTAAATTACGCGATAATGGCACCAAAGAAACTGTAGGTAATAAAATTAGTGTGTATATCTCCTGAGGTACCCACAGCGTTGGATGTTTTAAATTTAAAGGGAGTGGGTTTCTAAAGTCCCACCTAGTCCCAGAAGGCCAAAAAAGCCTGGTTTAAATAGGGTTAATTTGGTTTTTTAATACTACAAAAATTTTCAAGATAGGGAAGAGGTGAAAACATAAAATGCCGAACAATAGTAGCAGGAAAGTAAATTATAAATAACTGTGGCTTGAAAGTAGCATACCTTGCATCCCTCGTTTGTCCAAGTCTGCTTCTTTTCAGACCAATAGAGGCAGCTTCTCATCTTGACTGACATAGTGTAGTTCACGTCGGTGCGTTCGTCGTACTGCGGCACTATAATTTTTGGTGTTGGAGGAGGGGTAGTAGGGGGATCCTTGACACCAATGCAGGAACGTTTCTGTCGACCATGGGTATCCGTACAGGATCTTACTGCACGCTTTCGTTTAAGACCTGCCGTTTGAGCATCCACGTCTACACCCAGACGAATGCCAATGAAATGAACACCAATATTTCCTGTAACATTACTTGACACTGAGAATGTGTAGGGATTGCTTGTACAGTTGAAATATCCGATTTTAGACTTATTCGTGCAAGATGAAAAATCTGGAATATTAGTTACAAACGTGTAGTTGTCAGGCGTCGGTTTAAAGCCGCTGCTCACAAATACATCAAAATGAGAGCCGTTTTCTGGTATTATTTCTACAAATGCGGAATTCAAACTCATTCGCAATTTCTATCTTGTGGTAGCGAATGGCGCTTGAATCGTTATAAGGCTTAACAAAAAGATGGCCTGCAGTGTCGTTTTTTATTACTTCTTCTTGCTCTTCTTCAGGAATAAAAAGTTCAATAGGGTGACTTAAGCCAGAGATGTTGAGGGGTGATCCATCCTGCTTCTTTAAATCCAGACTCAAAACAGACGACTTGATATTTGCAGAGTTGTTTGTCCACACATACGGGTTCACTTTTAATGTCAGCATCTATTAAGAATGAATATAAAATGAATAGTTATCATTTTTTATATATATATTTTCTGAACCAAGGAATCAGATGGGTTGCCATTACGGTTTTATGTTAAGTCCCATGACAACATTAGAGGATCAGCGAAAAGTAAATACGTATCGTCTTTTTCTTACTCCATAAATCTAACTCATTGAAACTGTTGTTACAAAACGCTAGCATATATATACTCTTTACCGTTAACTATTTAGCCTTGCGGCCGTAATTTCTTCTCCATTTTGGTTTCAGTCATACTAAAGGGTATTCACAATACAACTTCACTTCAGGAATTAGCTTGTGGAGAGTTGAGAACGTTTCAGTATGTGTAAGAGGTTTATCAGAAAGCGCAACAAAAAAATACTGACAAACAAAACTTTAAACGATTCAACTTCCCATGGATATTCTAAGTTGAAAGATTTTTTACTTCAAGCAACGCAGTCTTCAAACATCTGAAGCTAACTAATTTCAATAAGTTAGCTGAATAGCGCTCTTTCTATTTTTTAGGTAAAGTAAGATATCAATTAAAGAAAGACTTGAAATGCATTCACTTATATGGTCAAAATACATATTTGTATTAATTTCTTCCTTAAGTTACTACGACATACACTCACACACATAAAAAAAAATTGCCAGCACGTACTTGGGTGTCAACGGATGGCAAGCTCGTTCCATTTTCCCCAAATAACACTTCTGTTGACGGAAATGTCACGGCTCCTTCTTCATCACTTCCACTCAACGTCTCACTTCCTATATTTGATGGCTGTTTTCGCTCAACTGTCATGGCGATGGCATCACTTTTAAACGTGCTTTTCCTTTCACCAACCGTCTTAATGGACAGCAACGTTGTACCAAGAGTATCCGCCACTGTTAACGTTGTCTCCGTCACGTTTTTTGCCTGTCGCCGGGAGACAATACGAAGTAAAAAGATCATTACTAGGTACATGTATTGTGATTATAGGTTCGTCAGCATGCACATTTCTTTCAAAAGAGTAACAACTAATACAAAAAAGCAATAATAATTATAATAAACGGCCTTAAAGTGTCAGAGAAGACTTTTAAAAGCAAAATATAGGTTCGATATTCCGATAAAGAGATAATTGTAGGAAAGATGAAACAAAGAGTGTGGAAAATGAGAAATGAATAGACCAGAATCGTTGACTTATATTAATTAGTAAACAGTGTCCCCGAAGAAGCTAAGGCAGCAGAAGACAGACACTAAATAAAGTCTATTATTATATTATTAAACATCACCCAAGCAAGTCTCGTACCAAGCCATAATTGGATTCTGGGTGGGGTCCCTCGTTTGACACCCCCAGAAAGCACATCAAACCAACTTCTTTTACACAGCTACACCTTCTCTTTGTGCCTCCTTTTTGTGCTCGGTTTGCTGGTGGCCGGATAAACGGGGTTCCACATAAGTGAACAGTTTATTTCTGGTCCTGCATGTAACTATTATGCCACCTTCTAAAGGTTTGAGTAGAACCTATGAGTACTTGGTTAGAGTTTAGTCATTGTTGGCATTTTTAACATTGCTTTTGGAACTAAAGAAGAGCAAACGTCATCTCATGCAGACGGAAAAACCTTCGAATTCATCGGTGAAGTTGTACATTACAACTGCACCGAAGTACATAGGATCCCTAGGTAGGATTACTCTGATGATCTTCTAGGCTCGAGCCTATTGTTCAATATTAGGGACGTGTTATTTAATTGTATTGGCTATTACGTTTTTGCAAGTGTGTATGTTACCTTGACAAAGCTTCTTTCGACGTTATCTGTTGTCATTATCATTCTACGCACTCTTTTGCTTCTTTCTTGTTCAGCTAGTTCGCGGTAATGTTCGTCAGTTGAGTCTGCTGATGCAGTCAAGGTGTTTGAAATTCCACGTAAAATATTTCCACCAATTTCCTCGACCACATCTCGGTCCTCTTGGGCATGAGCACGTAGGAAATTTGTGGTTGTGGTGAGTAAAGTTGAAGCGTCCTCCTAAATAAGAAGAAATTGACAGCATTTCTAATTGTTTTGACCGTGTTTTTGCACGTTAAAGTACATAATTACTTGTGGGCGCCTTTGGCGAGTGACTTGTGACTTGCGCTAGTACACTAGACTAAGACATGCCACTGAATAACTTCCACTCCATTGTTTTGTAACATTTGCAAAAATTAAATTCTACATGCCACCTGGCGCAAAAGGATAGAGTGGGTAAGTGCAAAAAATTAAAACACCCAGATCTTCCTACTTACACGTGTTAATCTTCAAACTCATTTATCTGATACTTACCAAATTGGCAATGGGTATACTGGCCCTGTCGTCTGTTGCCATGACAACAATGGCAGTGAACTGGGTAACTTCGCTTATTTGTGAGATCTGAGTCCCGGCCATAGCACGTAATGTAGAGTCCTTCACCTGAAATAAAGACGAGATGAAAAAATGCACATGGCAACGTTTGTCTGCGTAGGCAGTTAATAACTTCGTTTAAAGATAAGAGAAAAACAGACTTGTACCAGTTGTTTGACCATATTTCATAGTCAATATTTTAAAAGTCAAACGAGAACTGTTTCAAATTTTGTTTGTGTTTATTAATAAATTGCCATTTTCTATAATCCTGCTTTTCACCACTGATACGAGGTGTGACCAGTTGTAGTCCACTCTCCACTCCCCCTCCCATTGATCAGGAGAGCGAAGTACGAATAACTAACCTGCATTTGTCATAGAATCCGGCCCTATACCCACCTAGGATTATGGCCATAAGTCAAGTAAGTCATTTGCATGAACGAATTTACATGTACTTACCACATCTTTATCATATGTGCTTAGATAGGCAATTGCCAGGTTAGCAGCATCACTGACTCTTCCTTCTCTGAGAAATGCACTTATTTCAGAAGTTAGCTTCTCAACAATTGTTGAATCGTTTATTTCCTTTGCTAATGGTTTCACCTGACGTTAAAAAGTAAAGAACGAAACGACTGAAATAGACACTTAGAAATTGCTTATGCAACACTAAGACAAGAGTAAAGCTAGGGCGCTTAATTACGCAAACACAATATAGACCCCAGGAAGCAGACGTTTTTTAAGCTAGTGATTGCAGACATTACAGAAAAGTCATATTTTCAATAACTCGTTGAGAGAGTTTTTAACACAAAATTGTTTTTCTTAGCTCTTCTGTTTCGGGGAACTAGAATTAATTCTTGAATTTATTTTTATATAAAGTTACTCAGACCTTGCAAACTACAAGCCGATATATTTTCTCGATATACCTTTACGGTTAACATTTCCACGTAGCTTGATCCTTTCTGGTCGAAAATGTCCACTTTTATGGTGACATTGTAATCGTCAGATATCTTTCCTTGAGGAAGCAAGGTTGCTATGTAAGGGATGTATGAAGCACTTTTGACGATGACTGTGCCCGTGGAGGTAATGTAGCTAGAAACAGGAAATAATAAACATATTTTATTTTTAGGCGAATATACCCTCTCACTAAACCAGGGTTTGTCAAAGAGGGTCTTACTGATAATCATAAAAAACATGCTTTGACAGCAACGTCTGTCATTTTCAGTTATAATATCTCAGTACTTTAAATTTAAAGCTGACTGTGTCAGACGTCTTCTGTCGAAACACGTTATCAAAACGTTTTTTAAACAAGGTTCTGCTGATTTCAAGAAAAAAAGGCGGGTTTAAATGGAAAATTTAACCTATAACTACGCTTTTCATCATTCTGTCCAATCGTGTTAGCCTATCAGACAGAATTAACATTCTAATTCTAAGGATACTTTTAGCTTAAAGTGCTTTAATGTAGCTTTTCTTTCTAATGTAGATAAGTTATTACCTTTTTGTAATTTTTTTTTTATTTATTTTTTATTTTCCTTTTCATCTTCACCCCCGCCTAATAGCTTGGGGGGAGTAAATTGTATACCTAAATAAAGTTTTTGTTTGTTTGTTGTTGTTGTTATACTTACCTGAAGTCGTAACTTAAGTTTCCATTTTCCTTGTACCAGCCAGAACAGTTAACAGTAAAATTGGTCGTGAAAACAACTCCTTCATCGGGTTGTACGTTGCATCCTTTTATCGGAACAGCTAGTGGAGCTACAGTTCGAAACTTAATGTCACCTGCAAGAACAATTCCCCCATCCAGAGTTATGGATCCGTTTATCATGTAAGTGGTGTTCATCTGCAGTGAGTACTCATTTCCGTCTAGCTTTCCAGTGAGAACTAAACTTGGGTTGTCTAAGTCCGTGAGTATTCGTCCAGCTAAATCTTCGATTTCCACCCAAGTATCTGCAGGGCCCATCTTAAACATTGACCAATGATAGCGTGCGATCCTTTTGCAGAGCTCACCCATGCAGCTGGATTCTATGATCATTCGCTTGCTGGGAATAACTTCAGGACCACAGTTATAAGTGCAACTGCAAATTTGAAACACAGAGGAAAATCATCAGATTAGGCCAACCCTTCTGATCACCGATGCAAAGAAGGCACTAGAAAATTAACTGCCATAACCAACAATAATAATAATAATAATAATAATAATAAAACTTTATTTAAACTCAAATTTAGAGTAGTTGACAAGCTAATATTTCCGAGAAAGAAAAAATTAATAAAAAAAAAAAAAAAAAAAAAATTTTTTTTTATTTTTTATTTTTTTTTATTATTTATTTATATAAAATTTTTTTTTTTTTTTTTTTTTTTTTTAATATTAAATTTTTTTTTAAAAAAAAAAAAAAGGAGGGAAAAAAAAATTTTTTGGTATAAAAAAAAAAAGAAAAGGGAATTTAGGTGGAAAAAAAAAAAAAAAAAATATTTAAAAAAAAAAAAAAAAAAAAATGACATGCTCAGTCTCACATAATATGCCAGTCATTATTTAAATCCTGCGTTATTGTTCTCTTGATATCAACCATGGCCCTAGCATAAACGCTTATAACGGCGGTAAAAAAATGCTGGGAACGGCAACTTTTAGTTTAGATCCTGCCGTAGGTTTTACTAATGGCGCTCATTTGTGAGGGTTAAAACATGCAGGTTTTTTATATCAGTCACGCGAAACAAATGGGAAACCAAAAATTTCTGGTGTTTAATATGATTGACAATAAATGCCTCTCGTAACCTTTCAAACAGTTTTAAGATACTGAATTCTAATAACCATTTTCATTACCAGTCCAGTGTGCAAAATGAACGTCTGCATCATGCAATATCAAGCAGCTCACACCTTATAGAGAATGTCTTCTCCACTATTAACAAGTGGGCAGCCCTTGAGCTTTTTACCCCGTTTGAAACTAAAAGTTCAATCACATAAGTCTGTGGTCCCTCCATTTTGTCAACATCCAGAACAAGAATATTATCCTGAACGCTTAATCTCCCTGGCCCGTAGCCATAGCAACCACCGGAAGCGCTTGGGTTTCCATTTGGAACGTCGGTAACCGGTAAGGACTCATTTTCGGGGAATGTTTCGTGGACTCCTCCTGCAGAACCACGTAAAGTAGAGGGAATCGCCACAGTTGGGATGCTGGTCGTAGGACTGGGAGCCATCCAAAATAATACTTCCTCCTTTATCTTTAGATACAACGGTGACACCTGAGATGTTGACGACCGGTGGTCCCACTAGAAAAATTAGACGTAATGATAAATATTAGTGGTCTTCTCTTCATTGAAGGCATCCAGTGAAATTTTTTTTTTTTTTTTTTTTCTCTTTTTTTTTTTCTTTTTTTTTTTTTTTTTTTTTTTTTTTTGAGAATTGAACACGCTTGCCTCGATTCTATGTAAGGACACATGAATAATATCCCGTATGACCGACCGAAAGTATCATCTATCGGGAAGCTGGGAGATGCATACGTCACTAGCTGCTTACAACTATTTATTTTGCGTAATAAATAGGCTATATTCAATCACTAGGATATAGTGTTTTTCTTAAACTAAATTAAAAACTGTCAAATGGCACCTGCTTATTGTATTGAGAGTAAAACATCACTGTCACCGAGGTTCACATTTACTACCAAAGGTTCAAAAAATGTCTTGATCTATCCAATAGTTCGCTGAACACGTTTTTCAAAGTCACAAGTAAGAATAAGTAACCTAGCCTGCCATCTGGGAACCAAGCCTGCTAACTATTTTCCAGTTTTTCGCGGGAAATCCGCGACAATCACAAAAAGTTTAAGCCTGCAAGGTGAATAACGCAAGCCACGTGAAATAAGCTCAAACAAACCACCGTAAAATAAAAGAGACAAAGTGAAATTGATCTCAGTGTACTGAACAATTTCTCTGTTAAGATGACCATTCTCGATGTTAATTAAATTGTTTGGAAAGAAGGACATCTGGCATCTTTTAAACAAATATATTTTTTTTGGCTTAAATTTTGCTTGTATTTCTAATAAATGATGAGTTAATGGGAACTCACAAGCGACCCTTCGTTTAACCAAGAAGTCTGTTTGCTCATATTTCTCACTTTTTTTTATTCTGAGTAAAGTCTCATTGTTAAAATATAAAGATGAAGAGTACATTTTTACATCTATACCGTGTAACTGAGCATCAAGAAAAACCTTACCATTGTTGTCAATCCCACTGGCCTCCATAGATATCACGCCACTGGTTAAAACTTCGTTGAAAACCTTGATGTTTCTAACAAATCCATGGAATGTTTCTCCAGAATCTTTCTTGCTTCCTATCTGATAGTAGCTATGCGAGTTGTTCATGACTTCAAGACTTGTCTTGGCAGGATCAACAACTCTCCTCCCCACCAAGGTATCGCCGATGAAAATTTTTCCAATACCTTTTTCCGAATCATACGTGACTGTCACATGTACCCAAACGTTGAAAGGAATCGACCTGCAAGACAAATGACCAATAGCCTCTAGATTCAAAACAGTACCGATTCCTGTACTTAAAGCCCACGAAACTTTTGGTCAATACAAAAACGCGGACGCTCAAAATGTCGGACTACAAGTCATCTGTCCAATAACGCGGACTGCAAGATTGGGCGCTGGTGCTAATTAACTTCCTGCAAGCAATTGATACCTACAGATCAGATAGATAACTGCCTTTGTAAACTTCATTAAGCGTACCTCATGAGGGTGCAAACCAATCCTAGCACTGTATTAGATCAGATATACACAATATAGAACCCCAATACAAATCAAATAACATAATTAACTTTTGATACAGAGCTCCTGCGTCAGACTAATTAGTACCTCATCACTTTTGATAAGATCTCTAGCTGATTTGCATAACAAAACTTCGCATTCAATTTATTGTTTTCATTTCAAATTAGAATAAATTCTTCGTGTCCGATCTAACGACTCATACTTTTATCTACTACCTAATTACGTATATTGTCATCAACAGCAAGAGTCCGCATTCTTAGCGCTGACCGAAAGAAAAGCGTGCTTTTAGGTTGAGATTGGGCGTTGGTGCTAATAAACTAACTAGCAAGTAATTTATGTATTTAGCAGTAAGCCTTAAGACTGATGAAAAAATTGTACAGTCAAAGATTGCTAGATGTACTATACAACTTCTCGCTGATGGATGTATGGGGAGGGAAGGGTGTCATGATCAGCATTTACAGCTAACGATGTTGGTAGTGTGATGGGAAAGATTAGGAAGAACTAGTTGAAATACCACGGTATGAAGACAGAAAGCCCATCTACGTTTAAGCATACGTAGACCAGTATGAGGACACAAAGAACACCGTACTGCAAGGAAGGTGGAGGAAATGAAGGAAAAAGGATAAAATGGCATGGAGAGATATATAGAGAGATAAAGATGAGAGGAACGAGCCCTACTTTCGATGAGACTGGAATCCACAAGACACAATGTAACGTGGCAGGCCTTTAAAATACTTGGTGGAGAAGCATTCAGAAGCACATTATTGGAATCAAAATGACTTGGCGCAAAGGCAGTGGCTTGGGAACAGCACATGATAACACTGTGTTATAGGATAATCATCCTTAAACATTAATTCTAACTTAGTCGTGAAAACTACTTGCAAACAAAGTTAATGAAATCTGAGTCACTTGTCGAACGGCTAGGGCCTGAAACGAAATAACCTAGATCGATGAGCTCGATAATTAATACGATTAATTTAAACAATTAGTGAAAAGCAGATAGACTTAATAAGCTTTAATAACGAAATTAGTATTCGAAGTAAACGAAGTGGTATTCCTCAAATATTTAAGTGTGGGTGTGAAGTGTGCTGTCTAAAACCTTTCCCTATCTCAGACCGGGAGACGCGATTTTCTCTGCTTAATACCAGAACCCAGGCAGGGAACTGTCGAAGTTCTTAAAGAGATCGCGACTGCAAAAAAAGCACTTTCAAAATATTTTGGTTCTTGGCCTGTTTTAATTTAAAATAAATCAAATTTGGCATATGTGTAATTTATACAAGTTGAACGACATTGTAGTTAGAGGGTTTTACTTGAGTGTGAAGTAATTTTTTTTTTTTTTTTTTTTTTTTTGTTAAAATTCGCTTTTCACCATTTTAAAAAAACTCCCTTTCCCCCCCCTTTTTTTTTGAATTAAACACAAAAACTGCTCTATAATGTAGTGTGTCAAGTTTGTTATTGTAAAACGTAATGTAGTATATTTTTTTTTTTTTTAACACTGTAACTGGTGTCTGTGTTTGAAAAAAAAGGAACTGTTTCGGTTTGCGTAAACATTTGAGAGGGGATTCAAATTCCTGATGTTTATTAAGCTTTACTTCTCAAGTTAAAGAGATAAATAATAAAAATGATAGAAATAGTTTCTTCCACAAATTATTTATATGAAAATATAAGATTTAGCATTTCTATGGGACCAATTAAGTTGATAGACCATATCCAATTTCTGCCCAGAGTGCACAAACCATGCCCCATTTCAGTCGAAAATGGTCAACATCTATATTCTGACTTTTCAGGCCACAGTGGCTCGCAAACCATATTATTTGTTGTCGCACATAATAAAACAGCCCTTCTCATTGGAACTGCATACAGTTTGACTTCCTGGAAGAGTTTTTTGCGTCTTATATAGTAGAGCCGTAACGAGACCTTTGCCACAGACGAGGCAAGATCTTCCTATGGCGTTCTGGGGAACGCCCCCCGGAAAATTTTGAAATCTAGACGCTCTGAAACTCTTTCAGAGACTATTTTTCATGACGTATTTCTTGAGAAAAATCAGTCTTTTTCAACTGGGGATTATTTTGTCAACAAAATATATTTTGGTTTTAATTTTGGGTAAAAATTAAGACGAGGCAAGTGCCCCGTCTTGCATCTTGCTAGTTACGGCCCTGTGTATAGAACAGTTTAAGGGAAATCTGTTTGAACAGATCAATCTAGCCTCCTACGAAGACTATTTTTGAGCTCTTCATTCGTTTTGGGGAGAAACTCTTGACGAGCCCAAAGAACGTCTGCGATGGAGGCTAAGATCAATCGTGCTTGAAACTGAGCTGTCACGTTCACTTACGATGATGAAGGGAAATTAACTAGATCGGCTCCAGTCTTGTTTCTTAGAAGGAACCACACATTTTCCCAGTCACCGTGAACCCAAATAGCAAACTTATGTGGCGGCGACCAATCAGCGAAGACGTAGCCAGGAGTTTTGGCGGGTTCCAAGACCTTTATCCAGCACGTGATTGAAAATTTGGGAGTTGAAAGATTAACGGCTGGGACGTCAGCATATGCTCCGTTTCCATTTAAATATAAGGCTGTCACGCCATCTTCATATTTGTAGGAAGCCCCATTTCTCAGTCTGTAAAAAATGCAATCAATTAAAGAGGGTCTGCATGGGGGTTCTTGATTCTCATTTATCAGTTAAAATTTCAGCCCACTTCTCAACATCAGTACCAGGTGTCAATCCAGCCAACAGAAAAACTCGTCATCCGCTATCAGTTAACATTTCAGCCCACTGCTCAACATTTTGACCAATTCTCAGCTATCAGTAAAACCCCATGCTGACCCTCATTAAACTCCTAATGGCCCAGAGGCCCTGGAGCTTATATTTGGCCCCGTTTATGTAGAAGAGTATTAGAGTATTAGAGTATTGTTATTCTCCCGGATGGGATAGTTACTATAGCTAGTCCATCATAGGTTTCTACAGTTTGCTTCAAAATTTACTCGGGTATATACTCAAGGGTATAATGTTTTGTTCGAGAACATAGCACAGTGGAGTCCAGTACATGGCTTATTAAATGATGACGCGATAAATAGGGAAGTGAGCGCATCCTGCTAAAACATATTGGTCGTTGAAATACCAATTCGATCATGTATAAAAACGCAAAGATTACAAGGTCCTAGCCAGGGCTCAGGGACTGAATGATGAACAGGTGTCATCTCTCGAACTTCTTTCTAGCCGGCTCGAAGACTTGTGATAATGCTTTCATTTTTAAAACTTTTTTTGCGCAGTTCTAATGACATAATGATGTAAATCTTTTAATGGCTCGTTCCCAGCCGCCTATCACTTAAGGCGGGAAGGTGCAATGGTCTCTCGCGCTTCGCGTTTCTGGCTCGTCGTCTGCAGCAAAAGCGCCTAATATCTATTTGCGTTTTATGTTTCATGTTGCGTTTTCGATACCATGATGGATATTATTTTACTCAATATTAATTTCGAAAGCTGAAAGAGATTTGGGGATAAATTTAGTAATTACGTATTACAAAAATATAAAGATACGATCTAATTTCCCGCCAAAATTTACTACGTACATAATTTTTTAGCAGAAAAATAAGTTTCTGTATTATATTTTTTGGCTTACATCACTTCTTGCTCAGATCCATCAAGACGCCAACTGGCGGCTTTCTCTGCAGAATGTAAATATAAATACAAAATAAACACACAAAGCTAGATGTATTAATAAAAGTCCCGTTTTTTATTTAAATGAAAAGATATTTGTCAAACAGCTGTAATTTTGCCAAAATAAATAGCATTTCATAGCGTTTTAAGCACATTTTATATTAAAGATTAAAATTTAGAACACCGTACCACCCTGAATAAGTACATAAAACAGGAACTTTGAAGCGGTCAAAATATCATCTCTTATTATCATTTAAGAACGATTAAGCAAAACAATATGCAAGATGAATACCACGAAACCTTAAATTATTTTCATTTTCAACAACAGCATCTATTCAGTTATTTCATCTTTATCGTGAATAACAGATGTCTTCAATTGCGAAACGATAACAGGTATCCTAAATTATGAAATGATGTTAACGTTTAAGATGTTCTCAGTATTTTTGCGGTTTTGGATCCGGTTCGTATATACATCTCAAGTTAAATATTTCCTAATGCTAAACAAGTTACTTAGATACCTACAACACAATTCCATTTCGAGAAGGGAAACCGTTCGGAGCTTTGCCGTACGTTTGAATTTCATTTTTGTAGAGAATTTTCGGCTGTTTAACTAAAATTAATGCTCAAGTTTTCTTAGTAGAACATATTTGTTAAAATATTGTTAGCTTGTAACAAAATACCAGTGAATGTTTCACTCATTTGACGAGGTAAAATAGTAAAGTAATAAAATTATACCTGGGCAGTTTGCTTCCAACTTCATGACATCATAACACAAGAAGAGGCACAAACACACAGCTATCCAAGAAGCGTCCATTGCGCTAGTCAAACCAATACTGTCTTTGAGGCGCCGAACTAGTCAGTATACATATACAATAACCCTAATTGAACCTATTAGAAGATGGCCATTAAAAATACGTGCTTATTCGCTGGCGGAAAATTTCCTTTCTAAAGCGCTATAGAAACGCAAAAATATTTCCATTAATTATTTCTTAGGGTATACTTTTAAAAAAACATTTGCCCAAATCGATATTTGAAAAGAGTAAAATGAAGTAATGCACATAAAAATAGGAGAAAACCCGAATTCGTGTTAACTGTACCGGATCGCGATAAGTGTTGAAAATTTTAACTAAATGCCGTGAGGATAACAAAATAATTAACACAAGACAGTTAAACACCTGTCAGTGCAATAACTGTTTAACTTGAATGAACGCAAAGTAAAGTAACGAAGTTTTTTATGGTTGTAAGAAAACGTCCCAAAGGTTCAAGTTCAATTTGGAAAAAGCCTGTCGATGTAAAAGTAAAAGTAAGGCACTAAAGACATGCATTGAAAACACTTGGTATTGCGCCGAAAAATAATGCGTAGCTCACTTAAGGCTGGTTCTCATATGATCGCCCCGATCGTCTCTGTCACTTCTGTCGCTTCAGAAAGTGTGCTTGCTCCAATCGCCTCAGACTTTGCAAACGACAGAAGCGACAGAGACGATCGGGGCATATATGGGAAATATATCATTGAGATCAGGCCCCCCCCCAACACAACCCAAGAGGGGGGAGGGGGGTGAGCAGCCTTTCCGAAACCTAAATTGATCCTATCATCGTACGTGTTAAGTATATTTTATGCAAATTCAGTTTAAGCCAGCCTTCTCCAACCTGCTCAAGAATGTGGAGACCTAAAACACATTTTTAAAAAATTAAAAGTGAATCAAAATAATGTTAATCATACATGGCATAATCCTTGATCTACGGAGATCTCTTTTTTTTTTTTGCCTATTTTATCATATCGTGCGCAAATCATAGGAAGTCATACTTTTCACAGCAAAAAATGATTGATCATGACGTTCTAATTAGTTCACTGTAAACAGGAAGAGATAAGGAAACAATTCATAAGGTGTTGTTATGTCAAAAATAAATTTATACACGAGTTCCTTTCTCAAGCTTTCCTGATAAAATTATCATAACACGTAAAATTTTCCAAATTAAACGGTCATAGTTTCATAACTTGTGCAAAATTGGAAAACGATGCAAACCAATAAAATTTGCGCACTAAATTGATCGGACGGGAGAAGCGTTAAGAGTTGCTGCATGGAGGCGTTTTCGCGGGTAACTCTAGCTTCATGGATGCCGTTGAACCTTTCCAAGAAGATCCAAGACTCGATGAACGCAAAGCTTAAAGCAACTTACCTAGTTTTTTGTTGATTTTACAGCATTGAACAGCTAAATTTCGTTTCTCCGACGGCAATTGCAAGGAAAAACAACCTATTTAAATGCAAATTTGAACGAAAAAAGAAACAATTTTTTTTTAATTGAATAACAAAAATAAAAACTGTAGGACCAATGATAAGCTGAATTAACAATTCCTGTGAGGCGCTTTTAACTTGATTACAGCTCAAACAACAACCGTGAAAAACAACTCTCAAAACAACCACTTTTTTAAAAAATTTGCGGGAGTAAAGGCATAGTTATTCTTCAGTTTCGCAGCATGTAAGAAATACCCTTCAGTGTAATAGATAGAGGATATTACATGGTTGCGGGGAGATTTGTATTTTTTTTTGGTTTTATTTTTGGTGGCGCGGGGGGGGGTTTTTTTATTTTTTTTTTTTTTTTTTTTTTTTTTTTATTTTCTTTTTTTTTTTTATAATTTTTGGGGTGCGTTTTTTTTTTTTTTTTTTTATTAAAAAAAAAGCGGGAATTTTTTTTTTTTAAAAAAAAAACAAACAATAAAAATATTTTTTTTTTTTTTAATATAAAAATTTTTTTCGCAAAATATTTTTATTTTTTTTTATTTAAAAAAAAATTGGTCATTGTCTGGCGTGAAATTGAAGAAAGGAAACAATCCACAACGTACGCTTTAGCTTTGAAATACTGATTCTGTACTTTTGATAAAGGTTGTGCCGATTCACGTTAAAAGTTAAAAGAAGTTGGTTTTCTTTGTGCTTGAAACTTAATATACCGTTATTTCTATTTTACTCCACGAAAAATTGCTGAAATAAATTCAAGGGTATAAATTAATTCATTATGATACCAGGCTCGTTATGACGTTCGATGATTAGGCAGGCAGGCGTGCTGACTATGAATGCACGATTTAGTTTTGAAAAATATTTTCCACTTCAGCGCTCTTTTGGGGTATTAGGCGATAAACAGCCAACGAGGCCCTTTTTTATCTAAATCAGTTGAATAGTGTTTTTGGATGGTTCATCGAAGAACAACAGGTCGTATAATTTTTATCACATGACCTAGCTAGTGTTCTTTGAGGAAGTTGAATGAAACGCCAGAAACGAAGACCAGAATAAATATCTTTTTCTGAGCGATCTTTTAATTTCGATTGGCAGTTAAACTTTGTTCAAATTTAACAGAAAGAGTTAAGCGAACAGGTTTACTTCGTAAATTATCCAACAGGTGTAATTTTACTCAGTAGCCAATTCTGTTTTCAATAACGGATACCACTTAACAAACACTTAACTTAGCGTGTTTCAATTGTACTGGGATGCACGCAGCAAATTAAGAAAGCACGCAAGAAGCGTTAGAATCTGCCGGAGGCATAGCCGAGGGCAACCCAATAGCTTTGCGTGTGTTCTCCCAACTTCCCACGATGAGCGTAAACGGCCAAAAAGCACGAAATATTTTTTTCTCTGTTTAACCTGGGCACGTAAATGGCGAATAGCAGGTTATTCTTTTGATCATAGTTGGTACGGGGTACTGGTTATGAAAGCCGGTGAGCTATGTTTTGACTGAGTATTACACGCACACTTGCTAACTGGTCCAAGCACTTTTTTATTTAAATTGATCACAGTCATGGTATTTCCGCTCTCTAAAAGTACAAGAAGATAAGATAAGATAAGATAAAAACTTCATAACACTCAAATGTATAACACTACCTAGTTTTCTTCCACAAAGTTAAAAACAACAAACTGAAGTGTCGAATAGAATGCATAACATCTTGAAAGATACCCCTCGCAAAATGCAAAACAAACCTATATTTTGGATGGACATTTTACCAAATAATTGTAATTGTTAACTGATTTAAAAGCTCAACCATGCTGTGTCCGCGAAAGCTTTTTTAAGCTGATTTTATTTCCCACTAAATCTTTTCTCGGGTGATAAATTCTTAACCAGATGTCCTTAAATAATTTCGTAAAGCTAGCACGAAACATCGATGAAACCAGCAAATTCTGTTTTTAATCAAATTTGAATTGACATGTTTCACTTGCGTGATCTCTTTTGAGATGGAAAAACGGTTTCTGTAGTGCGGGCGTAGTGTATGTCATTTCTGACCAACTTACAAATGAAGTTTTCTTTATAAAGACTGTCTCAACTATTTTTGTAGCCGATTGTAGTTCTTTTCTTTCTTTTCAATTTGGTTAACAAATAGAATATCCTTGTGATGTAACTCTACCTTAATTTGCATTGATAGCTTTACGTGTGTTGCATTTCTTGTACTCATTATTCGTTAATTGAATTGGCTTTAAAATAACATGGAGAGTGTAATTTTAATAGACGAAATAGCTACTAGTTTTAGATTAAGAGTAAACAAATCTTTCATCGTTGTATTTATAACGCTGTCTCTTTGTCGAGTTCTGTTACTCTAACGTATGTCATAGCCGCAAGTTCAGTTGCTATATCAATGAACCGAGTCTTGAGATCAGCCACTAAATCATCTTCCGCTATAATTTCTTTGATATCAGAAGCGATATCCGTATTGGGGTAATCTTTGTTGTTTTCATGAAAATATTGAAAGTTGAAGGTTGGAGAGGCCTCAGAAATGTTGATGTCGTCTGCAGGCTCGAATATCTGCATGCAAATTCCATTTCTGCTCTCACTGACACGTGACTCAATAAAGCTGTCTGCCTCACCGCTGTACTTAACATCTCGGCATTTGTTGTTTTTATTTCCTGACTTTTTACGTGAAATTTTGTTCAAATTCATCTTCGATGCCAAAATAATCTTGTTTAGTAGCTCTCCTATTGCTTTCTTGACGACATTGTACATGAACGTTCCAAGTTCTGCATCAAGAAAATTGTCTCCCTGTTCTTCTCTAACCTCGCCATATGCATCTACAAGGACGGCGACAAATATGTTGATCAGGATGAATAAGATGATCATCAAAAATAAGAACAAGTACAGCGACCCCAGGACGTGATCATGCAGATACACCTGCAGATAATTAATTTGCTTACCAACAGACAATGTGAGCACCACTCGTAAAGAATTTAAAAACGACGAAAAGATCGCTAAATTGTTGCCAAAACAAAGGACACCAAAGTGCGTGAATGCAACAACAGCAACTGCAAACACTAAGGAAAATGACAATATTGGCCAAACTGATCTTTTTATCGTTCCTTGCATTTGACAAATGTGATGATTGAATCTGATAAGTCTTAATAGCTTCAATGTTTTGATGAAGATTGCAAGTGACAGCCACATAGTTTCTCGGTCCAACCAGCGCATGATGTAATCGGAACTAAAGGTATCATAAGGATTGGACTTAATGCTCTTTACGTACAAACTGGTGTATTTTCCTTTCAGGAATGACATTAAAACTGCCAAAACAGAAACCACAAGAAGGATCAGTTCTACCCAGTTCCACAGCTGGCGAAAGTATCTCTTCTGTCGAAAGAACTTGGCAATCTCAACGATGAAGCATGCGACGATTACAACGAGAAACAGTAGCTCACACACTTCGTAAAACGATTGAAAGTTTGCATTTGTCGATGGGTATAGCGTAAGTGTTCTCACTTCGACATAAGTAACGGCCTTGCCGGTTGGCAATCGCTCGTAGACTTGCCTCACGCTACAGAATAGCGAGGTGGATGGATCAAACAGTGTAAATTCTATAAATAAGGCAGCAGTTAATGTATCCACCCAATCGTTCTTACGCAAATCACCTATCACTTCCAAGGCCGATTCCTTGTTGTAGCCGAGGTCTGCAACATATCCACCGCCATCGTAGCTATGTTCAACAGCCCCATGGGTAAGAGTATTTATCTGTTTCCCTGACTGGTATCTCCACGGTCTTGGACAAATATCAGTGGAAGGAAAGTGACTATGATTTTTCAAGGGTATCCACTTTGGAAGATTAAATGGAGTTCTGTCTTCGCTATCACTGGAGTAGATTTCTAGACATCCAAGGAACAAACTGTTGATTTGTGTCCTGTATAAACCTGCAGGGCAGCTATTCCCTATAATAGAAGCAAATAGAACATGTTTTTAGATTCTCTTAAAAATGAAAAACCTCTTGCTTATAATTCTCTTACCAGAATCAATATTGCAGTCAGGCTAATAACAGATGATTGAAGAAAATGAAAGCAATAATGCATACCTAAGAATTGCCAATTGTCAGCTTGTTGGTATCGTGTGACATAAACAAAATGGTTCGCTACAAAAACTGTGACAAGAAAGCTTCGGTTGTATTGTTTGTTTTTTTTTTTCCTTTTTTAACAATGGGCCTTTGTTACAAGGGCTGCTGTAGTTATACTTACATGTAATTCACAAAAAAATTCTGAAACTGAATAGCAAAGTTAAAATAATATATACCTAATTTTAGAGTTAAACACATGAATCTTACTTTTCTTTAGTCTTATCTGCCTAAGGCGTGGCATTCCCACCAGGAAGTTCTGTCTGTTGCTTATAAAACCCTCTTTGTAATCGAATGGCTGACCATTGTACCACGTAACATCATACAGTCCAGGAACTAAAACTTCATCAATCCAGTTCCACAGAGAAGATGTATCGACGACCTGAAAATATTTTTTATAAATGTTATCGTATTAAGAAGACCTTATAACCCAACTATATAGCATGTGACGTTAAAGGAAAAGGCAGAATGGTATGGGAAAGACCAGTAGGCCGGAGTAGGACGCAAAACGGTCATGAATACCCTCTGGTATATTCCACGATTTATTGAGCTATGAAATTTCAGCATCTGATGTAAACTAAAATCAGAATTGCGAAATCAACAGTATGACAATCCTCGATCAAAAGAAGGATCTCTCGCTGGTAGTGTGTCCGGCTTTTAGATGAAATGAAGCGTATAAATATTCATTAAAAAATATTAACAACTGTTTAATAAACATATTATATTTTATACGACTTATGTTTTGTATCTTAGTGCACTGTAGTGTTTTAATAATTGTATAAAACTGTTTCCTTCTCACCTCTTCAAAACCACCAACGATATCCCTTGTAGATTTTGTAAATTGGAATCTGGCAGGATCAAGATCTCCATAGGTTACAACCAAAAGCAGAAAGCCGAATATTAGAAGCGATACCACTTCCTTTACTGTCTCGAGCATGCTCCACTTTTTGCTACTGGCGTCTTTGTCATCAGCAAGTTCTTTTCTTCGTTTCCGCTTTGCCGAAACTGCTTCTCCCTTTTCACTTTTAAACAACGATGGGCCAATTACAGGATCTTGTTCAGGAGGTTTTCGTATTAGCAGTGACAACAGTGTTGCCAAGGCGAGCACTTTTATTGGCTGTGTAACAAGAATATCCTGAACAAGAGACACTAAAATGGATGTCAACCATTGATTGGAGATATCAGCTCCCCACATTAAGCTGTAAAATACTGTGAATGCGGCACCTGTCAAAGAAATGAGCAGGCTCAGGCACCATGCGACGTAGACAAAGACGGGCGGCAGACAACCCGGGGTTTTTTGTTTATTGGTATTTTGTCCAGGATCGTAGATTTCTTTGGATGTTGCTTGCTTTGTGTTCCTAAAGATTAAAATCACGAGCAAGTTAGCCGGGATAGCTATGACGCTGCTTTGTATTCCGATTTTAATTTGTGTCCAGCTCATGACAAGCGGTCCAAACTTAAACGTATCAGTCGGTATTTGATCAAACTGGTAGAACATGGCATTGGTCACCATTGCCGTAAAGACAAAGGACAGACAGCACGTTAAACGCTGGCAACGGGTGAATGGGTTGTGAGGTGGTCTTGTAAACACGGAAATCCAGATGTGTCCCTCTCCTAAGCTTCGAGCTGTTCTGGCATAGAAGAGAGGCTTAAATGCAGTAAGTTCGTCTTCTTGAGCGGCTTTGATGTTAAGCTCAATAGAACCACTTCTATTGTCTAGGGAAAGCCACTGATTTGCAAAAAAGTACCACATCTCATCTGTTTGCTGATCCGTTATAAAAACTTGTTGGAGAAACCAGGCTGGGTTGGATCCGGTGTTGTCGTGCCAGATGCGTATATCTGTTAGCTTTCCTAATGATGACGGTAACGTTAACGTGAAGTTGTTCACGCTTCCTCGAGAAAAGTACTTTCTCCGAGCTAAAGGATCAGTTAAAGTAATAACTCCACTGGTTCCATTTTCTCCGTTGATGACTATTCCAACACAAGCAGATGTCCCACAACCTTTCCACGCTCCTGTCTGGATGCTCAAATAGTAACTGTGACCGTCATTTTGAGAAGTTGTTAAATAAACGTTGGCCACAACCTACAACATAGAGAAGTGAATGCTTAAAAAGATGTGAATTGTTACATCATGTAATGCATTAAATAATTTCTGTGAGAATGTTTAAAGAGATCAAAAAGCCCATTTCTTGACAGTTATTATTGTTCCTCAATCTTCGACTGAATTAATCACGTAGACTTAATTTTACCACCTGTGCAAAATTGATGACCGACATTAGTTTTAAAGTGTTTCATTGTACACCTAATGAGATCGTTATGTGTCGAAAAATGGACAAGCTCGGATAAAAATGTCCCCTGTCAGGATAAATCTATTCCCTTCAGGATATAGTTATAAGCCCCATCCTAACAACACAGATGAACACAGTCAATATTATATAAAATATAAGCGTTCTTCTTGATTATCATACATATCTGCAGTGCGTCAATTTGGTCGACTCAGAGATTTATAAGCCCAGGAATTATCAATGGGGTTTAACGGAATCATATCCGAAACATATGACAACAAAAGGCCGACTATCATTCAAAGCGAGACTTACCTTTTGCATGTCCTTCTTGTCTGCCCGACGAGCGGCTACAAGTCCTATAAAGTACATCCCAAATATTAAGCACACAGTTGAAAGAACTACAAAGTTTCCAGTTTCTCCGATCTTTTCGAATTCCGTCCAAACTTTGTCAAAGTCGATGGGATTTGGAGCTACAAAAATGTTTCCACCGAACGCTGAAAGATGTGTGCACAAGCAGTGCAGCTTTCCATCCATGTTCTTCCGTCCAACCTTAAAGAAAAGCAGCAAGTCGTCGCTTTTAAGACTTCACGCTTCGTCAACGCACAACAACTTCAGACCGGCTAGCTGTTCACATAATATGTTTAGGGCGAATACATCAATAGTTTAAAACAAGTGAAAAAAGCAACCTTCATTTTAAGTGTCTTAATTTCATCAATTTTGGAAATGACATCGATGAACTTAATATAAGGAAATAATTCAATAACTTAAGGTTTTTTAGTGCAACACCATCTTTCGTCTGTCCATTGTAATGACAATTCTTGACAATCTAAAGCCAATGTTTTCTTACCAGTGGCGCGGTTTTTTGGGGTTATTTTGGGTTACAATATGTAATTGTAAGACAAACGTGATAGTGTGTTATCTCTAAGAGCTAAAAATGGAGATTCAGTAATAAGTAGCAGAATGAATACACCCAAAAGTGCAATCTTCGAATTTCTACTGAAAAACAAGACTGGTATGAATTTAAGTTCCATACCTTACACCCTTCACTTGTCCAAGTCTGTTTTCTTTCAGACCAATAAAGACAGCTTCTCATCTTGACTGACATAGTGTAGTTCACGTCTGTGCGTGCGTCATACTGCGGCACTAGAACTTCTGGTGTTGGGGTAGGGGGATCCTTGACACCAATGCAGGAGCGTTTTTGTCTACCATGGCTGTCTTTACAAGAACTAACAATACCACTGCGCTTACGACGTGTCGTACTTTCACTCGCATCTACAGCTAGACGAATACCGATAAAATGAACTCCAACATCTCCCGTGACATTGCTAGACAACGAAAATGTGTATGGATTCCCTGTACAGTTTGAGTACCCGATTCTGGTATCATAATTTCTACACGACGAAAAGTCTGGGATTCTTGTTTTAAATGCATAGCTCTCTGGCGTTGGTTTAACACCACTACTCACAAATACTTCAAAAAGAGAATTGTTGTTTGGTCTTATTTCAACAAACGCAGATTGGAAGTCGTTTTCAATTACTATCCTGTGGTAGCGTAAGGAGCTGGAATCATTGGAGGGCCGTTTAACAAAAAGATGGTCTCGGGTGTTATTCACGATGTCTCCCTTTTGGTCTTTCTCTGGTATAAACAGTTCAATGGGTTGACTCAGACCAGAAATGTTTAGATGTGATCCATCTTCGCTCTTTAGATCCAGTCTCAGAACGGATGATTTGATTCTTTTGGAACTGTTGGTCCACACAAAAGGGTTAACTTGTAACGTCAGCATCTGTACATATTGAAACAATAACAGTGACAACGATAACTTAACATGTTTGATTTCCAAATGGCTTGGACGTTTTCTCATGAGTAAAGAGTTAAAGAAGTGCTCGAAAAGTGTGGTTTAAAATGATGACGTAAGAACAGAAAAGCTAAATTCGTTATCATTCAATTTAAAAAATGTCACCCGGAAAGGCATGACAGAATAGATTTGTTTATCCCCTACTTTAAATTAGTGTCGAAGCCCTGAAACCCGTTTCGCAAACCGGTCGGCCACTGTACTCACCGAGCTACATGAGACTAGCGGTTAAGGGAAATTTGTCGAATTTAAAGCCAAGTGATATGACTAAGGAAGCACAAGTCGACAGTTGCTAAATAGTAGTGTCGGACGGTGAGTAATATCAGCACAAGTCCGAAAGCTTTAAGGTAACCGAGACAAAATTTATAAAAGCCTGTTTGCAATGACACAAGACCCTTGAACTTTTTAAGCAACTTACTTGGGTATCGACGGAGGCTACGCTTGTTCCATTCCTTCCAAATAACACTTCTGGAGATGGAAAGGTCACGGCTCCTTCTTCGTCATTTCCGCTTAACGTCTCGCTTCCGATTTTTGATGCTGCTTTCCGCTGAAGTGTCATTGTTATGGCATCACTTTTTAACGATACTTTCTTTTGGCCAGGCATGTTCGTGGAAAGCACTGCGGTACCAAGTGTGTCGACCACCGATAAGATATTCTCCGTCACTTTTTTGGCCTGTCAAAAAGGACGAGATAAAATCAAAAGGTATTTTCTTAAGGGCTAAATATCTCGTGCTTTTCAGGTCTACCTAGTGTACGCTCAGGGAAACCCAGCAGTGTATACACAGAGTCGTGCACCCACAACCTTATATAAAGGTGTCTATAAGTTTATTTCTTACCTCAAAAGAAATTGATAACACCTAGTCTTAGGGTATTTGAATCGATTAATTATCTTAATTAAGGGTTCAATTTTACTTGTCAGAGAAAAAAAACATCATTTACATTGACGAAACTCCTTTGGACGTGTTTAGTTTCTCTAGGCTTTCTATTTTCTCTTTGCGTTGAATCAGAATCTGTTCTCCTGTCCTGTAGATTAAGTTGGTTGAACCGTTCGTGAGTTAAGACTGTCGAGGCATTTAATGTGTACGATATCCCACGAAGAATATTTCCGCCAACATTTTCGATCAAATCTCTGTCATGATGAGTCTGAAGGAAATCAGTTGTCTTGGTGAGTAGCGTTGTAGCGTCCTCCTAAACGAAAATAAGGAGCAACAGAATTTTAGACTGCACCCGGAAGATTTCATTTCATGTGTATTTTTCTTTCTCTGTGTATGTTTTTATTTGTGACTGTGGTTCGTTTAACCTTTGGCCAACGAACGAACGATCGAACGAATGAGGAGAGTGCATGTGTTTTTACTAGCAGAAGAAAGATTTTTATTCTGGTCTATGGCTATAGTCTATAAATTAATAGCATTTCTTTGCCTAGTTTTCTTCTTTTATTGGCATTGTCAGATGTGTGTTGGTTGTGTTCAGACCGTACAACTATCTTTATTCGCTTCATAAAGTAAGTTGGGATATCGAAAATTTCAATTTTCCCAACCGTACCAGCGATAAGGAATGCTTGTGACAGAAACAAAGTGAATAATGTATAAATAGAAGAAATTGAGTTTTCGTAAGTAATCGATTAAGAAAAGGTAATGGTTATTAATAGTATTTCTCTCGAATAGCAAATCACTCAGAATAAACTAATATGAAAACTGCATCAACTGTAAATATATACATCTGATACTTGCCAAACTGTCAATTGGTATTCTGTCCCTGCCTTCTGTTGCCATGATAACAATCGCAGCGAGCTGAGTAACCTGGCTCACGTGTGAAATCTGGGCTCCAGCGATAGCCTTCAATGTGGAGTCCTTAGCCTAAATCCAACATGGGAAAGTAATACAACATTGTACACTTAGTGCCTATATCCATCCGTATGTGACTATTTTTGCACCACTCGTCTTGAATAAAGTAAAATAGTCATCTAAAATCCGGAAGAACGCAAAAAACGTTTTGTGGGTCCTAGTGTACAGAACACGATTACATGGATCTAGCGTGTAAGTATACAGGATTGTTTTTTGTTGTTCCTCGCAAAATACATCATATGTTTATATTTTCCTTACGTCGGGATTACCTTAAATGCATAAATAATAAAAAAAGCTCCAAAATACAGGTCTCCCTTGTCTCTCGGTTTGGGACTTTTTGATGATGATGATGGTGATGACGACGATGATGATGATGATGATGATGATGATGATAATGATGATGATGATGACGACGATGATGATGATGAGATGATGATGATGACGATGATGAGGTTAATGATAATGATGATTAATTTGATGCATTTCCAGCACAGTATTGGTTAAAACCTAAAGCAAAAACTAGATACATCTGGCTAAAAGGACAATTCGGTGTTTTTCGTAACAAATAAAAACCTAACCTTGTTATCGACATATGAGCTTAGAGCGGCAATAGCATGACTGGCGGCCTCGTTGACGCTTCCTTTCTTTAGAAACTCCGTTATGTCACTGTTTAACTTTTGAACATCAAGTGATGGATCACTCTGTAGTAATGGTCTAACCTAATAGTTGGAAAGAGATTATTAATTGAGAATTGTACATACTTCCCTTTCCGCAAAATAAATAATAATGCGGTGTTACCTTCGAAATTTATCACAAAAACTGGTCAAGTTTTATTCCTAAAGGTTACTCGCCTTAACAGTTAAAATGTCCACATCGCTTGCTCCTGTTTGATCAGAAATGTCCACTTTGATTGTAATATTAAAATCTTCTGATTTAATTCCTTGAGGAAGTGTTGCTGATATGAATGGAATGCGTTTACCACTGACGCTTACCATACCAGTTGAGGTAGTATAACTATAAAGAGAAATGGGTAAGGTCTTAAGGAGGCTCGATGTAGTTTTTTTAGCCGAAGGGTGGTTGTTTTGAAAATTAAAATTCTCTGGCAAGCCAATGTTCAATTTTTGCCAAAATACACCATAATGATCAAATATGACCAAGTGTTAATTTTTTACGGGTCATTTTGTCAGAAAGGTTACCATAGCAACCATTGACCGTTTCTTTTGTTCTCAAACAAGCTTGATTTTCTCGAAATCTAGACTGACTCTTGGTATTCATTTTTTGATATGTTCAAGTATAGTAGAGTGACTACCTGTACACAAAATTTTAGAAAAATCTGTAAGAGCGTTTTCAAGTAAATCAAGAATGAATTTTTCAGAAAAACCCGTTTTAATCTAAAATAGGCGCTTTTAAATTGTTTCGTATTATTTAAGCGCAGTTACTCTCACTGAAATATGAATACTTACACCATCAAAGACCATTTACTAAAAGCGAAAGAGTTTTTGCTTTAATTTGTTAAAATATATCGACTGCCAATTGTAGGAAATTATGAGGAATTAACATAAACTTTATTCTTGATTTACTTGAAAACGCTCTTACAGATTTTCCTAAAATTTTGTGTACAGGTAGTCAATCTACTATACTTGAACATATCAAATAATGAATACCAAGAGTCAGTCTAGATTTCGAGAAAATCAAGCTTGTTTTAGAACAAAAAAAAACGTCAGTGGTTGCTATGGTAACCTTTGTTATTAAGTGACAGGTAAAAAATAAAAATTTGGTCATATTTGCATATTATGGTGTATTTTGGAAAAAATCGAGCATTGGCTTCCTTGATAATTTTAGTTTTCAATACAACCACCCTTTGGCTAAAAAAACTACATCGAGCCTCCTTAACACAATATAAAATTTACTCATACAACCCTAAAACAGTGCTACAGTTCACTAAGTTGTTTTATTCGAGCTACTGTAACTTGAAGGGGCACAACCACCAGGATTTTGCGCATTTTTTTGGGAAAAATTATGCCTACGTTTCTTCGAAATGCGCCAAGAATTCTGAGCAATATGCATTTACATACCAAAAGATAGATGTTTGAACATACTATTATATCCTCTAAGTTTCATTGTGATTGGAATCCCCCCCCCCCCCCCCCCCCCACGGTCTGAAAAGATCCAAAAAAAACAACTGGTCTGCTTCCTGCCAGTTGGGATTTTTAACCTTGTTATGTTCATTTAAAATATTTGTTTCCTCCTCTCTTTGAGATATGAAGCGAAATGCACGTCATCGTTATAAACAACATTTATTTATATCATTTTTTTAGCCCGGTCATTTCAGGATGGTCATTCCAAAACACGACAGCAGAATACGAAAAAGTCGGCCTTACGTTCAATTTTTATTTGAGACAAAATCCTCTGAACTCATGATATCAACCTTTCAAAGCTTCAAGGCACTTGTATAGTAACTCTTAACAGACTGAAATCACCGAATGATGTACATTTGTCTTTTGACCTAAAATTTTCGTCGTGCTTATCGGTCCTTAATTATGATATTGCTAGCTCTAACGATTACAACTGTCAAACTAAACCTAGACTCTTTACATCCTTACCTATAAAAATTTACATAATCTTTAAACTGAACTACCCTGATTATTACAAGAACAAACAGATGACAAAAGCTATTTGCACAAAGGTCAGTTTCCTAAAATTCTACAAGCTATTTTACGATAGACGAAACCCTTTTCAATTTCTTAAAATCTTACCTAAAATTGTAAGTCAAATACTTGTTCTCAGTGTGCCACCCAGAACAGTCCACTGAAAAATTGGTCTTTAAAACAAATCCTTCCACTGGCTGCACGCTGCATCTTTTCTTAGGAACAGATAATGGCTTTACAGTTTGGAAGGTTATATCGTCTTCCCGCTCAATGCCTCCTTCCATTGTTATGGATCCCTTTATCTTGTAAGTTGTATTCATCTCCAGTGAATACTCATTTCCGCCAAGCTTGCCGGCGAGAACTAAACTTGGGTTGTCTAAGTCGGTGAGAATTCGTTTAGCTAAGTCTCGGATTTCCACCCATGAATGGTTAGAGTCCTGTCTTTTGAACAAAGACCAGTGATGGTGAGTGATCTTTCCACAGAGGTGCCCTGTACAGTTGGATTCGATGATCATTCGCTTGCTGGGAATAACTTCAGGGCCACAGTTGTAAGTGCAACTAAAAATGTTTTTTTTTTTTAAAAAAAAAGATCAATGATCATCAGTAGTACATTGTGGAATAATGCAGTGAGCAACAGTACCCAAATTTATTCTAATCTTTTGACAGTGTGCGCACCCGGACTCGCGGTGCGGTGTAACATGCAATTGCTTTCGATGCATAACCTCTTTCGATTTCATTTGTAAGTAAAAAAGAATACACAGAGACAGTTGACCATTCAAAGGGTTATAAAGATGAAATTATTAAAGTATACATGGACTAAACAATAACAATATTCACCTGATAAAGAATGATGCTGGTTGATATTTTACTGCTAACCAATGCACGGCCCTCGAGCTTTTAACGCCGTTTGAAACAAGAAGCTCAAACACATACATTTGTCCTCCCTCCATTTTGTCAACATCTACAATTAATATATTTTCGTTACTACTGAGTCTTCCTGGACCGTAGCCATAGCAACCACCTGATCGGCTCGTATTTTCATTTGGAGCATCCACGACCGGAAGCGAATCGTCATCGGGAAGTGTTTCGTGGCTTCTTCTGCAGAACCAGTTAAAGATCAGTGGGCCTGCTTGGTCTGCATGTGGGTCATAAGAGAGAGAACCGTTCAACGTGATATTCCTTTCTCCTTTGGTTGCAGAAGAAACACCTGAAATATTAGCGACAGGAGGGCTTTGTAGAAGTAGTATGTAACCATAGTCGTATCCTGTAACTTCCAATTGTGGCGCCCTTCTTAAAACGTAACTGACGTAAAAGTAGCTGTCGTGACTTGTTCTTCGCCACATTGAATAAACGGGTCTGCTATTTCTAATAGCACCTGGAATAAGGTGGTAGAATTTTTTTGACTTCAAGGTTGCCTTGGTGATATGCCAGTATGATATCAGTTCTGCTGAAGAGCTGCACTGTGAATCCTGTACTTCTGCTTTAAACGCCAACTGCTCCGTTGTATAGTACACCTTGGCTTGTTCCAGTGTCTTGCTTAATTTTAGGTTTACAGTTGCAGGAAGACATGTGCAGTTAACTGCAAAATAATATGAATTTCTTCTTCTCACTTTTATCTTTAAGTCTTTTATCTTTAAGTCTCAAGCGCGAGTGGAATAATTGTTTTAAAAAACGCCCAAAGAATTGCAATATTTGAGCTTCCCAGCAGTTTTCGCTGGCGCGTATCAGCTACCATGTTTGTGTCAATGGTATATGAGCTCATACGATTGCCTGTTAACCAATCAAAACGCAGGAATTGCAATTCTTTGGGCGTTTTTAATAAAACAAGACTGTTAGAAAAATGAAATAAAAGCCAGTTTTTGCATTTTTGTACCAGCGTATCGCAATAGCTATATTTTTCAATTTTTTGGATGTACTTTGACCATTTTCGTTTCATTTTAGCCTAAATTTCACAGACATTTATTGTTACTAGTACCTCTGACTAACACTTTAAAAATAGTTTTCCGAATTGACATGTTAGATAAAGTAGTCCGCATTTTTGCTTTGGACACGTGAATTTCAATACTGGCAATCCCTCTTAAATCATGGTGCCACTTTCGTTACATAAGGCTTATAATTGACATAAGCTACAACAACAACAACAAAAACAACAACAACAACAGGTTAAGTCCAGTCACCTGTATCCATTGTCTCCAGGTAGTTACTGTGAAACATTGGTATCGACTTAATGCGTGTCCTTATTTTTGTCATCAGCTTAATTTTCACAGATGCATTGATGCAGTACACTTTTATCTCTGCCATCGGCAAAGTGACGTTGGAAGTTATCTTTATGCTTTGTGCGCTTGAATTGACAAAAAAGAAAAGAGTAAAGCAATTTTGTGAGTGATTTAGGCTATATTAAGTAGTTTTGTGACACATGTGCGAGCTAGAATACATAATATAAGTGTAAATTCGCTCGTCTTGAAATTAATTTTACTAGCTGTCATTAGCTGAAAACTATAAACCTTACAGTTATTTAACTAAGTCTTTATTTGATAAAGTAACTTGCGCAATTCTCATTACATTTGGCGATTCTAAAGAATTTTTGAATGAGGGGTTTTAGGTAAGTGTTATCAGCCGAAGCCGAAGTATGAGATCTTGATTATTCAGGATATCGCAAAAACCGAATCGTCTAATTATTTTACTTTGCATTGTTTAAAAGAAAATAACGACAAACGGTTTCAACACTTGTGCTAATTCCATTTTGTCGTCTGGCTCCTGAATGTTTTTTTCCTCAAGGTATTCTTGGAACAGTTCCTTCGCAACGTTTGTCGCGATCGATCTTTTTGTGTTTTCCGCGCCTTTATCCTCCAGCAGTTTTTCAATTTCTTGCTCGGTTAATGAAGCGAATCCACGGGCCATGTTTTACTTTGGTGTGTGCAAGATGCCACTCACCACCAGTTAACTTAAAATTGCTCTTGAAAATCATGTATTGCGCGCGCAAAGTACAGATTATTAACTGATGTGTAAGCAGATTAATGAATAACCTGTAGGTTGCGCTGATTCCCAGAGTTAACTTTATGCACTAAGCCAATGGAAAGATAGATAGTGACTACAATGTTTAATACATTTACTGTACGCAGCTTTATAATTTTCAGAAAGTTACATGGAAGGTCGCTGAAAATTCTAAAAAAGCTATCGACAATGCTATTAAACTATAAAAAGTAGCCGGTTGAAGATTTTTTAAATGATAAATAGCTGTCATACCCGAATCTCTGAAACTCTGCCAAGAGAAATCCAGGAAACCCATCAACAATGCTATTGAACTGCAAAAGAAGTACCAAGAATTAGTGGACTTGGCAGTTGACATAAGAAAAAAAAACAGCCTCATTTAAGTTTCTTTCTTTCTTTTTTTCTTTCTTTCTTTCTCTTTCCTTTCTTTATTTCATGTATTATTCATTCATTCATTCATCCATACATACATTCGTTCATTCGTTCGTTCGATCGTTTGTTCGGTTCGTTCGTTCGTTCGTTCGTTCGTTCGTTCGTTCGTTCGTTCGTTTAGTCAGTCAGTCAGACATTCAGTCGGCACATTCATTCATTCATTCATTCATCCATCCCCTTACCTTGGTCATGACGTTGCTTTTCATTGTCTTGTATTGCTCAGTTGTAGTATTCAGGAGATCCAAGGTCAAATACTGCTTGATTATTATCAGCCAAACGTTAAAATGATATGCTGAAACGTTAAAATGATATGCTGAATATGTCTACCAAGTAAGCCACAAACGCTTATACCTTTCAATGAAATTGTCACTCCAGTTTTCCATTACCAGCATGGCAGTCTCAACTAGAACACTAAACTAGTACCGCCATAATAATCAAGTTATCCCGAGAAGCCAAACAATGTCTGAATTATATACACAGGCGCAAAATGCATAGATCTTTAAAAGGTTTGATAGGATTGATTTGTCCAAATAGATCAAGATTACCTATTACCTAGTCTCGGTAAAAGATATGTAACAAATAACACCGCGTTTGTCTCAGATCTGTTCGCTTCAAAAGCCTAAAATTCCGGACTAAAGATGGAAAAATGAACGAAACTTGAAAAACATTTCTGGCCGCCTCGTATAAATTTACATTAGGAATTTGAAGAATCCTTACTCCTGAATGCATTTCGTTCCCACATATGCTCGTGTCACGTGGCTAAAAAAGTTTTCGCCCCGAAATAATTTGCGAAATAATAAGCAAAATTTGAGGGATGATTTGGTTGAACGTAAGGAAGCAGCAGAAACAATTTTTAGCAGTTTTATGTTATGTTATGTTCTGTTATGTAATGTTAGCAATTTGCTTGATTTACCTTCGATAAAATAGACCTGATTGGCCCACGCTCCACCTTCGCCATCAGCCTTACAAGCCGTAGATTTTCCATACTTGTCGTACGTCTGTGACGCTGTAGCACTAGATGCACACCAACCACCATTCTGAACTGCAAACATGCTGTAACCCGCTCTCATTGCAGCCACGGCGCACTTTGCAATGGGGTTTGTTCGAGAAGAATAAGATCCATCCAAGATAGCATCCTTTCCTTCCAATGTTTGGATTGCGTGACTCGAAGTATCTTTATAGCAGCCAACGGCACTATAACCTGGATAACAAACGACACGCAGCAAAATAAACGGCGTCATCATGTGAAAAATGAATAACGAATGAAGTATTTTTACCAAGTAACACATTAACATGTAAAAACAAGAACTGCAAGCAGTTTATAATCGTGCGGATAATGTTTGACCTCCTGACCTCTTTCAGTGCTTTGGCTTAAAGGCACGGCACCGCACAGTAAAATATTTAGAAAAGCAGTCACTTGAGAAACACACAAGTCGTGTTTGCGTTAGTCACGGAGTGAACGTGACATGAATTTCCTTTACCACGTCATCTTTTTCTTTTTAAAACCACATGCCTAGCCGGAAAAATGCCTGCTTACGCATGCAAATATTTATTTTGTTCCAAATGTTCAATAAAATAACCCAAACCAGTTCATTTAAAAGAAAGCCAAATCACGCCAAAATAAAGAGTAGACTAAGGCCATCCCATTGTATTTCTCCGTTTAGTTAGTTGTTAGCTTGTTAATGTTAATGTTTAGTTATTAAGTGTATTCTGTTGTAGTCCTGTGGAACTGAAATCTTCAAGTTGAAGATAAAGTCAATAAAGATAAAGCCAATGCATCCGTTTAGCGTCTTCCGACAAGCTTTTGGTAATTCCGCGATGAGGTGTATCCCGTGCTTTGACACATTCTTGCTGAGCTTGCAACTTACATTTCGATAACGTTTCGATTCTCAAAATACCGTAAACTCAAAACAAAAATTGGGATATCCAGAAAATAAGTCGTTGTTTTGCAATATTTAACACGTTCCGGCTAAATTGTACGACTTGTACTTGCTCCGAGCCAAACGCTTGAGTAACACAACAATAAGCATTTCACACAAACAGAGCGCAGAGTATTCAAACAGAAAATAGGTGAATGATTATTTATAGCTACAAGCGAGAGATCGCGTGACATGGGTCTGACGTAGTGGTAGTTTTAAATAGCTTGGACATGTCCAAGCGGTCTTTGTTTTCTCTATGTGATTATATTCAGCCCTCTCTTCTTGTAAAATATGGAATGAAACAAAATTATACATTTCAGAGAGCAGAGTGTTCATGTTAAACGCAAGTGATCAGCTGATCGCTATTAAATATTAAATCTTGCGTGACCGTGACAGAAGAGCCGGCTCAACAATGCTATTGCATCACAGCTCACTGCGGTTTTGAAATCTGTCATGACCTAATGGTTCTTTATTTAGCTTGCACCACTTGTACATGTCAAACTGCGTTGTTTTGCGGTATTCAGTACAGTCCGGGTATGTAATACGGCGTTTTGTTTTCACTCTGAGTCAAACGCTTCAATAAAACAGTTCTTCCTCATAAAATTTCTTTAAAGTGGAGTCTGGCTGAAAAAAATGCACTGCAGTGACGCTTGCAGTTTCCGGCGAAGACAAAATTGCGTGAATGACGTAGTGTTTACTACGAAAATAGCTTTCACAATTTGAATATTTAGTACTCGCTCTGAGACAAACGTAAGAATCTCCAAAAAGATGTTTCAGATTGATTTTTTTTTTTCAAGATAAGACCAAGAAATGTTTCGAAAAGTATTTGAATTTCGAAAGTTTTGAAGCCGTACAAATTGTGCGTGTCTGAGCCGTGGAATTTATTAATTGGTATTGCGTTCACAATAATAGTTTGGACATGGCAAAGAAAGCAAGATTTTGCAATGCGAATCTCCAGTACTCGCTCCAAGTCAAGACTTAAATGCCGGACACAAAAATATATATATATTTCGCGTTTAACAGAGCATAGAGTACTCGTAAAATTAGACGGGAATGAATTTGTAACACAGCTTCCAGGGAGTGAACATTAAAACTTGTACGATTTGAACGTAATATTTCGCAAGTAATGAAAACTTGCGTGACCGTGACCAAGGGATCGGCTGGGCCGCGAGGTTCTGGAACGATTTACCGACAAAAAAAAAAAAAAAAAACGACAAAATCTGACACAGATTATGAATCGGGCCCAGGCCCCGCCCGATTAATAAGCGATATAAACCGACGTTTCGTTGTCTTCATGACGCCATTGTCAAGGTAAGTGTATAAAGATTACAAATTCTGCGAGTTCAAAAAGATGTTAGGCTAAATTTACATAATAAAGCATGCGAGGCAAATTACAGAAATACTTTTCTGATTGCACTTTGAGAGTTGGTTTGAGTTCTCAACGCCTCAGTAGGTCTTCAGGGACCTTGCCGTGTTTGTCTTTATAGTGTTTATATATGGACGATGATTGTTGTTTATGTCCTTCCACACGTGTGTGTAAGTGTCCGCTCGTCTAGCCTACATAACCCGCATCACACGAATCACAATGAAAACGATACACAACGCGTTGTTGCATAATTGGTTGACGATCTGTGGTTTCGTCTCTTGAAATTATTTTTACATGTTTATGTATATAAAAGAATCATTATTTTTCTAGTAACACATCGTGCACGAAAATTAACTTAAGGGATCAAACGTTTTTCTGTCCAAGCTACCGCAAAATTCCTACAAACAAACACGCTATGGCCTCTTAATTATCCTGGTCCAAATGCAAAGGATTTTGTCAACCTGTAGTCCGGTTCATCTCTGGAAATAAGAGGGAGTTCTAAAGAGACAGTACTGAATGAGCACAAATTTATCACTGTTTTTTAATCATGAATTGCTGTGGGTCATATGACTGTTCACTTACCTTTGATGTAATAGACTTGATTAGCCAATTGTCCGCCTTTACCATCAGATTTGCAAGTAGACGATTTGTCATATTTGTTGAATGTCTTGGCAGCAGAAGCACTGGATGCACACCATCCACCATCTTGAACTGCGAAAAGGTGGAATCCTCGTTTCTTAGCTGCTTGATAGCACTTTTCGATAGCGTGCTGTCTTGTCTGGTAGCTGCCGTCCAAGATGGAATCTTGTCCTTCTATTGTTGGAACAGCGTGGCTATCGCGATCTTGGAAACATCCGATCGTCTCGTATGGAGGAGTGGAATCTGTGAAGGTAGGCTTAGCAATGTCAATAGCTGAATGCATTCACTGTTGTTTTGTTTGCATTGATTTAATAAACGTTTTCAAAATTGTCTGCACGGCTTAGGTTGATGGTAACCTAAAGGAAATTGCAAGTCTATGTTGCAATTGTCTGGAATTCCTCTGTCAGTGCGTTTTCAACATGCGAAGAAAAGGGCAAAGACCCAGAGAAGGCCAAGGGATAAAGGAATATCGAAAAATCCAAATGAATCCAATGCCAAAAACATTCTTAACAAAGTCAGAAGGAAGTTGAATTGAATATTTGAAAACTCAAAGCAAATAGACTCATAAACAAACGTTGAGGTTATATTGTAGCCTGAACGTGTAAACGATGCCCCTGAGCAAAGTCAATCTCTGACTTGTTTTTTCCCCTTTGTAAAGAATGCTAGAGATTGCTGTTTCTTTATATCTAAATCATCAAATGAGATTTGTCACTCTCGTATATTTGTATTAGTCCTTTCTAACTTAGCCTGCGAGCAGGCTCTCTTTTCGCGGGGGAGGGAGGACGTAGACGCTCGAGCCACTGGGCGCGCGAAGTGAGCCGGGAGAGCTCGCTTCACTTGCCGAAACAAGTGCCTTAATTCGGTGCTCCCTTTGTTGCCCCCGAAGAAAGTGCCTGCTCGCATGATGCTATTTCTATATAACTCAAGCTTGAGTTGGCAGGCTTTGGGTATCACTTCAAACTTTATTATGCATGCAGCTCTTTAAAATTAAAAACAATAACAATAAAAAACAATTACTCAATTCAACATCGTATCGCCTTTTGTAAGTAACATGCATTGTTTCCTAGTGTAGCCATCCTTTTTGTAAGACTTAACCCTGAAAGAGGCATTTGAAACTATCGTAAGGCAAAACGAAAAGCTCATAAAGCGGAATTCGAACGTGGGTGGGACAAAAACGATCAAACTTAATCGATAGATTTTTTCATTTTCTCGCAAAACGTAGATAATCGTTAACAAGAGTGATCCGTTAAAAAAGTAGGGATTACTCTTTCCCTATACATGTTTAGATTTTTCCTTAACGCGCGCGCTCGATGTGTGGCGTGACATTGCAACATGAATTACGTGCGCAGTTGAAGGATGCGCATAAACAATAAGCGTAAACGCCCTTAAGGTCGCGGGGGATATAAACAGCATGAATAAATTCATGAAGCGAAATTTTGCTTGACCTGCATCTTTTAAAACGCTTATTCCTCGGCTGTTATGAATGCGATTAAGCTCAAATTTTACAGAGACATAAAGAAATGATAAAAGATTATGTATGTCATCTTTTATTTGGTAGATTGTACCTACGGCGATGTTATAGCCACGATACTGCCAAATTGGGAAGAACATGATTTCGTGGCAGAGTTTGTAGAACGAGTAGGAGACAGCACACTGTGATCTTGTCAAAAACTAATCAGTCAATATCTCTAGAGTGTCATAACAGAAGCGGATTTTTTAATTTAAAGTTTTCCAGCAAGTTATGGCGGTTTAAATGCGCAAATTTTAATTGAATGCCTTCTACCTCTTTCTAAAAGCGCTCTTTTAAAATTTCGCCTCTGTTATGACACACTACAGTATTCCTAGTTTACCTCTCTGCAGTGGCAGCTCATGAAGTTCTATACTCCGCGCTGAATTCTCTGCCACAAAATTGTCGGAAAAGTCCAAACTTTGAGATTTCCGAAGGTGTCCCGATCAAAAACCCGTTTCAAAATGGTAATTATAGTAATTATATTCCACGCTTTTATGATGAGAACAATGCGTTTTCAAAGAGACAAACAATTCCAGACGCAAACACATCAAATCACGCGCGCGTGCTCATATTTTTTATGCAAATATCTCGTCGTAAAGCTCTCGATGTCAGTCGTTGAACTTCGTGCATACGCTTTAAATAAATGCATAATGATGAGCCTAAGGTGTCCCCCGCGACCTTAAGTTTCAATTTTGAAACAAAAAATTATTCAATTAGAAAAATTTTAATTGGACTGACCAAAAAAACATACGTGAGATAATTTGCATGTAACAATAACATCTATGGCAACATTTTTTTTTACAATATTAGCCAAGAACTCCACATAAATCAGGCAACGTTCTGCATCGCCAACGTTACAGAAAATATTGTTGTAAAGCAAAATAAGCAATAGCCCGATTTATACTAGAGACGGATGATCCCCGAACCGAGCAATCGTGGATATCGTCATGAAAAGGGACGACGGAACGCCGACCGACACATCGCTGGCAGACGAAAAAGAAGCGGCTGACCTCCCGTTGCCGATACGACGAAACGCCAAATGCCCCAAGAAGCAGACGCCCCCGAAATCGGGCAATGACACAATCCTCACCGTGTGAGCCCACCAATTTAAGAAAAGCCTCAAAAAAATTCAGGGCATTAATGAGATTCCAACCCGTGACTAAATAAAGTTGAACATTTGAGTCCTCAAGCTCGATTGAAAAAATGGCAAACGAAGCAAATATGAAAATTCTAGAACTAGTAATTTGGCGGCATGCCTCACTAGAATAACTTACATAACAATAGAATTGCTGGCAAAATAACTGACAGTGTCATGTGATCGATGGAAATCATGCAAAAAAACATTGATGGATCACAAATAATAAAATAACAAAACAACTTTTTGAGCCAAAATTTTACAACCTTTTGCCTTCTTTAATGAAAGGTCTACAAAAATTCCAGCGATATGTTTTGAGCTCAGTTGAAAATGCGTCCCTTTCTCTTTTAAAATTGAAATTGTTCGCTTCTTAGGATAATGTTGACATGTTAGTCAAAGGCTTGACTAACATACTAACATTATCCCACTCTCTGAATAAGAAATAAGAGCGATTAAATTTATGTTGAAATAGGAGCGATTAAATTTATGTTATTTCCGGTAAGGTTTAAAAACCACACGTAGTATGACTTAGTTTTCGGCATATGCGATAGTCATAAGACAACATTTTGATCAACTGCTAAAGAAACTGAATTAAAACAATTCCGTAGGCGAAGCAGTTTTTTTTTTGTAAACAAAAAAATTAACATCCTGAACACCGTAAAGTTAAACCATTACAGGTCTTGGTAGGTATTTTGGTAGGTATTTTGACATATTTAAATATTATATATGAAAACACGTTTTTCTGTTTCTCACCTTGGCATTTTGTTTTACACACCACAGAATAACTGAACAACAGCAATGACCAAAAGATGACGACACAAGAATTCGTCATCATAGACAACGAGAGAGTCACCGAAACACGCTCTATACAAACGTATAGACAAATAAAATCGCTTGAAACGATAACGAAACGATAACGAGTTGCTCTCACACCTGTATCGGTCGTCTGTTTTTATTGTTTATGCTAAACATGCGTTAAGTGGCCACCCTTTAGAAAGCTTTGTATACAATAAAGCTGTAATTACTGGCACGTCTTTTGTTTAAATTAAATGTCTTTTGTCTAAATTTTTCTCCTAAATGATATCTATTCAGAGGAAACATTAGAAGTAATATTTCTGAAAAAGGTGCACAGTTTGGAAGAAGAAGTTTGGCATTCCATTTTTTTTTTACATTTAGTCAGGGAACAGTCTTTTTGCTTTTTTATGCTCAACGTGTTTAGCGCCTACTTATACCCGTTTGGGAAAATAACTTAGTTTAAAGCCACATTCACGACATGCCTGTCTGAAAATTGTCTAAGGGATCTTTTATTAAATGAAGAAACATTTAAAAGAAAGTTGTTAAAAATATGACTAAACGTTTTCGATATATTTTTAATATATTTTTTATCGGCGAAATGTACATATTTAAAAGAAACATTTCAGAAAAAGCTGTAGTTTGATAGCGGAGACCTCGGTTACGGCAAAACTGACAAAATATGTCATAATCACGCAATATGTATTAAAGTCCGATCCTCTTTATTTCAGCGAATAATTATAATTTTCAGGAAGCTAACTAATGGTTTCAAGTTTCAATGATTTATCTGCTGGCACTGATATAGAAAGCTACCCAGAAGAATTTTTTTTCTTAAAAAAAAGTACAATTTTTGTTCGCCTGAGAGATAAAATAAGCCAAAACATTGGCTAATAAAAACTTTTCCGACCAAATATGCACAAATAATTTCACATCCTGATAAGACGCAGAAAGAAGTTGAAATATGTAATGAAAGAAATGGTACTGATCAAGGAAGGGAGACCAACTCTAAACACGCAAGCGGATTATATTCATCCGTGCGAAACTGTTAACATTTTTTAATTAGCTGACATTATTCATTTTCGTTTTTCACACTTTACTTAAACTGCTTTATTCAATGACTGACAGAATTCTCATTGGTCGAGAGCTATGGTCGATGAGAGTATGGACCATGAAAATGTTATGAAAATGACATAGCCTTCAACGTGAGACAAATTTCGGAAAACTTGTGAAGTTGTCGCCACTTTTCCAAAAACAAAATCCGGCAAGTAATGAAAGTAATGAAACATTTGAGGCGAAATTTCCCACCCTTTCGATGGCTTCAAGTGGTAAAACTGCGATCGTACGAGCAGTCATACACGCGCGGGACGTCTTGCTGATTTTCCATCCAGTTAGCCGGTAAATTTTCAGTGCTACTGTATAAAGCAAAACGATCGCTTTTTACATGGTCTCCACTTTTCAGACACTTATGACCAGAGAAATGACGCCATGAAATATTCGACACCTTGCAGTGAAACCACTCGCGTATTGTAACGGCTCGTGGTCGAGTTTTGAACGTTTTATGACGTTATTTCTAGTATAGTCTCAATGTAGAGAAATATGGTCGATTTGGTAAATATATTCTAACTTAGAACATTAATAATTAGCATTTAATAATGCCGGCACGATAAAGCCGAAACGTCATGTTTCTGCGTTAATATTTATTTTAAAATGATAATGAAATTTGCTTAAAATATCTATAGCAAAAATGCTATCTCAGGATTAAATGTTGATTGAGGATTCAATCTCTCTTAAATAAGAGTGCTTAATTATATTGCTTAGGTTTTGTGGAGTCGGAGATTGGTCGACATCAAAAACTGATCATGAAAGACAGAAAATATACACACCCGGTCCTGTTTGTTAGACATGGAAGACCCACCCTTCTCCCTCGCTCCCAAGTTGTTATAGCTGGTTCTGTTACTTTACTGATTCACTGCTACTATTTCTGCTGCTACTTCTATTTCTACTGGTACTGTCTCCACCTCCCTGACCACAAACACAGCCACTGTTATGGAAAATTAAACGTGAATGATTCTTACATGTTTGACGGCCTTGTACGAGTGGAATCCTCAAAGATATCATGCTTGGTCCTTTGTACCTCTCCTGCTGTTCTTGTGTGACCCAATATGGCTTGACTGGTTGTGCGTAACCAGCAAGAGCAAATGAGCCTCGATATGTCACTAGAATGGGATCCGTAGCGCCCAGTCTCCTGAGAGCGTCCAACGCTGGTGCCACGTACCTTGATCCATCATTTTGGATGGCGACGAGAACGATTGTACTGTTTCCGACAGAAAGTTGCTTTTGAATATAAATTTCAATATATAGCAATTGGCAAAGTTGCAGTTTCACATAGGTAATGAACAAGAATAGATACCAATTTCATTTAGTCGTCCTATTTAAAACAAATAGTAAAAACTGAAGCCAACAGACAACACACAACAGAAGCAACTAACAATATAATGAAAATATACGCATAGGCGAACGGGCACCTTAGGACCTGGGGGGGGGGGGGGGGCGAGACATTGTTGCCCGAAAAAAAATGGCATGGGTTGAAAGCCGAATAAACAGGCATACGAAATGGACAACAGAACGTGCGTTAAAGTAGTTGTGTACAAACCTTGCCTGCTTGCTAAAAGAAATGATAGTTCTTAAATTAATCTCGTGGCGTTGCCCGAAGATGTCAACGTACTAAATCATTTTTCTTCGGAAATATTTTATTTATTCACCTTAGTTCAGCAAAAATAAAAGTATTTTTGGGAGGCAATTTACATTGTTCCCCCCCCCCCCCCCCCCCTCCACCTGAAAGTTATTTCAAATGTGTGAAACATTCAGGGATAAATGGGTTGAAAGATATTGTTGAAAGTTTTGAGCTCATTTGA
Source organism: Oculina patagonica (assembly GCF_052425735.1). Taxonomy (NCBI): domain Eukaryota; kingdom Metazoa; phylum Cnidaria; class Anthozoa; order Scleractinia; family Oculinidae; genus Oculina; species Oculina patagonica. The sequence goes on from NC_135770.1 coordinate 1,007,972, forward strand.
GTGAAAAGCATTAGCTTTATTACCATTTGTAACCGTATCGCAGCTTTGTTTCAAGGTCTGAACTGGGTCCACCGCGCGTAAACGTTCAAGCTATGGAAAAGCTGATTGCAGCTGAATCATGCAGAATTTGCGAGAAAATCGAATATGATTATACACCCTTTTAATAAGTCGAGGGGCCATTTTGAATTTTTATTTTTCCGCAAATGAAGTCATTAGTAAAATATTCAAAATGACACCTCGGCTTATTACAATGGTAGACACTTCATTTTAATACGTCGAGGCGCAGATGAATATTTCATTAACAACGTCATTCGCGGTAAGTTAAATATTTAAAATGGTGTCTCGACGGCTGCAGCCCCCTCGCCCCCCCCCCCCCCCCTGCCTCGTACGCCTATGAATATACGTTACTTACTTTCCATTAATGGCATCAAGGTAGTTTCTTAAGTTGTAACCAGCATTCGGACGTTCATAGGTGTCAAAATGTCTGGATCCCAGCACTTTACCTGTATCCAAATATAAAATTACTTAGCACCAGACTATACCAGTTATATCAAGCTTCAATTTGTTTTAATTATAAAAAATGTATTTAAATATTTCTTTATTTAACAATTATATTAAAGTAATTAAATAAAGCGATATTTTTAAAGTGATTTTCAGGGCACCATTTTACCTGTTTCAGCATCCACAATGACAACATTATGTCCCCTTCTACGAGGCGAGTAATTCGTTCCATTCACCCTAATGTAAGCAGCACCACATTGACGAAAAGTTTTTCCAGGGTCATCACAACCTCTGCTTCGAATTTCAATATCCACAAAGGACACTACAGAAAACAAAACAATCTCTTATTTTAAAATGATTTTTTTTTATTTTCTGCTACTCTAGAAAATGCCGTCAACTTTACGATTTTCTTCCATTTATTCAACTTGCGTCGTTGATCGGTATCCTGCTAATAAAATCTTTTGCAGTTTTGTCTATGGCTCAATCTTTGTTACGAAATTATGTAAACTTGTACTTCGCTAATCGAAAACTTGTGGCTCTTTAAGGAAAGCTAACCCTTATTTAGGCATTCGTTCCTTAGGCGAAAGGGCGTCTAAAGGAAATGGTATTAAGAAGGCTGGTCATGAAAAAACTGAGCATTATGTTACAAAAGCTGACAAAATCAATACTTCATTTTTGCTCATTAATAACTTTTAGGTACGTAAGAAACCTGTATAGTTTGCTACTCCCAAAAGTCTTGTAATTTAGAGAAATAAAGGAAAATCGATTTTCGTGGTCGGAGTCTTAAAATGGGTCAATTTTTAACTCCAAATTCGCCGTCTTACTCTTCCTTGCGTTTGCAAACAAAGCGACACAGAGAAGTTTCGACGCTGTCTAACAGAAAAAAAAATCTTTTTTTAATTTCGCTAGAATATAATTTAAGGGGTTTAGCGAAACTCTTCGAACTGAAATAAATAAAAAAAAAAAACAGGAATAGTAAAAAAGAGTTTTTCTGATTATAGGAAGTGTTCAAATTTATCTGTGCGGTTTGTTTAAGTGAACGTGAGAAGTGTTTATAATAGCTCATTTTGGGTTTGAAATTTGGCAAATTTGTGACTCTGACAGGGAAAACCGATTTTCATAGTTTTCTTAAAATAAAAGGCTATTGGTGGAAACAAACTACATCAGGTTTGTTTCCTACCTTAAAGCTATATATTGACAAGAAATGAAAGCAAACAATTTTTCAACTTCTGCCATAAATTGAGATTTTTTTTTTTTAAGTTGCTCTTAAAATAAAGTAAGCGGCATTGAATTTTAAGTTTTATCAACCCTCAGTCAAGATGACTCCGGAAATCGTGAAGGGTTTATTTTGGGTATAGTTGTTACAATTCATGAGAGACAAAAAGATTCGTGTGAAGTCGCTTATAAAAATAATTAATTAGCAGGTCTAAGTAAGAAAAATAAATATATATACTGCGATAATGAAAAAAAAACTACCATCCAAATTCCTACCACGTTACCAAACACCATTCTGGGCCTGGTTGTTCAAGAGGTTGATAACGCCATCCGCCGGATAAGTCGATGACCAGCAGGCCCCAGTTGTTCAAAAGGTGGATTACACTATCCACGGGATAAATCACTATCCGGTGGATAGTGCAGTATGTTTTGTTAAGACTTATCCACTGGATAGCGATTTATCCCGTGGATAGAGTTATCCACTCTTTGAACAACTGGGGCCAGATGTGTAAACAAAACAAAAACTATACTGTCCATTGGATAGTGATTCATCCGGTGAATATAGAGCGGTTTTCAGTTGAGTGTCGTAAAACAAAATCCAAGGTAATAACTCTGGCCAATCACAAAGGACACAGATAATCCAGTGAAGCAATCAAAACTCGAAGCAAATGCATGTAGCTGGCGCGAAGCGCGGTAAAACGTGTGCAAACGAGTCACAGTTGTTTTTGTTTTTTTTCACAAAGCGTAGTAATGCAAAACCAAGCAAATGCGAAACTTTCGACACTCATATGAAAACCGCTCTAAAAGTGTTACACAGTCTGTTTTTATAGATCAAAACCATTACGTCGTTATATCAATAAAGGCAAACGGCCGTGGTAGAAATTAACATATTCATACAACAGGCATTAGGTCGCATTCGCTCTTAAAAAACCTATTCTTTAAAATAAAATATGTATAAAATAAAATAAATGCAACTTGAAATTGCAGCTACCTGAAGGAAAAAGTTATCAAATCAAGGTTAACTTATTTAACGAAAATTGCGTGCTAATATTAAAGCTAATTTCAGACGAAAATTGCGTGCTTATATGGAAGCTAATTTCACATTCTATTTGTGTAGCTGAACTCACTTAACGACTGATAAATAAATAAAAATGTAAAAGGAATAATTAAGTTTGCACGAATTTTAAATATTTAAAAGCTACATGAATCAAAAATGGTTTCAATCAAAAAATGGTTTACGTTACAATTTTTTGAAATAAAATATTGCACAAAAGCAACTTCTGATCTCTCAAAATCTCTCTGGTATCACAAGACTTATTATTTACATATTAATATTTTCTTTTATATTCTCATTCGCTACAGGTATAACATAAAATCTTTACACTAGCTAAGCAACTCTTTAAAGATTAATCGCTATCAATTGCATGCTATTTGGAATTTGTCGGGTTCAAACATATATTCACTGAACATATATGAGAACAAGATTTTACTTTTGATGACCTAATCCTCATAGATGCAAGGGGGAGTTGCGTAGAACGTTTTTATTAAATCATTAACAACTAGTCTCTAAAGACAGAAATTGCATCAGTGCTTGAACAGAGATTTACTTTTATATCTGCTTACATTTATACTTATAAAACGATAAAAGCAAATTTTAACAGAATAATCTTACCTGGGCAGTGTGTTAAGTCCCCAGTAGAATAACAAAACAATAATACGAACAAATAAATGATCCACGAGTTGGCCATTTTGGGCAAAGAGACACAAAACACGAATCAAGGAGCCGTTAGGAAGTTGAACGTACCATGACGCAAGGTGGTAAAATAAAAATAAAAATTCCTGCAGAACTAAAACGTGCCAGTTGATCGCACACCTGCTTGTGGAAATTGTCTATTTCTCAAGGTCGTCTGTTTATGCTAAACAAGCGTGGCTTTTGACTATTTTAACCACTTTGCATAATCATTGACAAGTCTTTTGTTTAAAGAATGCCTCGGGGTTATTAATTTCTGCCTGTCATTATTCAATAACAATGCTTATGTTGGTTGTTTAAATGTTATTTAAATCAGAATTTAGGTGCTATCCGACTTATTATTCAAAGAAATTAAGAACCAAAATCAGAGGCTCGGTCAGCTCGGTTAGAGTACTTTGCATCTCTATATTTTACATGTTTCCAACAATATTACAGTATCCGTGGTTACACCAATGTTACAGTGTCCCTTTGGTAAAATAGGTACATTGCACTCGTCAAAGGTCCTTAGGACATTTAACAGAATATACCCTTGAGTGGCAGCGTGTCATAAAATTTATTATTTAATTTTCCGCAGTCACGAGGTGAATTGGATAAAAGTCATGATTGTATCGAGGGTTGGAAAGAGAAGGAGTATAAAACATAAAGAGCATTTTTCAGCTAAAAGGTGAAGCTTCTCAATAATTTTGACGAAAATTGGGGGAGGGAGGGAGGGATGTCAATTAACCCCAGTAATTAGGGCAATACCTTCCCAGGAAATTCAAGTGAGTTTCACAGGAGGAATCCTCCGGAGGATGCAGAGATGTTGTACTTCGCTTCCTTGTTTTTCTACAGTTGTGGTGACGCTTAGCTTTCTCGAATGTTATATTTTTCGTTGTCAACCGAATGAGAAAGCGAAAAAATCAATTCGTTTGGTCTGTTTTATTTCAGTCAGACCTAGAATAATAGATCAATTCAGAGCTATCTTGGTTAATACCATAATTGTATACAGTAAGGTCGTCCAGTTTGCTTGATATGCCACTGAAAAGACGTCATGCGCGTGCAGCGTTTAGCTGATCATCTGACGTTTTCAAATCGTTGTTTCTGTCTACACTGAACCGCTACGGACGATGACAAAAACGCGATATATTAAGATCCCGTCCATATCACCCCATTTGAAAAGTAAACGAATACTTTGTCATGCGTTATCGCTTTTTGTCCAGCGCAATCTTGACGAAACGAGAGTTCCGTTGCAGAATCGATCGATCTGATGGCCTTAAAAAACAATAAAAATGGCCGGAAGTACACCAAAAAATTTGTTGGTCACTCTTTTTGAAAGTTAGGCATGCGCAATTCAACCGGATGTCCGATATTTTCGGACTTCGAATCGGAACCTTTCAGGGTCGCTCGTTTTTGGACCGCTGGTCAAGGGGAACGAAGACCCTGGGTACGCTCGTTCAAATACTTTGCGCATGAGTAATCCGAATATGGCGCGTTTTTGTATCGTCCGCATTGTTTTAGTGTGGACAGAAACAACGATTTCAAAACGTCAGATAATCAGCTGATCTCTGCAGGCGCACGGCTTCGTATTAGCGGTTAATCAAGAACAATTGAACGACTCTACAGTATATGTTTACGGTTTTACCAGGGTAGTTAATTTGCCTGGACATGGGTAGATATAATTTCTGTTAGGTACAGTACAATCAATTACACTTGAAAACGCCGCATTTCCCAGAATATATCATAATTCCAGTCATATAGGCAAGATGGCTTGGTGTATATCATTGCTAATTGTCTTGCGTCAAAATTTGGGTAAATGTGCCTAAGAAATCATAAACAAAAATGAAGAAAATGCTACTGGAAGTTTCATCTCAAGTGGAACCCCTTTTGAAAATCAGTGTGAAAAAAAAAATCATGAGAAGGGGCTTTGTTCTACATAATAATGCCTAATAACAGTTTAATTAAAAGTATACTAAAGATACGTAAATTTTGAAGATAAAAATGTGATTGGAAGAAGAATATAACAAAAAACACATACGCCTTAATAGTGGACAGAAATTGCGAATTTTTTATTCGGTGCAAAAGAAATGTCATTAACAATTCATTCAGGTGCATTGCTTGGATTCCCAACTAAAATAATTCATCCAGAGGAAAAAATTCAAGAGAGAGCAGTAAATAACATCTATACTTACTATAAGGGCTAACTGTAATAACAAATTATTATCGTTTGTAGCTTTTTTTAGTTTATCACATTCGCTTAATGCAACGTACAAATTGAAGCAAACTCCAAGTCAGCGATACTTTGACGAGGCTGTCCTGACCTGGCAAATATAAGGATGATCAAAATTCTAAGGACAGCCCATATGGGTTAAAAGGCAACAGAAAATGACAACTGCTCTCTGATTGGTCAATAGATATTTACTCTTTAACCGTTAAACCACGTGACATCTGTATAAATCAGTACGCCACGCATTTCTATGGTTTATTGATTCAATCTACCACTCGGGATTTTGAGAGAACCCTCAAAAGCCTGTAAATTACTTATCTGCGACTTTTGAATTACAAACACTTCAAGCATTTTTAAAGACGTTGGGTGTTTTATTGAATCCATAAACTGTAGAAATGCTTGGCCTATCCAATTCTAGACACAACGCTAGTTTTATTAACTTCATCATCAAACTGATTTATTTTTTCAAACTGGTCATTCGCTAGGGAATTCTACTGTGTGTGGAATTACGCCTTGCTGAGACTGGCGGTAATTTTATTTAGGCTGACAACATAATTGCAATTAAAGCAATTTTCATGTCATGAAGTAACTCCTCCTCATTCATAATTTCCTTGTTTTCCAAAGCTTTGTTTACAGCGATGTCTTCCTTTGGGTTCTGCTGAGGAGTCGACAAGGTATTAGAAGCCACAGAGATTCTGTTGTCTTCTGTGGGTTTCAAGATCTCCAACCAGATATCATCGTCGCTTTCCTCGTCAGCTGTCGCAATAAGACTACCAGCTTTCCACCTGCGCTTTGTGTTATAGTAGCTTTTGTTTTTGGACGGTTTTCGTGAAACGTTGTTCGCCCATTTCTTTATTCGAGATATCACTTTAGCAGAGAATTCGCTAGCAAGTCTAATTAAGACATTGAACATGAAAGTTCCAAGTTTTGCATCAACAAAATCAGTTCCTTGTTCTTCCCTGACCTCACAGTAAGTATCGACCAAAATAGCCACAAAGACGTTGGCCAGAACGAATAACATAGCGCACAAAAAGAAAAATAGGTAAAGAGATCCCAAGACAGGATAATTCAGATATATCTCCAGATAATCAATTTGCTTTCCAACAGACATTTGTAGCACCACTCGCAAAGAATTGACAAACGACGAAAAGAGCGCTAAAGTGCTGCCAAAGGAAAGATAACCAAACTGAGTAAAGGCAACCACCGTAATAAAAAGTACCAAAGAAAACGACAAAATTGGCTGTGCTGATCTTCTTAACGTTCCTTGCATTTGACAAATGTGATGATTGAACCTGACAAGTCTCAATAGCTTTAACGTTATGATGAAAATTGCCATTGAGAGCCACAAGGTTTCTAAATCTAACCAATGCACGATGTAGTCAGAACTAAACGTTTCGTAAGGATTGGATTGTATCTCCTTTACATAAACACTGGTGTATTTTCCTCTCATGAATGACATCACAACCGCTACAAGAGAAACCACGAGAAGGATCAGCTCTATCCAATTCCATAGCTGGCGAAAATATCTCTTCTGGTTAAACAGCTTGAACATCTCAGCAATGAAGCATACAACTATTACAACAACAAACAGTACCTGACACACCTCGTAAAATGACTGAAAGTGATCACTTGCTGATGGATATAGTGAAAGTGCTCTCACAACACCCGCCGTGACGGCCTCGCCAGTTTGCAGTCGTTCGTAGACCAGTCTCACGCTACAGAACAAGGAAGATGACGGATCAAACAATGTAAACTCTATGAACACGGCAGCAGTAAGAGTATCCACCCAATTGTTGTTACGCAAATCGCTTATCACTTCTGAAGCTGATTCTTTATTGTAGCCGAGGTCTGCCACATATCCGCCTCCATCGTAACTCTTTATCACAGCCTGGTGTGAAAGGGTTCTGATATGTTCTCCTGTCTGGTATCTCCATGGCTTTGGACAGATGTCATCAATGGAAGTAAAGTGGCTATAGTTTTCTAAGGGAATCCACTTTGGAAGATGAAATGGCGTTCGGTCCTCGTTATCGCTAGAGTAAGCTTGAAGACAACCAGGGAACAAGTCTTTGAGATGTGTGTCCATAAGATCCGTAGGGCAGCTTCCCTCTGAGTGTTAAAGAACATGTTATGACAGCTGTAAATATTATAAGCAAAGTTTTGCCATTAAACTAACCAATTACTGACGTGCCCAAATCTCTATGCCCACTTCAGAAATAAAGGACATTATATTATATGCAGGAAATGTTATATTTTGATAGAACCCGCAACAGATTTGTAACGATGGAATGTCAAGTACAATTAAGTCTCATTCAAAATTTACGTGTTGGTGTTTTATTTACTCGAATTTTTTATGTCCAGGCTTTTGCCAAAGAACAACTTATGTAATAGAAAAGCTTTAAATAATTTCTCTTCTTTAGAATATCAACAAAGTTCAGTCTTTTTAAAAACCTCAAAATTTCCAGTTACTATCGAATCTTATCAGTATACATTTCAAGGTACGATGTCCGATGGGTAGATACCATCCCCACTCCCTTTTACATCCAAGGGTTGAATTACCGTATTTTCTCGTTTAAACGCCCCCCGGCGTTTATTTCAAACTTGGCCCGATAGAGCCGGCGTTTATTCGATTCCAGGAGTTTTTTCAAGCCCTATGATTCTTAGAAGTGATTTTTGTTCATTATTTTTAACAGCAATATATTTAGACATTATGTTTAAAGCATGTTAAACCTTCAATAATTGTTTAAGGGGTTTATTTTCAAATACAGCTTGGAGACCCGGCGTTTGTTCGGGGCCCTGCGCTTAATCGAGAAAATATGGTAAATTGGTATCAAATGTGGCCTTACTTTCCTTCATTCGTAGCTGTCTAAGGCGTGGCATTCCCATTAGTAAGGTCTGCTTGTTGCTGATAAACCCTTCGTTGTGCTGAAACGGTCGGCCATTGTACCATGTCACGTCATAGAGACCAGGAAGTAAAACTTCATCTACCCAGTTCCACAGAGAAGGTGTATCTACGACCTGAAAATATATAAAACATGTACAAGAATATCCACTCTACTTTTATACACAATATAATTTTAGTAATTTCCTACCACCCTGAAAGTGGTACAAGAATGTAGGTGTGTGTGGCCGAGGTGACTGGCTGTGTAATCATTCTGACCTGTTAGCGTTTTAATTCAGTTAGTTAGTTGAATAAAACACTTCATTCGTTAATCACATACAGTTGAAAGGGATCTACCATGCGATATAAGCCAAAGTCACTCCATTTTTTTAATTCAGCGGTTCTCAAGAGAAAACAAATTGTTTTCAAAATAAACAGCTCCTTACCTCATCAAAACCACCAAAAATGCTGCTCACAGACTCGGTAACTTGGTATCCAGCGGGATGAAGATTTCCATAACACACAACCAAAAGGAGAAAACTGAATATTGCAAACAATAGTGTTTCTTTAACCACTTCAAGCATCCTCTGCTGATTCTTTCTACGCTTTCTTTCCTTAGCAAGTTCTTCTTCTTTCAGAGGGTTTGCTATGACTTCATCCCCTTCTTCACGCTTAAATATCGATGTCCCGATGACGGGATCCATTTCCGGGGGTTTCTTTATAAGAAGTGACAGGAATGTTGCAATAGCAATCACTTTGATTGGTTGTGTGATGAGAATGTCCTGCCCAAGGGACACTAAAATGGATGTCAACCACTGATTAGAGATATCAGCTCTCCACATCAAACTATAAAACACTATGAAGGCGGCACCAGTCAAAGAAATGAGCAGGCTCAAGCACCAAGCGACGTACACAAAATACGGTGGAAGACAACCTGGAGTTTTAGGTTTAATGTTATTTTTACTGGCATCGTAGAGTTCATTGTCAGACAATGCTGGTTTCGTTTTCCTGAAGATCAACACTACAACCAAGTTAGCTGGAATAGCTATGACACTGCTTTGTATTCCGATTTTAATTTGTGTCCAGCTCATTACAAGTGGTCCAAACTTAAAAGTATCTTTAGGCGTTTGATCAAACTGGTAAAACATGGCGTTGGTCAGCATTGCCGTCAAGAGGAAAGACAAGCAACACGTCAGACGCTGGCAACGGGTGAATGGGTTGTGAGGCGGTCTTGTGAAAACGGAAATCCAGATGTGCCCATCTCCTAAGTTTCGAGCTGTTCTGGCATAGAAATTAGGCTTGAATGCATGAAGTTCGTTTTCTTGTGCGGCTTTGATGTTCAGCTCAATAGAGCCACTTCTATTGTCCAGGGAAAGCCATTGATTTGCAAAAAAGTAATTCATCTCTTCTGTTTGCTGATCTGTGATAACAACTTGTTGGAGAAACCAGGCTGGGTTGGATCCGGTGTTATCGTGCCAGATGCGTATATCTGTCAGCTTTCCTAATGATGACGGTAAGGTTAACGTAAAGTTATTAACGCTTCCTCGAGAAAAATATTTTCTTAGACCGATATGATCCGTCAATGTAATCGATCCGCTGGTTCCGTTCTCCCCGTTTATGATTATTCCGACAGTTGCTGATGTCCCAAAGCCTTTCCACATCCCTGTCTGAATGCTTAAATGGTAAGTGTAGCCCTCTGTTTGAGCATCGGTTAAATAAACGTTGGCCACAACCTGGAACAAATAGGAGTAGGCAAGAGGAGATATGAACATGAGCAAATCGGGTAGGTATGACTGTGAGTCGGAATGAGACTGGATTAAATAAAAACTAAATTGAAAAACTGTACAATTGTTACAGCTGAGGGTAGCTAAGAAAACTGACGTGCTACTTTTACCATTGTTTCGTTTATTGTCTATTTAGCACTGGTATAAACTAGTTGAGTTTTATATATTGCGAATTCGTAAATTTCATTGGTTGTTTCATTGTCTTTTCGCTGTTACACCATATACGCATTGCTCTTGTGTGCTACATAGTGCACTCTCAAATGCCTGTTGTACTGAGTCTGTTCAGTATCGTCATGGACGTTATGATTAAAAAGGGAACAAAACAACAATTTAATAAACGTACTGTTAATGAAAACCGAACATTTATGAACTTTGTCGTCCTGTTTGTGTAATAAGGTATAAAGGTTTCTTATTTCTATATTGACTAAATTTCTCCTCTTTCGACGACAACGATACTAGTGCGTGACATACAAGGTTACGTACACACAACGTTTATGCAGTGCTTGCAAAATCGAAGGCCATTCAAAGCTATCAAATCAGTAATTGGCAATAAAATTATACTGACCTTTTGAAGGTCTTTGTTATCAGCTCGACGAGCGAACACAAGTCCAACAATGTAAATTCCAAATATGACACACACCGTTGAAAGTACAAGAAAGTTTCCAGTATCTCCAAGCCTCTCGAATTCTGTCCAAACCTTCTCGAAGTCGATGGGGTTTGGGGCGACAAAAATGTTTCCCCCAAACGCTGAAAGATGTGTACACAAACAATGTAGTTTCCCTTTCACGCCTTTCCATCCAACCTGAGAAGAAATGCAGCGAATCTTTTCTAGTACCAAAGTGCTCATTGACATTCTTATTGGGTAATAATTACACCACGTTTTGCGTAAGAATATGTGTCTGAGTTATTTGTGCATTAATAAAATATGTCATACAATGAAACATAAGACGTTTTCTGTTCTGTTTTAGATGTCATCAAAATGGAGAAAGAACCAAACTTTGCCCAGGCGACGATGTCGAGTGGGTTAGAGATGTACTGCACACGTGTAGGCACGACTAGACATGTTGAAAGTTGTCTAGAGTGAACGATTGTCGTGCGGGCATTCAGCGACTTACTTATAAGATGTGTAAGTATTAATTTAAAATAAGCGCACAACTATAGTAACCTTGGATAACCTTGGATACCCTTAAGTCGTTCATACAATGTATGAACGACTGCGTACACGTGTACGCGAGTAGTGCATACATTGTCTCTACAAATGCTTACGCACTTAAACGCACGTAAAAATTACGCGGCAGTGGAAATCCACCTTTAAACATGTTCTATGATGGATATACATGGCGACTCAGCAACATATTACTATACCTTACACCCTTCACTTGTCCAGGACTGCTTCTTTTCAGACCAATAAAGACAACTTCTCATCGTCACTCCCATAGTGTAGTTCAAGTCTGTGCGTTCGTCATACTGCGGTACTATAATTTCAGCTTCGGGAGGAGGCGTGGTAGGGGGATCCTTGACACCAATACAGGAACGCTTCTGTCGTCCATGGTGATCTTTACATGATCTCGTGCTACGACTGCCCCTATTACGTTTTTCTTCCTCATTTAGTTTTGACGCCAAACGAATGCCAATGAAATGAACACCAGTATTGCCCGTGATATTACTCGACAATCGCAATACATAGGGATTGCTTGTACAGTTGAAGTAACCAATTTCAGCCTTGTAATGTTTGCAGGATGAAAAATCTGGGATTATTGCCCAGAATTTGTAATTTCCTAGAGTTGGTTTAACATCATTATTGACAAACACATCAAAACGAGAATTGCCTTGTGGTCTTATTTCTACAAACGCGATATCAAAATCATTCTCAATTTTTGTCTTGTGGTAACGAATAAAGCTGGAATCGTTCTCAGATTTTACAAAAAGATGGTCCATGGTGTCGTTCTCTATAGCCTTTCTTTCGTCTTTCTCTGGAATAAACAGTTCGATGGCATGACTGAGGCCAGAGATGTTTAGCCGTGATCCGTCCTGCTTCTTTAAGTCCAAAATCAAAACGGACGATCTGATGTTCTTTGTTGTACTTGACCACACATAAGGATTCTTCTTTAAAGTCAGCATCTATTAAGAGGACAAAGTACAAGCAGTGAAAATCATTTCATTCAGACCCACTTGTTTTCCGTAATATTAGTTGAAGGTTTCAATTTGAGCACGCCCTATAGATAAACGAGTTCTTGAACATTCTGGTGATATCTCCGCCGATTTCAGATGTGTAGATTGGCAACCAAAAATATGAAGGCATACAGTCTTTACCTCCCCAAGCCAATGTAAAATAAATCCCTAACTGAACTTACTTGAATATCAACGGATGGCAAGTTCGTTTCATTTTCCCCAAATAACACTTCTGTAGACGGAAATGTCACGGCTCCCTCTTCATCACTTCCACTCAACGTCTCACTTCCTATTTTTGATGGCTGTTTTCTCTCAATTGTCATGGTGATGGAATCGCTCTTAATTGTACTCTTTCTTTCACCAGGCGTCTTAAAGGAGAGAAGAGTGGTGCCAACTGTGTCTACCAATGATAAAGAACTCTCCGTTATGTTTTTTGCCTGTCAAAAGAGAATGATGGTGTCGTCTTAAACTAGAATTGATATTTTAAATAGGTAGGTAATATCTACAAACAGGGAATATTGATTGTTATCGCTGCCAATTGAAAAGAAGTAACCTGACAATTTTCACAATAAACACATTTTAGGGATAAGGTACTTTTCTCTTCAACAGGAAAAAATTCGTGTAGTTTGCGGTATGTTGGAACTGTGAACCGAGTTATCTAGACTAGTTTGCATCGGTATGCGCATGCGGAAGGGTATAGGTTCGACCTCCTTCGCACGAAGTCGATTTCGTTTTACCCACGAGCTTGTGTCACTAAAGCAGAATGTCTTTCTTGACAGTATAACTCATAAGTAACTACGTAGCTAGTCTTATAAGTAACTAAGTAGCCAGTTGTCAGGCAGTAATTGTGGTGCTGCTGGTAGTATTATCATCAGAATACATCAAGATTAAACGAGAAATCGGTTAAACGGCATTTACCGTAGAAACATCTCTTTGAGTGTTTTGTGTTTCTCTGGTCCTCCTCCGCAAGTCTTCTCCATTTTCCTGTTGGATTAGTTCACGGTACATTACTGAAGCTAAATCAGCTGAAGCATTCAATATGTTTGATACCCCGTGTAAAATACTGCTTCCAGCTTCTTCGGCCATATCTCTGTCTTGAGCAGAAGACCGAAGGAAATTAGTGGTTGTAGTGAGTAAAGTTACAGCGTCTTCCTGGATAAACAAAGTAATTGGTATTAGCCAACATCAAGGTCATATCGCTTGATTCTGTTAAAGTCCAAGACATTAGGAAAAACTGATACCAGTTGATGATTAATTCCAATATTCGAGTTAAGCACCTGATCGCGCCATGATCGGAGTACTCTTGGGTTCTCGCTTTTTCATTGGATAATAAAAATTCGGAAACTTAACGAGTGCTTCAACATAGATTTTCAAAAGTGGCAGTTGTTCCCCCGACCGAAACAGTTACGAAATGACTAACAACACTGTGCAATAGAGGTACTTAGCTGTTGTGTGCGCATTTGTGTAATTTTTGTCTTCCTTTTGATTGTTTTCTACTGTCCAGAGTTTGAATTTGCGACTTTAAGTAATTAAATTAAGTCTTAAAAGACTAAAGTTACTCATATACATGCATTGAATCTTGTTTGTAGAAACCTCACGATCCTACAGAGAGCACTTATAGAAAAATAGGTCACCAAGGGTGACATGAGTCTAATGCGGTATGGCATAGTGATACAGATTGCGCGGTTTTCGTAAGCCGGTTAAAATTGGTTAGAGGTTTGTGTTCGGGAGTTTAATTTAAAATGCTTATAGCAAGCTAGGGGCATCGTGGATGATTATGGATGAAAACGAAACAGTCATAAATGTTATATGCTTCACAAAATTTAAAGTATGAACAGGAGTTGATGTTACTTCTTCCGTATTGTCCGTAAAAGCAGAAACGATTAAACATTTGGACAAGATTGCGTGACGATTTACAAAAAGCATGTTCATTACAACAAGGGTTGAAGAACTTCACATCGTTTTCTTTCAGATTTTTCACCATTTTGATGATGACTCTTGAAACAGATTTTGCAATAAAAGCACTTGAAATAGTGACTGTTACTTCATTGTACTGTAAGCACTTAGTGACAGATTTTCCTAAAAACGGGTGTAAATGCTCACGTCAATATAATGATGACCTTTTCAACGCTGGAAACTAGGCAATTATTATCGAGCTACCATACACAGGAGCGAAGACTGTTTATCATGATGTACAAATTTCGCGAATCATCACTTCCATATCAATGTAACCATTTTATGATTTTTCTAGCGGTAAGAAGAACTTAAGATCTCTGAGAGTCGTAAAAGCATGAAATTCGATTTCAGTGTATGGCAAAGGCCGGGACAGTGTAATACTGCAAAGCGGCCAAACAAACGCATTTTGATTTAGTCGCGTAACTTGATTTACATTTATCCATGTACATCTTTTATTTTTGAAGGTTTTTGTTTGCACTGTAAAGAAAAAATTGGTCAAAATTCGAATGACTTAAATACAAAAACCGAGGTAAAGTTTTCTATTTTTTAAAACAAAATAAATATTTGGTCGCATTGTGTAAATAAACGCGAGTCGCCGTCGAAATATTTTTTCTCAAAGACGTCTTGCTTTTTAAGCAAGACGAAAACACAAGTGCTTAACTGAACTGAAAACGAAGATTTATTTTCACAAAAAGCTTACAAATGTCTTAACTGGAAAATTATTTCGTCCTGTTCAAGTGTTGAATAATCGTGACTTGAGAAAGAACTTTTAATTATGCGTGGGAACACGTGTCGCTGATTGGCTGTTTTTAATTGAAACTAATCGTGCGTGTCCGTACGGAGTCCGTTCTTGCAGCTGATCATTGTTTTCTACATTACAGCGAACGATTATCGATCCCGAACCATTCCCTTGGGATTGCTAACAGCTTTTTTCATATAACAAAGAGTCTAATGCGCATGCGCAAAGCGCACGCAAGCATTAGACTCAAAAACTACTGAACATGTGGGTTTTTCTGCAAAATTTCATCTATCTAAAATAGATTTCACGACAAGTCAATCAAATTTATATTAATTAACATTTATTAAAAAGAAAACAATATGCTACTTGCCAAAGCGTTGATGGGTATTCTGTCCCTATTGTCTGTTGTAGTTACAACAAGTGCAGAGAGCTGAGTCACTTCGTTGATATTTGAAACTTGGGTTTGAGCCATAGCACGCAATACTGAGTCCTTTGCCTAACATGGAACGTAAGAGGGAAGATATCAGGGAACATCATTAAGTAGAAATTATCGTTTACGCTTTATACACAATTCTGTCCCAACATCCAATAGCCTGTCGTTTGAATAAAGTGTAATGGACATCTTTGGTCGGCTAAGGGTTCAAAATACTTTTTGTTTGTTCATAACAAAAGTTAAGAAGTATGCGAAAATATCAAAAGTTGACTAGTTGATGTTCGTTCGTTCGAAAGCCGGCATGATGCCGTTTCTTGGAAAAACTGGCTCCTCAAAATTAAATAGTGAACTATCTGCGCCAAAATCACATTTGAAAGCCAGGTTAAAGAATAATGATTTCATTATTAAGGTTAGATTGAAAAAACTGCTCAGTTACTTGACTTGTTAACTACGAAAGCGATTTTCATTTCATAGAAAGCGCCAGAATTTCGTAAAACTAAGAATGTGTTTGCCACAATACTGAAACCAAAGCAATTTGGTATAAAAAAATAATCAAACATAGTAAGAAACCAGCTGAAATTTGTCGATTTAAGCTTGCTTGCCCCCGCATGGATTACGTGCCTAATTTGCATTATAAACATGGCGGCTATCGTGAATAAGGTCTATTGTCGAAAAACTGACGTTTTGCGGAAGTCGAAAGAAGTGAAGACAGACACGTTAATAAAGTCATTCATTCATTCATTCATTCATTCATTCATATCATTATATTTTCTGTCTCTAAACTGTCAGTCATTCGCCGTGAACAGCTACACAAATTTATTCCCTGTTAATTTTTTTCTCAGTTATTCTCAAAATCACTGATGGCATGCTAAAAGAGAGTTTACCTTTTGAAGTTTAAACACCTACCGCATCGAAATCATATGAGCTAAGAGAGACCATCGCAAGAATGGAGGCTTCACTAACTTTTCCATTCTGCATCAATTTTTCAATCTGATTAGTCAGTCTCTTCACAATCAACGACGAATCATTGATTTTTTGCGGTAGGGGCTTCACCTAAAGTAGCAAAGTATTGTAACAACTAACAATGAGACTGTGTTGGTGGAGAAACGCTTTCAATTAGGTATTTTATCCATCCCATTTACCCAATAGGAAAACTAACGAACTATAACATGCATTGTTATAGTAGGTATTTTGATGAAGGTATTTTTCATTCTAATCCGAAGAATACCAAAATGGTATTTTTTTTTTCATTGTCATCTATTATAGAAGTCAAACCAGAAACAAATACGTAACATGCGCAGCTCGTAAATATTGTCCTTCTTAAAACTCATGCAGGTAGAATCCTGCATTTTTTAAAAAAAAAATTAAAAGTTATTTAAAAACATGCAGTACTCTTTCTTATAAACTTCATTTAAGTGTATAGGAATCATATTTCTTAAATAAACATACCTTTACAGTTAACAGGTCTATGGCACGAGCTCCTCTTTGCCCAAGAATTTCCACTTGTATGGTAACATTGTAATCTTCTGTTTTCTTCCCTTCAGGAAGTATCGTTGTTATATTGGGGATGACGGTAGCACTTTTGATGATAACTGTGCCAGCTGAAGAAATGTAACTAGAAAGAAAATTTAAGGTTTGAAACAAAGAAAAATCGCAATTGCAACATGTTCGTTAATGAAAGTATTTTCATCAAACACTTAGAGCGGTTTTCAATTGAGTGTCGAAAGTAATTTGCGTTTGCTTTGGTTTTGCGTTCACTACGCTTAGTGATTGGTTTAAAAATTTCGCGCCACTTTCTCGGCCAATCAGGAGTAAAACCAAAACCAATCGTGACTCGCTCGCGCACGTTTTCCCGCGCTTCGTGCCAACTACATGTAATTGCTTCGAGTTTTGATTGGTTCACTCGATTGTCTGTGTCCTTTGTGATTGGCTAGAGTAATTACTTTGGTTTTGGTTTTACGACACTCAATTGAAAACTGCTCTAAGTGGCGAAAAAATACTTATAGTTGGTGTTAACCTGTTCGGTACATTCTGTATTTGACCTACATTTATTGGAACACGGAGACTGTTCAGAGTCAAGGTCTGTTTACATTACTAACCGCCTCCTGGTTAGAGGGTACCAAAGGGGGGTTCGTGATCCCGTTTCACGCACAAGTTTTAACCAAATTCACGTGTCACGTATACTTGAAACAGCAAAATTCACGGATCACGTTTCTTTTCTAACTATTTTTCACGCGTCCCGGTCTAATTTTTGCCCTATTTTCACGCGTCACGGACTAATTTTTGCCCTTTTCACGTGTCACGCATAAACCCTTTGTCCCCCTCTGGTTACCTCAATTGGTAGAGCGCCGGACTGCTGTGCGGGAGGTCGTGGGTTCTAACCTCAGACCGGACCAACACTCAGGGTCTTAAAATAACTGAGGAGAATGTGCTGCCTTTGTAATTACATCTGCAAATGGTTAGACATTCTAGTCTTCTCGGAAAAGGACGATAAACCGTAGGTCCCGTCTCCTGTATCTTTAGTCTTATAACAGGGGACGTTAAAGAACCCACGCACTATTCGCAAAGAGTAGGGCACGAAGCTCCCGGTGTTGTGGTCTGGCGTGTAAAACGCATTTGAACGTATGGAAAATGCGCTATATAAATGCATTATCATTATCATTATTTGATACGAAGAAGAATTGTTTTCAAGTAAAGCCTACCTGAAGTTGTAAGTCAAATGTTGGTTTTTAGCGTGCCACCCAGAACAGTCCACTGAAAAATTGGTCTTCAAAACAAAACCTTCCTCTGGTTGCACTCTGCATCTTTTCGTGGGAACATGGAGAGGCGCTACAGTTTTGAACGTTATGTTGTCTTCCATGGCAAGTCTTCCTTGAAACATTATTGATCCCTTTATCTTGTAAGTTGCATTCATCTCCAGTGAATACTCATTTCCGCCAAGCTTGCCAGTGATAACTAAACTTGGATTGTCTAAGTCGGTGAGTACTCGTTCAGCCAAGTCTGATATTTGCACCCATGATTGGCCGGAGTCCTTTTTCATAAACAAAGACCAGTGATGGTGCGTGATCTTTATACAGAGGTCTCCAGTACAGTTGGATTCGATGATCATTCGCTTGCTGGGAATAACTTCAGGACCACAGTTATAAGTACAACTGAAATTTTAAGCAGAGGAAGGTTACAATTGGCACAATTAAAGATTAAGAGACAAGCGAGCGATAGGAAATGTTATTTTGAAAAATATCCGCATTGCATTGATTAAAAGAAGACAGTTCCGCAAAATCTATGTGTAACTTTTGAGAAATTAGATCATACTGAGATTGCCATGTCCGTCTTCAACTAATAAAGACGAATCAATTAATCACACTTAAATTACTAGTGTAATAAACTTAATAAACAATCATTGAGCGGCGAATAGAACCGAAATATGAAAAGCTAGGTATACATGCCTATTATAGACGTCTTTTAAATATCAAGTTTCGTGTGTAAGGTTTTTCTTTCATTTACACCAACTTCAGTCTTCCTCTCTACCCCCAGTCTCAATATGGTCAGTTGGAATGTTCTCTGGATTAACTCAACACAAGTGTGAAGGCATTGTGAAGGAAAACTTACCTAATCAAAAATGTAGTCTGCGGTTGTCTTTGCACTGTTAAATAATGTATAGCCTTTGAGCTTTTCAAACCATTTGAAACAACAAGCTCAAACACATATGTTTGTCCGTCCTCCATCTTGTCTACATCAACAACAAGAACATTTTCGTTACCACTGAGTCTTCCTGGACCGTAGCCATAGCAACCAACTGAAGCGCTTGGGTCTCCATTTGGAGAATCTACGACCGGAAGGGAATCGTTTTTCGGGAGTGTTTCGTGGCTTCTTCGGCAGAACCAGGTAAAGGTCAGGGGACCTGCCTTTCCTGGATGTGGGTCATAGGACAGCGATCCATTTAACGTGATTATCCCTTCTCTTTTATACACCTCCGAGACGCCTGAAATATTAGCGACAGGAGTTCCTTGTAGAAGAAGGACGTAACCGTAATCATATCCTATAACGCTCTGTTGCGGCAAAATCTTCAGAACATAACTGACGTAAAAGTAGCTGTCGAGGCTAGGTGTCAGCCGAGTTGACCAACCTGGTGGATCTGTTTCAACTGTCCCAGGAATAAACGAGTAAAAAGTTCTTGACTTTAACGTTGCTTGGGTAATACGCCAGTATGACCTCAATTGTGCTGAAGAGCTGCAATTTGAATGGTTTACTTCTGCTTTAAAGTCAATCGTGTCTGATGCAAAGACGACTTTGGCTTGGTCTAGTGTCTTGCTCAAGTTGAGATTAACGGTCGCTGGAGGACATGTACAATTAACTGAAAAATGATGCAGGAAAAATGCTTAATTAACTTGAATACACATTTACTAAGGTGGTTGTTGGCCTAACACCAATTAGCTCCCTATAAGCTACCCTCTAAAAAATTTAAAGAAATATTTCAATTACGGTGAACAACCATGACAACGGCTGGCATCGGAAAGAAGAAAGTTGAGTTGTACGGGCGTTTTGTCCTTATGCTTGTATGGCTTTCCTTCTTGCAAAGTTCAAATGATAGCTATAAAAAAGCTTAAGCCAAGCAACTCAAAACTGGTCTTATAAGCTATTGCTCTATGCAAGTTTAATTTTACGACTCAGACAATGCATTAAAATAATAGTAATAAATTAAAACAGTCCAATCACCTGTATCCACCGCTTCAAGATAGTCATTATGAAACATAGAGATCGTTTGTATTCTTGATTTGATCTTCTCTATCAGCTGAAGTTTCACAGTAGAGTTGGCACAAAAGATCTTTATCTCCGCCATTAGTAAAGCAGTGTTGGATGATAGTTGTGTACTCTGTGCGCTTGAGTTGGAAAGAAAAAAAATAGCCCTTTTTACGTATACTTAGTGAAGTAACTATACGCTCTGCCGACGTGCTTAACAAATGCTGTTATTTCTCCATTTTATATGTTTTTTTGTAATAGTATCAACAAAACATCAAAACGACGCAAATATACCATCATTTCTTTCCAAACAAAACAGCAAGACAAAATCATTAACAAGGATCAAAATTAAGACCTAGGTGCTAGAGGATATTGTTGCAACGACTATTAAAAGACTTCTTTCAACGCCTCATTTGGTACGTCGTCTAAAACGAAAAGATTGTGTCGGTACAACAATTTCTCTCTCAATTTTGTATGGTTTTATTAAATAAGGCCTATTAACAATTCTTTCCTTTTTCAATCACTCATTCTGTACATTAATATTAATATTATTATTATTATTAGCTATTATTATTATTATTACAATTTTCAGGTATTCTATCGTAAAGAAGATATAGGCGATGAGTAGCGTAGATATAAAAGACATGAGAAGACGTCGGCGTCCTACAAAAGAAGCCATGCATATGATTGTATAGTTAATAATAACTGAAAAAATCCGTACCCAAATCGTTGAAACTCAGCCAAGAAGAATCCGGGAAAACCATCAAGAATGCTATTAAACTGTAAAAGAACAGCGATGCACGAAGAGTGGTTAACGAAGCTTATAATTAATAAACGCTAAATTATAGCCTTTTACAATCGGAAGGCAAGCAGGTTGCCTTGTTGGCTAGTTACCTGAGAGTATGTCCAACAGGAGCTACACAATTACTGTTAGTCCAGAGTAAGGAATTTCTTTCAGGGTAAGGGAAATCAGAAATTAAAAGGCGACCTTCACAACGATGCATTTATTTCAATCTAGCATTGCGTGCCACTCCGTGAGTTACCGAATAATTAAGTTCTTCAAACTTCAGTAAAAACTTAGCTACACTGTTTAGAGCTTATTCGATCCCTTAGATTACTGGGTTACTCAGGTGATTCATCTGGTATTACAATCATTGTGGATGTGTCTTACAGAAAATTCGGCTAGGCTTTCTCATTGTATCAGCTTAGCACGAATTCAGGGTGTGCCACGCCAATACTCAAGCACCTGGACAAGATGGCGTTCTTGGTTTGCTCTTTTGTAAATTTTTTTTGTTTACCTCTGACATAATATTGGTTTTCATTGCCTTGTACTGCTCCGTTGTAGAGTCCAGGAGATCCAAGGTCAAATACTTGTTTACAACTATAAGCCATGTGTTGAAATGATATGCTGAAAGAATCATATGTCAAGACAGTTATCACTAAAGGAAACACTTCCTTTGCTAAGCATTCTTTCATCCTACTATTCACATAAAAAAAGAAAATTGAAAATGTTCTCCTAATTTGAGAATTCAAATATTTTCCATGCCAGATGGGTATTAAGAAACAAAATTCAAAGGTTTTGCAGATGGCCAATCAAATCATACGATGCATGTGACAATTAACATTGGTGACGCGTTAAAAAAGGATTAAATGCTGGTTAGGAAAGTTTCTTTTTTAGTCTTGCAATCACCTTAATTTTGGTTTGATAAAAGTAGTCGGAAAACTGCTCTTTTACGTAAATTCATCTAAAGTTCAACTCACTTTTTGTGCCATACACTTCAACTCTAAGGCAATTCCATACATGACGATTAGTTGGGTGAAAGCGAACATATCGTGCTTGTACTGACACTGGAAGCTCGTGCCTGTCAACAGTTAAGGAGCTGCCTTTTCTATGGAATTCCTGAGAAAATTGAGAATGTTAAGTCTTACATGTGGTGTACATGGACCACAACTGACATATTTAGCAAAAGGGATTCGTTTGCTGGTGGTGTGTTGATGGAAGAATCTTCAAAGTTGTTTCAACTTACTAGCTGACAACATCACAGCGAAACGTAAGATTGCAATCATCATCATTACTTTTTTAAAAAAGTCGTGGCGTTTTGAACATTTGTTAAGGCTTGGCCTACAGATATTATGAAAGACTAGTTTTACTCTATTATTCAGGTTTTTGCATAGTATTAAAGTATATATTATATTAGTTAAGTCGCGTTATTAATGTCAAGCTAAATTTACAAAAGTTAATGGAACCCAAATTATGGTATAAACAAAGACAGTCTGCACCAAGATAGAATAAGCATACAAATAACTTGCAGTTTTATACTCCTTCGCCAACAAACCACCCTGGCCTTATAATTCTGTGCAGATATATAATTTTACTCATTCGGTAATCCGAAAGACCTGGTTTTGCGTTAAAATCCACTCTAAAGGAGGAAAAAAAATTGACAGGTCACAGCGACTTACAACATCCGTTCCCGCATACGCGTATGTGGTCCAGCTACTTTCGTCAGTAGAGAAAGACAGTTTAAAGGCTGTGACCCATTCATTGCCATTTCTGTCTCCCTGAGTATCAACTCGACACATGGTAAACATATCTCCAAAGTAAATCTGAAGCCACTCATTGTTACTATTGCTGCTTCCTGAACACCAACCATCTCCTCGGTCACCTTGCAGCCGGCCAAAAAAAGGTTGGTAGCGCTCAGTTGGTTTTTCCGCGGAACTGGCTGTCATATAACTGTCAGGAATTATACCTGGGTCTGAAGCTCCGATGGGTTTCGTGAGACAATCATCAGCAGAAAATTCTGAAAGTGAATGAGTCGAAAGATTAACAAAAAGTTTTTAGTTTGGTCAGTATGTCAATTGCGGGAAGGTTATAAAGGATATTTTCGCGACTCGTGAATGATATTTTTGAGGATGAAACATTAGAGGACTGTAAAGATAAGATGTTCTACATGACACGAGCATGGGACAAAGAAAAATTCTGAGTCCCCGACGGGAATCGAACCCATGGCCTCCCAGATACCGGTTGGGCGCTCTAACCAACTGAGCTACGAGAGGCTCTTTATTATTTATTACCGAGCTTAAAATTTACCATCTTTATTATTTACTACAAAACTTGATGAATTCGACATTGCTGATCCTAGCAGTATGCAGGACGCGTGTCACATATCAACCTAGTAAAATGGCCCAGCTCACAACGAGTCTCTCGTAGCTCAGTTGGTTAGAGCGCCCAACCGGTATCTGGGAGGCCATGGGTTCGATTCCCGTCGGGGACTCAGAATTTTTCTTTGTCCCATGCTCGTGTCATGTAGAACATCTTATCTTTATTATTTATTACCGAGCAAAAAATTTACCATCTTTATTTTTTACTATTAGGGGACTGTTTTTGGGTTTTCGTTGTGAAACGTGATCCATTTAAGTATAAGAGATCTTCAGTATGGTGGCCTAGGACTGCCATAGCAAAAAACCCATTTCCTTAACATGTTTTAACATGTTTCTTGTAAATATATGTTTTATTTTATTTTTGTTGTTGTTGTTTTTTAATGTCTTTATTATTTTTTCATCAAAATAATATTTTATCAAAGTTATTTTCGATGAAAAGTAAACTATTGTAAAAACTAGATGAAAACAAAATGATTTCAAGAACGAAAATAATCTTGAGCGAAACCAAAAGTAATTTGCCTTAACATTGTCGTAAAACAGTGTCAAGTGCTAAGTGCTTTTTGTCAAATCAGTTTCTTAAAGCGTGAAAATAGTCTTCTTTACAGGTGTGCTTTTATGAATTTTTAAAATAACATCGCGTTTTGTAACAACTTTCGTAAATTGTAACAATACTTTATAAATTACTGGGTACATCTTTTCACATCGTGCAATTTCTTTTAGTAACGCACGTATTGCAAATTATATTTTTTTCTACAGCAAACCACCTTCCTCAAGGAAAAGGAAAGCGGACAGTTGTACAAAGGCTACGCAAATTGTGTTAACACGTCGCACGCAATTTATAATAATTTTTATGAATTGTAATAACACGTTATTGTATTTTGCAAAAAGTAAGTCAAAATGAGAATAAGCAGTGGGTTATTCAGAAATGTGGTGTTCTTTAACAGGTGCAATATTTTGAACAAGATGGAATGTCTTACTTTGCGTTGAAATTTCTTTTTTCTCTGTTTATTAATTAGGGGCTTTTCTACTGTCACAAAAAGTAATTATCATGGAAAGTGTTGTTAATTGTGAGCATAAGTTTAGTCCCTGCCAATATGCTCTCAGCATTCCGTCGACCGACTTTGTAGCTATCGATATCTTAGTCACTTACATTTATGTATACGGCCTCTGGGGTTAAATTGCTTTTATTAAGGCATGACAGTTTTAAAAAATGCCGAAAGCATTAAGTCGCGCCATTTTCCATCCATCAGTTGAATATACATCAGGCTCAAAAGAGCATTTAAATTTGATTCACGTAAACTGCAGGCATATCTTCGGACAATTTACCATAATTAAGACACCCAAACGTTTTTATGATACCAAAGAGAAATAACTTTAGTCGTGAACAACGCTTTGGTTTCTTAATTCTGCCACAATGTTCAATTTTACCCGTCATAACAATGCCTTTATATTATGGATTTTTACTGAACGTGTGCAGGTTTTCTCGCTCTTTTAGAAAACAACTAAAGCAGTATATCAACTTCACTTCAAAACTAAAATACGAACAAAAAACGATCCTAACACGATAGGGAATTGCGCAAAACATATTTCATGGTGATCATCTTTAACGTATTCATGGCAGAAATTCTCACCTGGGCAGTTTGTTTCTCCTTCCGTAAAATAACAGAACATTCCTAATGAAAAAAAGACTGCGATCCAAACCTTAGACATCGTACATAACGAGACAGTACTCTGAGGCTGTGGACTAATGCAAAGAACTGAAACGCGAACTTAAGTGACAATTCCTTTAGGCTTCCTCACTGGGAACTGACATTATTTCGTAATATGTTTATAGCCAATCGAGGACACGGATTTGGTCACGCGATAAAAAGTAGATTATCTCAAACCACGTGCAGAAATCTTGATGACCAATCACATGGCATAATCCCGTTTATCGGATAACATAAACGATCACAACAATTTCGTGCCTTTCCTCTGGTCCAAATATAGTTCTGTGTAATTGGCATATTCGGCAACTAAATTGTAAACACACAACATGCAAGTAATTGCGGTTTCAACTCATGATTCATAAGGTTAGCTATTTCAAAGAAAAATAGATATTTCTTAAACACCCGTCTTTGAAAAAAGCAAAAAGTTTTTGAAATTGACATCGAGCTAAAGGACTCGCTAAAAAGACGGTGAGGAAGGCCATCTAATGTTATGCTCTGTAATATAATCAATATCGATTTTCATGAAATTTTAGCAAATGTGTAAACGATGATATTTGTGTTTCCTTTATCTCATTTTGTTGAGGTACATATGGGACTCTTTCCTGTCCACACGGTGGCATTCTGAGGTTAATTGAACTTTCGATATTTATTAATGCTTTGATAGGTATGTAAGCTTAGAATAAGATCTCCACTAACGTGCAAGAGGAGGGAAGAAGAATTGATGGATGGATTCCCCTTCCCAGTTAGAAGTAGAGCACTTATCACGTTTTTGAGGCTTTAGTAAGTAAGGAAGTAAGGAACTTTATTTTACCAGGGAAGCGCATTCAGCAACGA
Source organism: Oculina patagonica (assembly GCF_052425735.1). NCBI lineage: Eukaryota > Metazoa > Cnidaria > Anthozoa > Scleractinia > Oculinidae > Oculina > Oculina patagonica. The sequence continues at coordinate 1,034,045 of NC_135770.1, forward strand.
GGCTGGTATCCATAGTGGCACTGGGAGTTGATTCATTTGTATTAAGTCGCACCCACCCAAAAACACATAGTTTAACTTCTTCATGTCCTCTCTAAATTTTTTCGCCACCTAGATTCTTAGAAGGAATCGCCATGTCGTATCGGTGATTTTAACGACTTGAATATCTTAGGGTTCAGGCATGCAGACATAAAGGCAGGGAAGGCAACTACTTTCTCAATTGGTCTTCAACCTCTCGCGGTTCGTTTAACGTCCTCCAGGCACGCAATCAACAGTCTTCGCTTTGCAGGTATGAACTGTTGCGCATAGCCTCAAGAAAACACTTACAGCTATTGAAAATCAACCCCTCCGGAATAGCCTTATGTGGTACGTGAATCGAAATTAAGTTCAGGGAGTTTTTGGCAGAAGCAAAATTTATTGGCTTACTCTTACGTACATTGCTCCAAAAACGAATCGCTGATCTCTCCAACCATTCAAAACGGCTAATGACATTCATTACAACTGTCTACATTTGGCTACTTCCATAATATAACAGAATTCGTTTAACTTACATTTTTTTCAAACATTAAACAGGATTTTAATTGCACTTGCAGAAGAAAAATGATAAGAGTGAACTTCTTAATTTTAGGCATGAGTATCAACGAAAACCCACGACTCCGGTGGAAGTCGTCGTTTTAGGTAGTGGGATAATTGGTGCAGCAGTTGACGGTGTGGTTGTATCTGGTACTGCAGTTGATGGCGTTGTTGTATCTGGTGCAGCAGTTGATGGTGTGGTTGTATCTGGTGCAGCAGTTGATTGTGTGGTTGTATCTGGTACAGCAGGTGATGGTGTGGTTGTATCTGGTACAGCAGGTGATGGTGTGGTTGTATCTGGTACAGCAGTTGGTGGTGTGGTCGTATTTGGTACAGCAGTTGATGCTGTGGTTGTATCTGGTACAGCAGGTGATGGTGTGGTTGTATCTGGTGCAGCAGTTGATGGTGTTGTTGTATCTGGTGCAGCAGTTGTGGTTGTATCTGGTACAGCAGTTGATGGTGTGGTTGTATCTGGTGCAGCAGTTGATGGTGTTGTTGTATCTGGTAGAGCAGTTGATGGTGTACTTGTAACTGGTGCAGCAGTTGATGGTGTTGTTGTATCTGGTGCAGCAGTTGATGGTGTGGTTGTATCTGGTGCAGCAGTTGATGGTGTGGTTGTAACTGGTGCAGCAGTTGATGGTGTTGTTGTATCTGGTGCAGCAGTTGATGGTGTGGCTGTATCTGGTACAGCAGTTGATGGTGTGGTTGTATCTGGTGCAGCAGTTGATTGTGTGGTTGTATCTGGTGCAGCAGTTGATGGTGTGGTTGTATCTGGTACAGCAGATGATGGAGTGGTTGTATCTGGTACAGCAGGTGATGGTGTGGTTGTATCTGGTACAGCAGTTGATGGTGTGGTTGTATCTGGTACAGCAGATGATGGAGTGGTTGTATCTGGTACAGCAGGTGATGGTGTAGTTGTATCTGGTACAGCAGTTGATGGCGTGGTTGTATCTGGTACAGCAGTTGATGGAGTGGTTGTATCTGGTGCAGCAGTTGATGCTGTGGTTGTATCTGGTACAGCAGGTGATGGAGTGGTTGTATCTGGTGCAGCAGTTGATGCTGTGGTTGTATCTGGTACAGCAGGTGATGGAGTGGTTGTATCTGGTGCAGCAGTTGATGCTGTGGTTGTATCTGGTACAGCAGGTGATGGTGTGGTTGTATCTGGTGCAGCAGTTGATGGAGTGGTTGTATCTGGTGCCGCAGTTGATGGTGTTGTTGTATCTGGTGTAGCAGTTGATGGTGTGGTTGTATCTGGTACAGCAGTTGATGGTGTGGTTGTATTTGGTACAGCAGTTGATGCTGTGGTTGTATCTGGTACAGCAGGTGATGGTGTGGTTGTATCTGGTACAGCAGTTGATGGTGTGGTTGTATTTGGTACAGCAGTTGATGCTGTGGTTGTATCTGGTACAGCAGGTGATGGTGTGGTTGTATCTGGTGCAGCAGTTGATGGTGTTGTTGTATCTGGTGCAGCAGTTGTGGTTGTATCTGGTACAGCAGTTGATGGTGTGGTTGTATCTGGTGCAGCAGTTGATGGTGTTGTTGTATCTGGTACAACAGTTGATGGTGTAGTTGTAACTGGTGCAGCAGTTGATGGTGTTGTTGTATCTGGTGCAGCAGTTGATGGTGTGGCTGTATCTGGTACAGCAGTTGATGGTGTGGTTGTATCTGGTGCAGCAGTTGATGGTGTGGTTGTAACTGGTGCAGCAGTTGATGGTGTTGTTGTATCTGGTGCAGCAGTTGATGGTATGGCTGTATCTGGTACAGCAGTTGATGGTGTGGTTGTATCTGGTGCAGCAGTTGATTGTGTGGTTGTATCTGGTGCAGCAGTTGATGGTGTAGTTGTATCTTGTACAGCAGTTGATGGTGTGGTTGTATCTGGCGCAACAGTTGATGGTGTGGTTGTATCTGGTGCAGCAGTTGATGGTGTTGTTGTATCTGGTACAGCAGTTGATGGTGTGGTTGTATCTGGTGCAGCAGTTGATGGTGTTGTTGTATCTGGTACAACAGTTGATGGTGTAGTTGTAACTGGTGCAGCAGTTGATGGTGTTGTTGTATCTGGTGCAGCAGTTGATGGTGTGGCTGTATCTGGTACAGCAGTTGATGGTGTGGTTGTATCTGGTGCAGCAGTTGATGGTGTGGTTGTAACTGGTGCAGCAGTTGATGGTGTTGTTGTATCTGGTGCAGCAGTTGATGGTGTGGCTGTATCTGGTACAGCAGTTGATGGTGTGGTTGTATCTGGTGCAGCAGTTGATTGTGTGGTTGTATCTGGTGCAGCAGTTGATGGTGTGGTTGTATCTTGTACAGCAGTTGATGGTGTGGTTGTATCTGGCGCAACAGTTGATGGTGTGGTTGTATCTGGTGCAGCAGTTGATGGTGTTGTTGTATCTGGTACAGCAGTTGATGGTGTAGTTGTAACTGGTGCAGCAGTTGATGGTGTGGTTGTATCTGGCGCAGCAGTTGATGGTGTTGCGTTGGTTTTTGTGGTAGTCTCCACGGTTGTTTCTGCCGTTGTTTGAGTTATTCCAGATGGTGTGGTACCTGTTAAAGCAATGTTTGTTGGAGAAATTAGGTTGGCAATCAAAGTAGGTAAATTTGGATTGAGAGATATGTTTTCGCTTTTAAATAAACACTGAGTTTTGGACTATCAGATTCTGTGAAAGTTATTAAAATTGTTCTTAAAGAAAACATTTGTCGAAGGCTTGCGAATATTTTCTGAGACGAGTCGAATAATTTCAAGTATTTTGTTCACGATTTTCCATGGTTTTCAAATGCAGTACTCAAATCTCAGAAAAAACCCGGAACAAACTGCGGGACGTGTTCCCACGGCATTTCTCATACTTTCAAATAGAAAATGTTTTCTATTTTTTAAACATGTTAATGTAGCACTTCCAGTTTAGTGCGCGACTTGCGTTACAGCACAAAAATTTTTCATTGTACGCAAAAAAGGCTTTCACAATTGCAAAATAAAGTCAGTTCTACAAAACACAAAAGATTGCCAACCCACCAAATTAAAATTTCGCAAAAAAAATTTTTCTGCCACACGGTATAATCATTTCTTAAAACTCAAAGTGACTGCTATAAAATTTCTTTCTCGCAAGCCTTGTCTCAGAGTAGAATTTTTACATGTTGCAAGGACTTAATTCGTGAATTTTCTCAGTAACAAAAACGAGCGAAGTGGACCCTTCAGGGAACAAAAGCGGTTTCCATGACATCCATCAGTGCTGCTTGTATTGCTCAACTGTAGTCTTAGACATCTTAGTTGGCAATCGACGGCTTATCTCGCAGTTTGCGATTCAGGACAAAATATTTCCACCTTTTTGAAAACGGCTCTAAAGTGTTGTTCTATTGAGGATTGCCGTTCTAGATAGGTTGGATTGAATGAATGTATTTGTGCTCAATGAAGAAAGGCCGATTTTGATTGGTTTGGTCCATCAACTTCTTCAAACGGCATTAAATTTAACATGGATAAAGCAATTCATTTTGTTGCGTTTCCCAATAGAATACTTTTTAGCTTTTCTAGTCTTTTGAGTTTAAATAGACGATCAGTATTCAGCAGTCTTGTCAACCATATCAAACGGAAATTGTTTTATTTCTCCGTAAATGCAACACGGTGAAAAGTGTTATATTAGACCAAACGAGAACGAGCTCAGAGCTCAGGCCAACACGGATGGAAAACTGTTTTATTGGAACAGATATCAAATCTTCACCAACTCAGCCAAACCTGTTACCTTTTAAAACAGTTCAGCATCAGCATTATATACAATTGAAGGTTTTCGTGTTTTTGAAGTGAAAAGCATTCCGACATGATGATTACGGCTTCAGATCGCGTTTGGAATAGCACATAACAGATTGCAACCTTTTTGAGGCTGATGTTATTTTAAAGTGACAATATTTGTTGTCTCAATAAACGTCTCATTCATGATTAAATCACAAGTGGTGGTACTGAAACGAGCAATATATAATTTTTTCGAGACATTTTTTTCAAAGGTTTATTTTTGGAAGCACTAGCCTGGTATACGAGTGAGCGTATTGGACAAGTGAATCTAGAAAACAATTAATAACAAACTCTAAGCAAATAGTTTGAACAAAACACCTATTTGTTCTTAGTAACCATGATTCTCAACCGCGATCAACATATCTAAGTGTTCGTCACAATACCAGTACATTGTGAAGGTTGCTATGTTGATGTTACAATAAATTCTCAAAACGAAAATTAAAAAAGGAATGAAATCAGTACATACAGAATAACTTATATTTATTATTTATCGATTTTCCTAATGCAACTTATTCCAGAACATGAGCTGCGTCAAAATCACTTTGAAAAGCTTCTAAAAAGAAAGAAAGCGTTATAAATATCTCAATCGGATATAATCCGCGGCGCTTAATACACGATAATCAAATTTAGGGACTGCGTAAAAACTTTGGAATGTTTGGAACACTTAAAACAAGCCCCGTAAATGAAATGCCTAAACACCATAGAGGAACGTTTAGTAATTTTGTGGGATGTTTTTTCGGAGTGAGATTTGTTTTTTGTATCATCTTAAGTGACAAGTAGACGAGATAAAACTGAACTGGCTCAGGTGAACCTCAAAACGTAGAAAATTTTTAACAACTTACCTATTGGAGCCAAGGATGTTGGAAGGGGCAGGGACAGGAGTAAAACGGTGACCATGAGTAATGCATTAGAATGCAACAGGGGCTTTTTTAACACCCCACAAATAATATGACATCCACTCATCGCACAAATCGTGTGAAGTCCTCTAGACCTCTTGCAAGGAGCAGAAAGTGGCTATGAACGAAAGTTGGACGCTCAGCTTCCTTTAGTAAACTATTTTTTATGTTATTGGACTTTTATCAAGGTCACCTTTGCGTGTAACATCCAGGCCACGTGTTCAACAGTTTGTTTGTTTCGATGGCAACTGGGTATGTTGTTCCCGAACTGTATCAGTTACGGCGACATAAGAATATTGTTATTCGAAAACAATTCTACAATCATATTAATTCTGCTTAGTTTTATATCACGATAAATGGGAAATTAATTTTACGCCGTCTTCTTTTCTGAAAAAACGATTCGCTCATATCAATCTAGTTTAAACAACAAGAGTTACACATTTCACATCAAATTCCTTTAAGATTTCTAAGGCTATTTACGGATGGTGTACTCGTGAGACAACTTTCCTTCGCACTCTATGGTTTCTCATACACATGCCCAACCCCAGATAGCCATGCGTCCATGAAATTTTAACTGCCGGTCTATCCCTGATTTTTTTACAAAATATAACACAAATCCAGTATCACTTTTGAATCTTCCTCTTTCTTATACTTCAAATGAAAGCCTAAGTGTCTTAGGGGTTTCTTTCGTGCTTTACATGCATTTTCTCTTATTCTTTCTGATGATTAAATACGGTATGTTGCAAGGATGCCATGACATTTCCCACTGATATTTAGTGCTATAACCAAAAGAAGGCGGTCCAAACATTTTATTACCGTTAATATTAGAGTATATATAACAAGGTATTTGGGTTCAAAAATATCCAAAAAATAAACACTTCAGAAATCGAGAGTTAATATACAATTTAGACATGCAAGATACACGAGGCGAGATTTTTTCTGGGGAAATGATTTTCAACCAATTCACTTGCTATTTATGATGGTTTGAACTGCCAAAAATGATTTAAATAGTACATTGGTAAAAATTAATGACATTCGTGTTATATATATAGTAAATAAGAAACCACGTGCATTTTCTTTCAGAGAACAGACGGCTAATGACGTCAGCAGGTGGCGTGACTTGTTCACGTGCTCTACATCCAGAGTCCCAGATAATCCCGGATGTTATTCAAGGAAATGTTTTGAATAGTTACTCTGTCATCAAAACAGTATTTTTTCACATTTCCATGTCAACTGGAAAACATCTCAAAGCGTTAGAAGTGAATTTTAAAATCAGTTCAGCAAAGCTTAAATCAGAACATCCACCATATATTTGTCAGTTTGACGTACGGTAAAGTATAATCCATGAACAGAAGAGGCTAACTGCATGGTTGATTGACGTCTGCAAATTTATTCATCCAACATTAACCACGGTCGCCATGCATTCGGTGTGTTTGTTAAATTAACTTCACTACCTTAAACAGGATTTGTGTCGCTTAATTTAAAAAGAAAAGCGCTTGCATAAGAGACGTGTTTCAATGTAAGGTCTCCATACAGTATCTCTCTGCTATGGAGCTGACATCTTTCTTACTGCTATGATATTGGAACCCTTTACCACTTTACGAATGCCCAAATACTTCTATGAGACGCGCCGTGCAGGGAATCATGGTACTTATATTCAACAAAAACATGTCCTTGACTTGGCAACGCTGAATATAACTACCATGATTCCCTGCAAGCCTGTCTCATCAAGGAAATAGCCCTTATGCATGTTTACGTCAACCTGGCTAGTTTCACCATCAAGCCTCGCTTTCAAAGTGCAAATTTGGAAATATTATCGTGAACGAATTCCCTAAGCAGCAAAGATAAAAAGAATACCCACGTGGAAACTACATGTAGGTGGCCAAAGGATGCAAATAATTTGCGTAAACGAGGCTTGGTGGTGAACTTTGAGCTTATGACGTTATCATGCATAAGATTGGTAGCCGCCATCTTTAAATTTAAGCGCCAGAGAACACTCTGAGGAGGCTGATGTATTTTTACAGGGGACAGATTTCCCCGACACATGCAAGTCCATCACGGGTTGTCGGACTCAATTCAACTTAAAAATTCAATTTAATTTATATTTCATTGTTGACATAGTTTATTTCTTGTTTCACAGCGCGTTCAAATACTGCTATAATTTGACAACTGTCGCAAGCCTCGCACTGAGTAAATAGTTTAATGGGCGAGACACTGACAGAAAACAACATATGCAAGTTTCCATTTCCCCTTATCTTTTGTAAACTTGGCTTGGTGTATTTTACGAGTACCCTACTCACGTGATGTATTTCATCCAATCAAAACAACATGCTGGGGCTATAAGCCATACTTTTTCTTAAATTAAGGATTTACTATTGTTACTGATTTGTAACAATTTCGCTTCCCTTGGAAAATTTTACGCATTTCAATACTAATTAAACAATCTCTGTAGACAATAGTCGTTGAATAATGCTGTGTTAAATGACCAATATAAACCGACAGAGATCCAGGTAGTCTCTCTGATTGGTTGTTACCTGTGAGCGAAAATTCAAATCCAAGCAACAACCAAAGACACTTCACGGATCTCTGGAGAGCTACGTCATCAGAATGGAATCTAAATCAGGCGTGCAAAGACAGACCGCTGTTTATGCTGGCTTGTGTGACCTTTATTTCATCGGGTTATTGCCGGATTAATTAGCATGGAAGCATGAATGAGGTAAAGAGTAAAAGAAAAGACCCTCTAAAATGATACAATTTCGTTTATTTTAAGCAAATCTGCTTGAGTATTCACAGCATGATTTGTTTATCACTAATCCCAAATATTACTGTTGTACAGTGATGTTAATGTGTGTAATCTTCCCTGATGCTATACGTCAAAGAATAACAATGATGATGATGATGAGGACGACTATGATGATGATGATGCAACTTTGCTATAAGCTTTCTTTTATATTATTTAAATCAACATATTCTAACCATGCATGCAAAACAGTGAGTTTTACATGTATTTCTCCGAGACCCTTATTGTTCTGCAAGGCTTTGCTTCAATGTTCCCCAGGGCAACGCCGCAGGGGAACATTGAGGGACTTTTGTCACATGTTAATTATCAAAATATGTCAAATACCTCTGCGAGTATTAATGTTCCAAGCCAGTTAACCAATCAAAGGCCAACAAGAACCTTGTACATGTGTAAAAAAAAGTTGTTGGTTCAGTCAGCTACAGTGGAACCCTGATTCAACAAACACTTGATTACTCAAACCTCCTGATAACTCAAAACAGAAAGATTTTTCCCTTCCCCAGCGGGGGAAGTGATGGCACAGTGGTGAGAGCGCTCACCTCCCACGGATGTGGCCCAGGTTCGTTTCCGGCCCCGTGCCTAATATGTGGGGTGAGTTTGTGGATGGTTCTCGCCTTGCTCTGATGGGTTTTTCTCCAGGTTCTCCGGTTTTTCTCCCTCCTAAAGAACCACCCAGGAAAACCAGCATTCTGAATTCTAATTCTATCTGGATAGAAGACCCGCACAAAAACCAGCTAGAGCTAACGTGGCTTCTTCTCGAAATATAGCAATTTATTTTTATTAATTTATTTATTTTCCCCTTTTTTAAACAAGAAAGAAATCAGGATTCCACTGTAAATATTGATAATTAAATACAGTAACAACCCACAAGCAACAAACTGCAGATTGAGAACTTCCAGGCTGAAATTTGGCCAAATTAGCACCATACTTAGAAGCACCTTATAGAGATGTCAACCATTTTTGCCTGTTGCTGAAAATCAGGGGTTCTTATACTTATGTGAGTTTTACTGTACTACAAACAAGTTTACATTAGGTTTGACACTATGGACTTTATTGTCTTGTTTAACAAGACACCACAAATTCTCTTGATGAACTGCACTCTAACTTCAGCCTTAAGGCCCCAACATCCACATACAAATTCCCCTTGACTTTTCTTATAGTATTAGTTGGGATAATTTGTAACAAGATCAAAGCAATTTCCCTTTGGTGATCTCATCACCTCTTCTCTTTATTAAGTATTGATATTGTAAGGAGAAATTTGATGTTGGCCAAGTGAAAAACCCAGCCCAAAGAACAACAGTCATAATGTACTGTTGTGTCAGTCATTGCTAACATATTTTATAAATAACATTATATACATCTTGATGAGAGACTAATTTAAAAAATTGCAAGATACTAGTTACTAAATTGATCATCACCTACTGCATTGATTTACAGCATTTAACAATATTAATAATCATTAAGTATGTGTTAAACCTTAAACATTGTTTAGAGAACATACTAAGATTTTCTACTTCACCTTTTCAAGGAAGGAAACCCTCATGTTCTTTTCATCATCACCCTGGCTTACAAGTGCTTTTGTTGTGATTACTTTATACAGGAACATCTACATGACTTGCATTTTGCAGTTTTCAGTGATATGTGAACTCTGAAATTCAATCCTCCACCAACGCTTTACACTTTTTGCTGTAATCAATCATCTTAGTGGACCTCTCAGGAAACAAAAGTTCACTTCAACCAGGTCAAAATGCCACATCCGTCAGTTGTAATTGGTAATTCATTTTGTTTGTTTCTGTTTCTCATGGTTCGTTGGTTGTCGCCATAACTATGATTGACAGCAGCGAAAAATGCCATTGTTAGTTCGATTTTGAATTTCAGACTTGGAATATCACTGAAAACCGCAATAAGATCCTTCAAGTGTCTTTTTAGTCTTCAATGTTATTTTCTTGGTATACCATCAAGCTCTTGGCTGAAGGCCTTGGTATGGAACAGAAGATCCACTGCTCTTCTTGAAGCAGAAGAAGCCTTTGGATCGACAAAGCAGAGTACCAAGCAAGCCAATACTGATAGCGATGAGGAGCATCGGCCACAGAATGCAGTGCAGTATCTTTACCTCATCATCCTTTACACTAGATCTGTTTTTGAATGCCTCGTCAGGGGTTTTAGGATTGTAGTAGCATGTGTATTCATCACCACTTTGGCCAAATTCATTCTTAAAGTTGTTCACATCCTCTTCATTCAACCACTCAGTTGAATCACAGGGCTGAATACTGCACTGCAAGACCAAAACAAAAAATTCCAAGTCATCAAAAGAGTTCTTAAGCTCAAATTTAAAAATAAGTAAATGAAAAAAAAATGCTCATATGGTGTAACATCCTTGCAAAGCAAACAAACAAACAAACAAACAAATGACTGAACGAATGACCAAACGAATGAAAAGGAAGGACAGACAGACGTGCCAATGACTCAACAGACCGACCGGATGTACATGGAGCACTTAGAGCTAGCCTTTAAGAAAAATAGACAGAGCAGAGCATCATTCAGGGGATATCAGAGTGCACGGACATGATTACTCCCTGAATTGTACAACATGAGGACCAGCTATCAAGAAGTCTGCTAGAATCTCTTTTCGTGAAAAAAAAAAAAAAAAACTCAGACCTGTGGTATTTTCCTGAGTTTTACATAGGGAAGCAGCAAGAAAGAATCCATTTAAATTTGTGCACTAATTGACATGCAAACGTTTAATGTACATGTAGGTTTCTGGCTGTATTTTATGAAGATTTCATCAAAGATCGTTGTGCATGGCATACAGGCATATGAACATTGTGTCATAACTGGCATCTAGTTGGGTTTGAACGATGGGCAAACCTTAGAACAGACTTAAAACTTGGCATATCTTTCCCCTGGAATAGACCTCTTTAGCTACAACTGTACATATGTAAATTGCCCATTGTAGAGCATGTGATGCTCTCCAGAGAATTGTTTCTTTGTCTTTCTGGAAATTATCATTTATTTCCATGTGAATTTGTTTGAATTTGAAAGAAATAATTCTCAAGGGTATTATCACATGGTCTACACCCGGCGTATCTAATAGAACAAAATCGAATCAAAATTCAGTTGAACCCAATTGAACACCAATTGTTTGATTAGGTTCGCTAATCGAACAAGAATAAAATCTATTTTGCTGTGAGTATGATTATTGAACCAATCATAGGAAACTTAAACTTAATCCATTTGATTTTTTTTGTAATCCATTTCTTGATAAGTAAATTGTACAGGAGTAATCATAACCAATCTTTACTGAATGGAATAAATAGAAAAACATTCAAACATCAAACTGAATGTCAATGTTGGGTTATAATATTTCGTAGTAGAGAAGAAGAGCCAACCTTGATAGTATAGTATTGCTGATAGTATTAAAGTGTCTATCCAGCCTACAGGTTTTTTTGTGGTTTTCGTATCTCTATTATGCATAAACAAGTTTTCTAAAATAAATTTTTGGATTCCGCCACTTTTTCGCTGCAAAATCGAGCTTTAAAGTTCCCGTTTTGGCCACGCCCAAAGAAGTTGTCCGGGAGTCAAGACCAGGAAGAGTCTGGGTTCCAGACCGGCTGTGACGTCAGATCAGGAACCGCGAAATCTTGCCGCCATTTGAAGTCAGCATTTCTTCTGTAATAGCGAGGAGATACTGGCGGTAGAAATATACCAGATAGATGCATCGTTGTGGTATGCTTGAATACTCCAAACGAAGAAAAGGGTATTGCGCTGCATTTTGGGGTGATATGAGAACAGAAGCAAAGGCTAGAAGGAAAAAGAAGATGGACTTCGTCAAGTAAAAACGTGCAAAGTGGAATCCGAGTGCCTCGTCTGCCGTCTGTGCTTGCTACTTTGCTCCCAGGGATATTACAAGAAGACATTCCTTTGAAAATCTTCAATGCCAACGGTCGCTGATCTAAAATGATAATTGGCATTGTTCCTGTGCCAAGATTTCACCGGAATACTTAACTTTGTCCAGTCGAAGTCGTCATCGGGTATTCATTACTCTGTTCTCGAACGACAAGACACGCGTCTCGCTAGACGCCTAAAAAACTACAAGTAAACGTCGCCAACTTCCCAAGAGATTTTTATTGCCTATTGTCAACCATGGTGTAGAAATAATAAGCGAGCAAGCGTCGCCAAGCAAAGATAACATGTAGCTGAAGCGACGTTCGATTTGTCGACCAGTCAAGGTAAAGCGAATTATTTCTCCCTCGAATATCGCTTGAATTTCTATTTCTGTTTCTTGTAAGTCTTGTTCATAAAGTCTTATTAAAATGTGATCTTTATAATCGAAGTCATTGCGCTCGTACGTAGCTTTTCAGGGTTTTAACTCCCATACATGTAAAGTTATAATTTTATGGATCGGTCTCTGCAAGCGCTATTGTTTGTTTAAAGTGCGTACAATGAAAAGTTTATCAAAGTTTTTCTAAGTTATAAAAGTTAAAAAATCGATAGGTTAGGACTGTTTGTTAATCGTTTTTGAGACAATCAGTCGCACTTATCATAAGCGCGCATTGTTGGCATTTCTAAACGCGCGAAAAGTCGCTTGTATTTTTATTAGGCTGTAACAAGAAGGACTAATAAAAGTAATAAACATGTTTATTAATATTAATCTTTTGCGTATCAACTAAGGGCACATTTATTTGCAACATACGCTAATCTACTGACGCGACAAGTGTCAATTCAAAACAAACAAGCATACCACTTTCAAGTCAATGCGTTGTGTGAGTGTCAAGGGCAATTTTCGGGAATGATAGTGCTTACAGTCTATTCGTTATATTGTTTTCATTTTCGTTTCACATCTGTAATGAAAATTAAAAGGTATACAGCCTGAGAATGCAGATCGATTTCCGTCCGTCGTTGTAGGTTTCGCGACGCGTGAAGTTTCCATTCAAAGCTTTCTGGAGTGAATTTGCGTACAAAATGCAAATTTAACGCGCGGAGTGAGTGTTTGGAAGAAGTATCTATATACCAGTATGTGTCTAATTCCACGACTCTGTTAAGATGGTTTTGTAATTTTCGTTCCCTCTCTTCAATAAGTTGCTTCTCTTGATTATATTCTTCTATCCATGCATCGTCCGCTAGAGGTTCTTGAGAGTAAGCGCGTTCTTCTTTGTTACTCTTATCTTCTACTGCAGTGCAAGCGAACGATTCGAGTTCTCCGGAGTCAATCTCTTCGTTCGAATTACATGAACTGCTAGTCACGTCTTCTTCAGATAAGAAATCGCTGTCTTGTGAGTATTCCATCCAAACTCGAAGAATTCTTGGGAAAAACAAACCTTATGTTTTGGCTGTCAAGCAAATAAACAAATGCAAACGCTTCGAGCGGTTCCTGATATGACGTCACTCATCACCAATCCTCAATCACGCGGTCAACTTCTTTGGGCGTGGCCGAAGCGGGAACTTTAAAGCTTGATTTTGCAGCGAAAAAGTGGCGGAATCCAAAAATTTCTTTTAGAATACTTGTTTATGCATTAAAGAGATACGAAAACCACAAAAAACCTGTAGGCTGGATAGACACTTTAAACTAATGTTTAATACTATCAATAAACAAGCTCCGGAGTACTTACAAGACCTATTTAAACCATTCAGCACAGAATATAACCTTAGAGACAAGGCAAATAAGTTAGCTCTACCTAAGCCCCGTACTGATTTTTTAAAACGAAGTTTCTGTTACAGTGGGGCAAAGTTGTGGAATAGTCTTCCCCACGATGTCAGAGCTGCTAGTTCCTTTAGCCAATTTAAAAGACTTATCAATTGCCTGATGTCTCCCTCGTGCTCCCACACGGCAAACATGTAAATCAGTTTTTTTGTGTGTGTTTTAATCTCTGTAACTGATGTTTTAACCGTGTATAAATAAAGTATATGTACGTATGTATGTATGTATGTATGTTTAAAATGTAAAAATACATGAATGTAAAATAAAATGTCAAAATATCCTTACAACAGGTCTTACCTTATTTTTAGTAGCATAAACATCTTTGTACAGATAAGCTGTGTTTGTCTCGCCGTTGGCGTCATAGGAAACTTGTATGTGAAGACAGGGGTAATGAGATGAGCAATACCGACCACAGTCGCAACTCATCTCATCTCCCGTCATGTCACTGGAGAGGACTGTACACCTTGCAGACTTTAGCTGGGTGTCATTCAAGGAAGGATGGACAATCAAAACACCAAGCACAATGAGTAATACCAGGCCCATGAGGAACAACATGAATCCAAGCCTTGCAAGTCGGTATGTGCAACTTCGTCGGCCGACGACAGGCCTTCTCACAACAGCCGTCGCAATTCCTTGTCGGATCGCTGCCTCTTGCCTTCGACGGACTTCTTCTTGGCTAAGAACACCAGGTTGCGAAGGAGTTGTGGTGGGATTATACGTATAATATCCACCTTGTTGTTGAACTGGCGGATAAGACTGGACGGGCGCAGAGGGGACAGGCGGCTGTTGATTTCCTCCAGGGTAAGAAAATGGCGGATACCCTACATTCGTTCCCTGAGGGGCCCACACATTCTGTTGTTGTACTGTAGCATTTTGAATCGCTGCTGGGTTTTCCACTCGAAATTGCGGCACTTCAGAATATGGTGGTGGTCGCTCGACCGCAGATTCATCTACATTTCCCCCAGTTTCGTTCTGCACTTTCGGAAAGTTCTTTCCATCCATGTTGTCGTCCATATTTTCTTCCCCAAACTACGCAATTCGTTCCCAGAGGGTAAAGCGGGCTCTGTGGATTTCGTCACCCGAGCCCACGCACTAATCTTTTGGACAGCACCTTTATTTTCCAATCAGGCAGCTAGGTAGGTCATGTATGCCATAATATTGTGTATTTTGATTCAGTACTAATTTCCAGGAGTTTTGGCCGTTGTTGATAAACCCTATTCACTTTTTTTTTTGTTTCATTTGCTTTTTCGGGCAGAAATTAAACTGGAAATTGCCTTACATCTACCGCACTTTGCAAATGAGTTTTCACAGGTAATTAAGTTAACCAAACCCGGAGGCTGTTAGATTTTTTTCATAAAACAAAAGATCTTACGTACTGCGGGCTGAAAACAATATATCCTCGGAGACCCAGGGGCAGTTAGTGGGGGGCGACGGGCAGCTTATCGGGACGATGGGATTTTCGGGCGAAAGTTTATTGTTGTAAACTTTCGCCCAAAAATCCCGTCTTCCCGATAAGCTGCCCGTCGCCCCCCGCTAACTGCCCCTGGGCCTCCGAGGATGAAAACAATGTAAGCTCTGTGTATGTTTTTTATCCCAGCTACTCCACTTAGCAGATCAGAGTACAGACGTCTAGCTAAATGATGAATGAACAGGTTATTTTAGCCCTTCAGGCCCATTACCGCGCTGCAACTGTATTGGATTCATGTCACAGCGTTTTTACAGACAAGCAGGTTTTTTTTCCAGTGTTACCACAAACACCTGCTCTGCTAGCCAATTGAAAGGTAGCAACACCACATGACGCAAGTCAGATTTTTTTTTCGTATTGCCCGGGAAAAGGGGAGTCTAAAAATAACCGTCTGTGAAAACGCTGTGACATTGACATAGTATGGGAATTCCACGCTCTGGATAATGGGCTCCTGAGCCTTCTTAGTTCCCAAGCCGCGCACAATGTTAGGCACGCTGTCGTTTCAAAAGTCTGCCTTTCACTAAAGGAAGATGGGCTATATCCATTACAAATAAAGACCAGGCCGGGTTGTTCAAAGCACGATTAAGCTAATCCAGGATTAGTGTGAAAATTGATTTCCTTTTTTATTTTTTTATTGAGTTTTTTTTTTATTTTTCTTTTCCTCGTTTTTAATCCCCTATTCTAAAACTCCAAAAATAAAAAAAAAAAAAAAAAATTTTTTAAAAAAAAAATTAACCCCCAAAAAAAATTTTTATCCCGGGTTAGTTTTAACCGCTCCAAACATTTGGTACATAAAAACGTTCAAAATGTGAACAAATCAAAACTCTCTACTAGAAATCAATTCTTTACCTTTACTGTTGTTTAAAATTAAGTACCCTAATGTATGTTACAATTCTCTCTTCAATTTTTTGTTTCTATTTTAAGTTACAGCAATTACATTCACGCGTGCTAGTTTCGTCACAAGTATTCCCCCCCCCCCCTCAGTTTTGCGCTTTTTTACAGGACTGATGATCTGCTCATGCTTCGTGTCAAGTTGTTTGCGTCTATAAAACCACGTGACCTAAACAAACGGAGGTTCATGGGAACGTGATTGGGAAATGCTTTTCATGTTTCAAGATGCGCTGTTCACGTCTAGCTCCTCTACGATAAAACTCTATAATCGTAGCACGCCCCAAAGCGTAAAACTTTGAAATAGAAAGTGGTTTAACAAAATTTTCGTTTAAAGGAAGAAATCTCTATGCTGTTTAATTTTCTTGAGTTAACCACCACCATCTTGGATTATGAAGCGAGGAAAGGGTAATACAAGGTTACATTCTTCCTTTGGTGTGGGAGGGGTGAGAAGGGATGATGAACATCAGTCTTCTAAAAATCAAGGCCGTGTTGTTGGATGAAAAAGGTTGCTCTACGTTCGAAATTAATAGATAGTCTAGGAGTGAAGCCATGTTCGCAGAACGGAATGAGGTCGCTAAGGAGAAAGTCTTCACCACTGCACACTCAAGATTTTCACTTTCTGACGAGAATGCCTTTTTCGTATAGTAACGTGACCACATCAATCTGTAGAAATAAAAAAACAAAGGGTAAATAAACAGTGGAAACTTACACTGTTCAAAAACAGTCAACCACATCTAATAAACCAATGAGAAAGTGAAGGAAAAAGTATTGACGCAAAATACTTTACTTTGTAAGTGGTGTCTTCGTGGGGTAGGTCTTTCACTTTGATGTACTCCGGGAAACTTCTCAAGATGCTCTCCACTACCGGGCCAGCCTGAAAATTAAAACAGAACAGATAGAACGTTACAATGTTTAAAAATACCGTAATATTGATTCTTTTGTTCACTGATACAGAGAAAAACAAATATATACAAATACATTGTACATGTAGTTTCTATTGGATAAAGAGAAGGAATTGTTGAAGGTAATACTATTATTCATTTATCTATTTATCTACGTAATAAGGTTTTATCCTAGAATTTAAGCTGTAAACATTTTTGACTCTATGTAACTGAAGATATACATATTAAATGTATGATATCCTGTGTCTGGCCCAGTGAAATTTTTACATACAATCCTAAAAGCTTCACTTGACATTAGTTTCTAAAGATATATTCTAAAGATATACTTTCATATACATAGTGTCTCCAAATAGTTTTTATAGCTAAATACTAGCGACATTAGCAGGCACTATCAAATTCCTTGACTTCAATCGGTCGAAGAGGTAAGCTGCCTTCTCGTCTTTAAGAAATGACGATCCGGCGTTTTTCGGCGGTGTTGCTGCTTAGCAACTCAATGTATCCTAGCTGTCGTGACAACTTTCATAATGCTCGTGCTATTTCTGGTTGGTTGGTAAGAATCAGAAAACTGTTCGGGATGACAGCGGTCAAACGCACAACGAGTGTGTTTTCCCGCCAAAAGTGTGAACGCCAAAAACAAATATGTCTCAATTAATGGAATCCTCTACGTTGGGGACATTAAGGATATAAGTCCAACGTTTTAAGCTTGGCACGCTAGAATACGTACAGAGACTTTCTAATTGTTATCCTAACATTTTTGTAGAACTTTTTGCACCTGTTTTAAACTCTTAAAAAAATCTTTAGACAATAAAAATCGGAGATGGCGTTGGGTTTTTCCGTTTTGACTGCTGCATGTGCATTGTTGACCGCTCAAATAAAGAGAAGGGATTCGGGAAAAAGAAAAAAAAAGGAAAAAGAAAAATAGCGTCAAGAGACTGTAAATAAGCATGCCAACAACCTTACCTCTAAACCGAATTCCAATCTGTCCAGCTCTTTCTCGTGATAGACTCGTGAATTTTCCAACGTGTGATAAACGGTAACTACTTCACCTTCCACCACGAGCCTATAATACAATTAAAATCCCTGTAGACAGGTTCCATACAAGTAGGCCAGAGAGTAAACTAAAGCCTTTTCTTATAGTCTAGTGCCTCAACAAGCCATAGCATGGAGCGACTAGGAGTATTGCTACTCCCCCCTGGATAGGACGCTAGTCCATTTCAGGTTACTCCCCAACATTTTGTCAGGTTAGAGGGCAGTGTCACCGTGATTTAGTGCTACTTGAAAAGGTGTTGGTATTAATTGGAACTCGACTTAGAGCGGTTTTCACTTGAGTGTCAAAAGTAAATTGGGTTTGCTTTGGTTTTGCATTACTACGCTCAGTGATTGGCTTAAAAATCTCGCGCCACTTTCTCAGCCAATCAGAACTAAAACCAAAACCAATCGTGACCCGCTCGCGCACGTTTTCTCGCGCTTCGTGCCGGCTACATGTATTTGCTTTGAGTTTTGATTGGTTCACTGGATTGTCTGTGCCCTTTGTGATTGGCCGGAGAAATTACTTTGGTTTTGGTTTTACGACACTCAATTGAAAACTGCTCTATTGTGGCTTGGCCTTACTAAAACGACTCTAAAACGTAATGTACTCGTCAAGAAAATTGTCAAAAAGTGTTGTGGTTATGGATGGGTAGGAAGAAAGTAGCCTAAAACTTGAAAAAGACGGGTCGACGCTTTCAAGTTTGACAGTGTTTCTTGGAAGAAAAAACAAAAAAAAACCCATTGATTACGGTTTATTCACATCTTGGAGAATGAATTTATGGCTTTCCTATATTTAGATGGCCTCCTTAGGTTATTTTGTTGAACAGTGAGTGTACCCGCACAGTTCTAGCATAGTTCACACAAAATTCTTAGAAGACCTCTCGTAACCCTGTCCCTCTAAACCCCTGGCTGGAGAGAGACAATGTGAGAGTAATGTGTCTTGCCTTAGTGGAGAGGTACTGCGTATTTGAGTTACTGTACAGGAGACCATGTTTATGTTTACAGAAAGATGTTAGAGCTTTCTTACCTCGCTACTCCCTTACGAATCAGTCGAATTTCCGTGTCCTCACCAATAGTCACCTTGCCTGAGATTTTGCCATCTTTCCATGACGAATTGTCTCCAAAAATACTCTGCTTTGCTTCTCCTACAACAAAATACCGGTAAAAAATCTCTCTCGCACTTATTCAAGCAAAGCATTTTCAATAAACTTGTTTTTGAAATGAAGCATTTCGAAACGTGTATTACTCAACAAATGAAAGTTTTGACTGAAATTTAGCCATTTTCCAGCTTTTTAGAACTTAGTGATATGAAAGTCGTCAATTTATCTGAAAACAATTACTGTTACAGTCAGAGGGGGACAAATTCTATCCTCAGCAAATATTTGTTGAAATACTGTGATCACCCCCTCCCCCCCCCCCCCACCCCAATTTGTATCATCCAATAATAAAATTAATTCATAGCGCAAGCAGTCTAGAGAACTCCGGAAATTGACACAACATCATGATGTCACAAAGGTATATGAACATCATGTTCGCTAGCAACTTCAGTCACCAAAAATTCGCGGGCTCATACAATTCAGTTTCTGTCGTTTTTATCCCCCACTAATAAAGCCACTTACAAGAGACTCCTACAGCCTACTAAAGAGAGCCATAAATACCAGGCCGCTTTTATTATGCACAGGACCCTCCAGAACCCAAATTCAATCCCTTGACTCAACACTGCAAGTGCAAACAAACTGTTGTTATTATTATATCAACTGAGTCAGCTTACCTTCTGTTAGTACTGGAGGTAAGCAGTCATGAAGAACTCCAACAGCTAACTGCACGCAATAAAAAAGAAAATTAAATACACGCTGCACTAAACTAACCAAGATCTATTTGAGATAAAAACCGCCAAGAAAAAAAACAACATATTAAGGTATTGTTCAATCCAAAAATTGCAGAAAAAAGTAGCTTTCTCTGGGTTAATAAAGTCCGGGCCATCAGCCATTTCTGAAAATTGAATTACCCCACAGATTTTAAAATCAAGGTTTTGGTTAATTGAAGTTGTAAAGAAGTGAGAAACAAATGAAACGTTGCACAGAAAGATGCATCATTTGCAATAAATTTAGTAAGTCATTCTACCTGGTCAGCAGCTGCATCAACAGGAGCATGTGACACTAACTTCATCATCAGTTTTTCCACCTTCTTCAGGAAGTCCGACCTCTCCTTAGTGTTCTAACAAAAATAGCACTCAAGTCAGCATCGCCAATGCATACATTGTACATGTATTGAAAAAAAATAGGGGGGGGGGGGTCATTCAGAAGGTAATCTCATTTAGGCTTATCACAGAAGTTTTAATTCAGATTAATAATAGTCTAAGAAATGGGAGTAAAACTAAGCAGAGTACAATAAAGTGATCTACATGTACTGTATATGTACATACAACAATGCCAAGTTGCTTTTTTGATACAGGGGGATTATTCCTGACAGGTGCTAAGGTACCTACAGTAAACTACAAACCACTGGTAATGAATTAAAATCAACTCTTGAAACTAACAAAACAAATCATTTTAAAGTCAAAAATTAACTTAACTTTGGTACTCTGAGCACTGATATTATTGGTAGAGGGGGGCAAGAAGTAAAGGAAGCTGATCAGAATAGCAGTGATTATTTTAAAGGGATCAGGTTGTTTTTTAGTACAATGATAGCACCATACCACTTCTGAATTTGCCACACCCATGAAGTCCAGATAATTGAGTGGCAAGCCCTGACGGAATTCACGATCCTCCTCAAATGCAATCTGCAGTGCCCCAGGAATTAGCTGCAACAAAGTCACATTTATGTCACAAGTCACAATGTTATCCAACTTACAATTATTAAGGGATCATCTTAAAATTATACCACTTTCAATAGCTCAAAAGACAGCTGGAATTATTTTCAGCAGCCATTGCTTTTTTTACTCCACAGAGTTCCAGAAACCTCCAGTATTGGCAAGGTATTAATTTTTATTGGCTTCTGTATGTAACTATATATAAGAATATCTTGTGAAAGTCTGCTCTTGAACTAAAATAAATAAATTAAAAGTTATTTTATAAGATGATCATCACCTTTTCCATAAAATCTGTCCATGAGTTCTTTTGATACGTGGACAACGTGATGTGAAGAGAGTGGGTGTCACTTGGTGTGTCTGCCTAAAAGAAACAAAAATGAAAAATGTTAATTTGAGTACAACAGTTAATTGGTGTTATCATAGTTACACACTGTTAGGCGTTACTATGTTCGAAGCATTAGGTTCTTGCTGCTACGATGCAGTCAGTAGCTTGCTAGCATACATGTAGTTGTAACATAAAGAAGTCAGCCATGCCTTTGTTTTTGTTTACATATGAGAGTTTCTGAATTATATTTTATGCAGAGCGTGTCTAAATGAAAGAG
This sequence comes from Oculina patagonica, assembly GCF_052425735.1. Taxonomy (NCBI): domain Eukaryota; kingdom Metazoa; phylum Cnidaria; class Anthozoa; order Scleractinia; family Oculinidae; genus Oculina; species Oculina patagonica. The sequence continues at coordinate 1,055,482 of NC_135770.1, forward strand.
ATCACTGTGAAACTGTTAAATGTTTTTAAACACACTTCTACTAACACAACTTACTACAATGCAATAAGATTTCACCTCACCATACAATTTTAATAATTTTGATGGCATTGAAAATGGCTGAGGCTGACCATAGGTTCCTTTAATTCGATTATTATTATTATAGACTGTGCATGGTCTCTTTCTTATCTTAGAAAGTGAAAAAAAGGTCTTATTTCAGTGATCATTTACATGTAGTTCATGACTGACCTGATGTATTGTTCCTCTTGGAAAGTAAAGTACATCTCCAGCTGCAAGCTCTGTATCAAGAATAGGATCACCAATTTCTTCTTGGCTGAAATTATCTGACAATGGAGGAAAGAACCCTGTTATGACCATACATGTAGTTATTATTATAATTTTATGGTAAAAATAAAATTATGTACACTTCAAGTTGGCATTGTCCTCTTGGATGTTAGAGTCACATTTGCTTTTTATATAGATACCTTTTAACATACTTAAAGTGTACAAAAAGATCAGAGACAAGGACATACAGTCAACTCTCGCCTTGCGGACACCCCGCTATTGCGGACACTCGCTATTACGGACAAAATCCAGATCCCCGGCGAAAGAGGTTTGACTGGAAATGACTCCCACTATTACGGACTCTCGCTATAACGGACACTAAACGATGCCCCTGGCGTGTCCGCTTTAATGAGAGTTGACTGTAGTTAGTAATATATTTTCTATTTTCCCAGATCTGCAAAATAATATTTTTGTTTCTCCCCCGAATATTGCAAAGAATGTCTTAACACCACTCTCAAGTTCTAACTAAAATGCTTCTTATTGGTCACATCAGCTGAACAGACAATTGAGATTCACATACCACTAGAATACCTGGGTAAGGATTCTGCATCATTCCTGCAACATGAAAGAAGAACATCATAATATTATCATGATAGTAGATTTTTATGTCATTCTCTGCGAGTTTAAGCACTGTTAAGGTATGGTTTAGTTGAAATAACAAAACAGATGGAAGAAGATGGAGAGCATCCTCATACACTATCTCCCAATTTTCAATCTTGATCAACATCTTAAAATTGCCTTTAACAATTTATATTCAAAAAGAAACATTCACTAAAATGAAAGAAAAGAAACATCAAAACATTGTTAACTAAGCTTTTGAACAACTGGGCCTATCAATTTTTGTTGACATTACAGGGCAACAAAAAGCAAATCTGTACCTTGGATTATAAAGTCTCCAGTGTTTCCGGCCTTCCAGTTGCACAACAAAGGCTTCAATGTCGTCGTAATGCGGCGCAAAGCCTTGCGAACCAGGAGGAGTCAGGTAGCTAAAATAAAAACAGACAATTGGATTCATCTGCAGTCTTAAAATGTTTCCATTCTTGGGGATTTCTAGATGGACTATACTGTACCTCCCCAAACACCATTATACCAAAAATAATTCCACATTAAATTTTGTTTGTTAATTTCGTTTGTTTGTTCAAAAATGGCCTGTATCTTTAAGCAAACATCAGCTATTCACTTGGCATGCATGCTTAATTTCAAAATATATTGTACTTACACATTGGCACCAACCAAGCATCCAAAGTACTCCTGTAACAGTGAAGTCAACTTCCACACTGAATGTGAAAAGGCTTGAGGATTCAGAAATCTCAGAGAACAGCCATTCTGCAGAGACAGCCATGAAATAATATACTTTAGGAACCATAATCACATTTACAGCAACATTAGGAACAACACTTGAGATTAAGAAGCTAGAGTAGGCAAGTCCCTGCGACTCCCTGTGATAAGTCCCTTCAAGAGTTTATACAAAGGGACTAGTCACAGGGACCTGTGCCCTTGTGTGTGTACCTTAATTTTGAGGGACAATTCACAGAAAGAATAATCAGTAGTTCACAGAAAGCTTGGGCTGCTTGGCCCAGCACTTGCTTTGACAGGAATAGTCACAAAGACCTGTCCCTTTGTGTGTGCAGTAGTGTCCTTGCCTTAATGGAAACCTTCACTCTTATGACAAGTTGAAAATGAATTACTTGGAATAATGTCTAAATTCCAAGGGACTGAAAAAACATTTTTTTCGGTAATTTCTTGACATTCTCTGTCTTTGCTATTCTTTGAAAGCACAATTTTTTGATTTTCTCAGCCTTGTCAGGCATGTTCCGCCATCTTGGATTCAAGATGGCGGAACATGCCTGACAGGGCTGAGATTTCAGCGAAATTTATAGCAGTAAACAAAGATATTTTTAATATTTTAACTCCAAAATCGTGCGTTCAAAAAATATCAAAGACAGAGAATGTCAAGAAATTACCGAAGTTTACCTAATTCTTTTATCGCTTCGACAAAAGAACTTTCTGAAGCATGAAACAACATTCAATAGTAAGTAAAAAAGAAAAAAAGAACCGCTTTTAAATTTCCTGTGCACCGCCATTTTGGATTTTATGACGAGCTACTATTGTTTGGATCTTTTGTGTGAAACTATATATTGAGCAACCATTACACATCAGAAAATCCAAAATGGTGGTGCACAGGGAATTTAAAAGCCACATTTTCCCCAGTTTTCTATTATGACTTATATATATTTCTCCCTTGTCCTGTAAAATTTAAATATAGGCATTATTTCAAACAATTCAAAGTCACCTTGTCACCCAGGGGGGTACTCCAGGATCCAAGTGACGAGGATGTGCGAAGGATTTTTTTGGGGTCGAAAGTTTCGATTCCGGGATTTTTTTGGGTAGGAGAATTTGGCAGGTATTTTTTTGGGTGACTTGATTTAAATAGGGGATTTTTTTGGGTATTAAAATCAAACTAAAGTGCCTTGGCGCGGCCTTGGCAATTTAGGGGTAATTTGACTAGGGATTTTTTTGGGCGTTTTTTTTGGTCCAGGGATTTTTTTGGGTAACGTCGGGAGACTTAGGGATTTTTTTGGGTCCTGAGTTTTGCCTCCATTCGATCATCCCCGTCACTTTGATCCCGGAGTACCCCCCCCCCCTGGGCCTTGTCATAAGAGTGCATGTGGATGTTCCCTTTATTATGAATTAAACATGTATGTTGCATTTAATTTTTTTTTTTATTTATTTTTTTTTTTTTTTTATTTTTTTTTTTTTTTTTTTTTTTTTTTTTTTTTTTTTTTATTTTTAAAATATATAACCCCCCCCCCCCCCCTCTCATCTCCCCCCCCCCCCCCCCCCCCCCCCCCCCCCCCCTCTCTTTTTCTTTTTCCTCTCTCTCTTTTTTTTTTTTTTTTTTTTTTTTTTTTTTTCTTTCTTTTTTTTTTTTTTTTCCCCCCCCTTCCCCCTCCCCCACGAATGGGAATTTTTTTTTTTATATATTAACCAACCCCCACCCACCCCATTAATTAAATAAAAAAAAAAAAAAAAAAAAAAAAAAAAAAAAAAAAAAAAAAAAAAAAAAAAAAAAAAAAAAAAAAAAAAAAACATGTACAAATACAAGAGCATGGGTTTTATGCATGTTACATGTACAAAGAAACCTTTTTCTTTTTTGGGGCGGTGATACCACTTATGTCACACAGGCCTACAAAGTTTACTTATAATTACACACCTCATAGTAATCCCACACAACTGGAGCATGAGCCCTGCCTGTCGGGTTATGCGTCTCTCTCTTTCCATCTCTGTATGACGTCACATCCAAGTTGACTGAGAAATAAACTCTGTGCTAAAACAAACAACAAAATTCAAAACAAGTATGACTCAGGGAAAAATTTAACCACGACATATCTACTTATGACAGATTTGTTGAAAGGGGGGGGGGGGGAATTTTAATGATGGTTTAATTTAAACATTGTCTTGGCCCAAGGTAATTGGTGAAATAAATTGCAATCTTATCACCGGGTTCCTGAAAGCAGACATTAATACATGTAGTCTCAAACGGACAAACATAGAAATTGAAGATAAAATGGAAAGATACCTTTCTGAGAATGTCATCCAGCTCTTTGGTGCTGAACCAGCCATCATTGTAGGTCAGGTGATGTCGCTTTATTAACAAAGGCTTTTGTTCCCATAAATCACTACCAAAGTGAAGCATTTTTAAACTATTATGGCAAAGTCTTAACAAGAGTAGTGGCAATACACGTATAGCTTCTGGAGCTTTTTCTGGTTTCCCTATCAGGAAGCAACTAGTTAACCAACCCTCCAAGTTAAGACCATTTTGTCGCCATGGCGACAACTGAAGCGGCGACAAATTTGAACAATTGGGAGGAAAGAGAAAGCATCAGCATGGGACACCGGCGACCAAACTGAGAGGGGGCCAAGGCAAGGAAAAAAATAAACTTGGAGGGTTGTTAACGGACGGTATTTTAATTGCTACTCCTTTTAGATGAGATTCTAGTTCGCCCCAGGTTACCCCTGACATTTTCTCAGGTTTCCCTGACTGTTTGCCAGGTCTGGGTGGATAGAGGCACTTTGAAAAGCATGGCCAGTGCTTGAACCAGGAACATTTATTTTGATCCAGAGTCCAAGGTGCTAACCATTAGACCACCACATCTCCCACAGACATCTGTCATCACTTAAAGACACCATGCTGGTGACGTACATGTAGCTCTGCAGAGATCCTCAGTGTCTCTGATTGCTTGTTTCATGCCAAAAAATCAACACCAAGCATCAACAAAATCAGAAACAAAACATGGATCTCTATAGAGCGACATCGTCATATTTTATAATAATTATTCGGGTCAAATTACAGATGTTCTGCGAAAATTTTCTTGGAGCTGTTTCAGAGCCACCTTAAATTTTGCAGGTGGCTCTGAAACCGCACAGAGGACTTTTTTTAACTACAGTTGAATCCCGATAACTCGAACCCTCATAACTCAACCTCCCGCTCTCGAACCGTTCATCTCCTCCGGTCATTTCACTATTTACCCCCCGACTCCCGATACCGATCTCGTTCCCTGAAGGTTCGAGTTATCGGGATTCAACTTTTTGCAAAAAAATTATATCCTAAATGGTGATTTTTTGATAATAAAAATGGAGGTCACTGAACTCATTTTTTGAGTTTTTAGCACTTAAAGCTAACATTGACGGTGTTTTTAACAGGTAATACTGTTGCTATGGTTTCCAGTGACGTCAAGAAAATTACTACAATTTGTTTATTAACGATTGGCCATTTGTTTGATACCATTTTTGTGGCAGTAACTGATAAATATTTGTAGCACTGACCCACCAAAGTATAGGAGCTGGAAAGTGCTGGAAACTGTTGGCAGCCTCCTTAAGTTAAACTTCTCAAAGACGTTTTATACCTGAAAAATTTCCCGGCTTTCACTGGACTTATTAACCAAGAGAAAAGCTTATCAGCCTCTATCTCCTCTTGATCCAAGTTGTTGTTTACTGTCACTTCCCCCTGCTGGTCCGTTTCCTCGTTCCCAGTCTCGCTGTCTGTTTTGTCAGCGCCAGCCGCCTTCTCCACAGACAAGCTGTGTACTGCAAGATTACTTGAGGAGTTCTCAAGTTCGACGCGATCATAACTTCGGTATCCGTTCCTTTTCTTCTTGCGGCTGGACATACCCAGACTCTGTCTAAGCCTGTTAGCTTTGCTTAATAACTTTCCTTTTCCTTTGTGTTTGGGCTCTAGAATATCTGGAGTTTGTTCATCATGATCAAAAGTTCCATTCGTGTCCGCCATGTTCAAACTTTTAGTGCTGCTCAATTTGCTCGCCTTCTTAGAGCCGCGACTTGACGAATTTTCTTCGTGTGGCCTTTTCTTCGACCCAGACGGTTTAGTGACTATTTCTTCCTCCTTTCTGCGAAATTTCATCTTCCTTTTTTAGCTGCGATTGGTAAACCCCAAAGGCAGAACGTCGTCGAAAACTCGACTTCATTTCATCGAAAACCCGCGTGGAAATTGATTCTCCCGCGTAATGTACCAGCGGATATATCACAAAACATAGCGCACGCTATGTAAGAGTAACAAAAATTCCCAAAGAGCGATCGAAACGGCCATACTGGATTTGCGTTGACAGCTTCAATCGCCAAAGAACATGAATGATTTCGTCCGACATAAATACTTTGGGAAAGCTCCCCGAAGCACTATCCTTGGAGCTCACTGCACGGGACTTGGATACGTCGTTGTAATGATTCTTCTTCTACTTTGGCTGGAGTTTTTTGAAGTTATTCCTTCGCTGTTTCAGAACTCTCGGCACCTGTATGTAATCAATTTTATTAGTTTTCTTTACATTATGATCAACGTGATTGGAAACTATTACTACGTAGTAACGACTGACACATCTTACAAGAAAGGTGAAGCATTCGGTGAAGAGAGAGATGGTGATTTCTATTGTCAATCATGCGAACAAAATTCGCCTCCAAGGTCACACCATTGTTCGTTTTGTGACAGGTGCGTGGTAAGGCGTGACCATCATTGCTTCTTCACAGCCTCCTGCGTTGGTCACGCAAACACTCGTTTCTTCGTAGTCTTCAATCTGTTTGTATTCGTCGGATCAGCTTATGTGGTGGTTATAAACTTGTTCTATCTGCACGTCAAGATCGGCCCTTTAATTCCTCTTAGCTTTGAAGCCATCTGCAAAGTGGTACCCCTTTTGACTGTGTTTAAACTGTGGACCGGAAGTGTCACGCTATTTTATTTCCTTGTGGTCGTTGTGACATGGCTTTGTTTAGTTCAAGCTCTTGGTTGTTTTGGGTGTTTCTTCTTTCAAATGACATTGATTTTCTCCGGACAGACAACTTACGAATGGAGACACAATATTGTTCTTTATGATCAAGGATGGAAGAAGAATTTTCTAGAAATCTGTGGACGCCTATGGTACCTGTGGTGGCTTTTCCCATTTTTTCAGCGGCAGAAGCTTTCATCGAAAGAAGAAGAGTACTATGCTCAATATACTTCAAAAACTTCCAAATATGTTTGAATACAGCTCAAGTCTGTTATCGCCGACCATATTTGATAAAGATTAATATTTTGTATTACAGGCAACCCCTGGATGCAAAGAGTTGTTGTCATTGGGACATGGTGTCATAACACCAGTACTGTGATTCTGAGCAGGCACTTGTTTTGAGTAGTTCAGATCACATCATTTGAGTAGAGGAGTCATGCAAAATACGTGGCAAAAATAAATGCTTCTTGTGTAATGGTAAGCTAATGGCATTTCTTATCACCAGGGATTGTCTGCATAAAACAACAATAGTTACATTCAATCTTAAAAAATATTAATAAATTATAAAATGAGAATAAGTCAATCACTTTATTTAATTGTTCAGCATAACTAGCTCTTCTGTGCTAATCGAGGATGTAGTAACCACTGATTGAGCAATCATCTGTTGTTAAAAAGTGCAGTACAACCTGATACATTTTCATTAAAACCTGAGTTTATCAATGAAGTTTCATCATATACCTTATTGTACTTATCGGGAACAGCGAAGGAAAAGGGAAGGGGAAAAAAACAAAAACAAAAAAAACAAAGAAAACGCGGAAAGCGGGTCTTTGCGCTGAAAAGAAAAGCGCGAAAAAACCCGCGAAAATAAGTAACAATAAGGTACACATTCTCTATATATTTAGATTATATATTCTCTCTATATTGAGCTTCATAGCTTAAAGTCTCGTAGTTTGTGTAGTGCCTTTTGTTTGAGATTTAATTATGACTAAGGCATTTTTGTGCAATTTGACATCCTGTTGTCGTGTAGTCGTGGCATTTTTGTGCAAATTGACATCCTGTTGTCGTGGATACTAAGTTTTTAACTATTAAGCTATGTCCTACCTCAGGGGATATGTCAAGATAATGGCAAACAGTTTCTAAGAAACCAATTTTATTATGTAATAGAGATTTTTTTTTTCAAATGTGCATGTGTTTCTTATGCAATGTAAGATAGAAAAAGAGTCTCTGGTAGTAATCACTATGTAATCACTGAGGATTTTGAGGACGTGTTCCTTGTAATCGAATAAATTCAAAGTAGTCGATATATCCATCGGAATTCAGGTCCCCTCTGTTTAGAACACGATCCACCATATCTGCAAACTGCTCCTCCGTAGCTGAATGTTCTGTTCCGGTCTTATGGTGTTCGAAGCCATGATACATTTCAAGGCCATCCAGTTTTTTGTTCCCGTCATAATCGTGGAGGGTAAAGTAATAGAATTGGGTATCCTCGTCGCTCAATGTGTCTACGTTGATGTCGGTTTCGTCTTTAAGATGCTCTTTGATGTGACTAAAAGAAATAAAAAAAGTAAAGAGGAAATTTATATTGGGACATTCCATTTTTATCCGAACCCCCGCTGTGAAAGGCATATTTTATAGTAGGGTGACGACAAAACGAAACTTGTCGGAATCTGGATTTTAGAGTAAATGATGGGTGTCAGAATCGCCCTTTTACCCTGTAGAAGGGGGGTGTCGGAAACGCAATTTTTCATTATAATCACGATTTACTTTATTATCACAATTTTACCCAATATTAAGGGTGTCAAAATCGCAATTTAAAACAATATCAGGGGTGTCGGAATCGCCATTTTACCCAATATAGGGGTGTCAGAAGCTTAATTTGCCTAAAATCTTGGGTGTCGGAATCTAAATTGGAAAAAGGGCACCTGTCAGTATAGTGCCTTTAACAGAGGGGGGGGGGGGGGGTGTAAAAAATAAATAGAATGTCTCATTTACCGTTTTCTCGTTTTCTGTCTTTTTTACAAAACCATTGAACCTATCTCTAGGGACTGTATGTGTATGTTGGTTATGAAACTTAATGCAATCAAACAAATTACTTCTGTCAGTGTGTGTTTAAATGACAAAACCGTGCCATCATTAAAAACAAATACGTCTCTCGGAAGTTTAAATTACAAGTTACAAACAATCAAGGTTAACTTTGAAAAGCAGCCTAAATATATAATAATGTTGTCCGTTCTGATTTTCTTCAATTCTTGTCCATTTGTACCTTCTATTTGTCCTGTTACAAAAATGTTTTTTCACCGTTTCAAAACGTTCTTCGAAAGTTCTGTTGGCCATGCTTATATTCCACTCAATTTTGTGGCCATTTTCTTTTGCACCATAACTGAGAAAATTCGCGCACGCTCATTGGTCAAAGGCTATGGTCGATGACAGAGTCCATGAGAGACCATGACGTATTATAACCTGTAACGCAACGCAAGGAAAATTTCGGGAAAAAAAATGTCACGACTTTTCCAAAAGACATAACCAAGCGAGCTGTAAAAAGGCAGCTTGAACATTAAGGAAGAAATTTTAACACATTCGTCGCCTTGGCTGTTTTTATGCTAAAGACGATAATGTCGTCAGACTACTGTCGTCAGACTAATGTCGTCAGACTAATGTCGTCTGGTTTAAAAACAGAACGCCTTTATGTAGACAGCTTTTCAGAAAAAAATAAAAAAAAGACTGGGTTCGACACTCGGAGGACACTGGACACTAAGGCGTAAAGCAATCAGACGTTAAAGGCGTCTGTCTTATTTACTGTTTTCATACTAGTTAACGACGTCCCGTTTTTATACTAGACGGCTTTAACGTCTGAGACGTTTAAGCTGTCCGACTAAAAAACAAATCAAATACATTTTCCATGGTCAACACTATTATAGATCATAGAGATGACGGCATAACATTTCCAAAACTCTGCAGTGACTGAAACCACTCGCCTAAAGGCTCGTGGTTCCACTTGTGTCAGTTGAACATTTTACGAAATCATTTCTAAAATCTTTAAAAGTGTACACCATGAAAAATTGTGGTCGAATTGTTAGAGTGATTCTAATCAAATGTTAGTGTGTCATAGTGCTTACTAATAACATGTAGTATTAGTGCGTGGCCAGTGACACAAAAAACAAAGAATAAAAAAACAAAAGAATTACTTACGCTATAGCGGAATAAGAAATAGTATCCCGTATTATATAAAAAATATATATATATATGGTTGTATCTGACCTCTAAAAATGTTAATTTTTGTACCAAATTTTCGGCACCATTCTGTTTCCTTCTTCAGAAAAAAAAATGACTAAAAAAATATATTTAACAAATTAAGAACTTGTGACGGTCCCTAAGGGATAACTGGATACAATACAGTGTGTATCATGCCACTATCTATTCAAAAAAACCGCTTTAAATGTTTCTATTTGGCTATTATCCGAGACACAGTCCTTTTAGATATAAAATTTGCAAAAAATTCAGAGACGTACACTATTTTGCGGAAAATGGCCATGGAAAACGACGAAAAAAATGTAATTAATGAAATTAACAAATTACAAAACAGGTGCTCGCTACTCTCTAATCTATTCAGTGAGACGTATCATGCAAAATTGCTGCCTAAATATTGCCAGTTTAATTTTATAAGCGTTTTACATAGTTAAAGAGTTATTGACCTGAAAATATCTAAATATATTTATAATTGAACGAGTTCTTAGTTTGAGTTTTACAGAGGAATAACTACTACTTACTCTCGATCGTGCGTGACTTCAGTTTCGTTCAGAGCTGGCAGAGCTGACTCGTGTTCTTCGTGGGCACGCACAAAGGAGAGAAGAGCGAGCGAGAACATACACACTTTGATGAACCTGTGAAGTAAAACCATCCTTCTTTACTTCTTTGCCGTGCGCTGCTTCGAACCTCTGCCATAAAACCCAATTGTAATATATTTTTGTCAAGATATCTTTATGAATACGTTTGGTCACTCAATTGGTAGGTTCTACAAAGACAATGGCATGGTTCATTCCTTCGATTAAGTTGTGTCACCATGTGAGAGCTCTCGTCTTACATTTGCATATTTAGAGAGAGCCGCTAGATAACTACAGCTGAACCCCGATAACTCGAACCTTCAAGGGAAAACGAAAAAGGTTGAGTTATCGAGGAAAAAATAAGTAAGAAAATGAACTGAAGGGGAATTGACCATGAAAAAGGTTCGAGTTAGCGGGAGGTTCGAGTTATTGTGATTCAACTGTGTTTTCTTTTGTAAACGCGTACGTCTTTATGCTGGATTTCCACTGGCGCGTAATTTTTTACGTGTTTACGTGCGTGAAAAAAAATTAGTGACAATGTATGAACGACTTGCGTACACGTTTACGCAAGTCGTTCATACTTTGTCTTTAAATTTTTTTCACAAACGTAAAAAATTACGCGTCAGTGGAAATCCAGATAAAGACGTACGCGTTTAAAAAGCACAGTAAACGCACGTAAAAAATTACGCGTCAGTGGAAATCCACCTTCAGGCGTTCAGTCAGAGCACGTCCATAGAGCAGATAGAGGGGGAAAATTACTGCGTTCTAATTGATCGAGACAACGGGTATTTTGGTTATTTTTCGGCCTCGTGCCGCTTTAACTTGTACAAGCGATAGAAAACGCTGAAAAGCGGACAATATTGGAGCTGTGTTGTACGTACAACGCAGGAATAAGCCACAAGGATAAGTCCGTTTAGAAGGGTTACTATTCTTATTACAGCGCATTAATTTATTATGGTGTCAAGTTACAGGACAGGTACACTTTCGGAAAAATCTAAATAATAACAAAAATATACATCCCTCTGTTACGGTATGAGCAGTATCTTGTATTTCATGTACAAAGTCAACCTAGTGAAATGACCCAGCTCACAACGAGTCTCTCGTAGCTCAGTTGGTTAGAGCGCCCAACCGGTATCTGGGAGGCCATGGGTTCGATTGCTCGTCGGGGACTCAGAATTTTTCTTTGTCCCATGCTCGTGTCATGTTGAATACTTCATCTTCATTATTTATTACCGAGCTTAAAATTTACCATCTTTACTATTTACTAAAGTTACCCGACTTTGAAAAAGTTCATTAAAATAAAAAGTTACAGTGAACAAACCAATGTTGAAAATTATGTTTGAATTGAACGCGAGTTCAGTGCACAGAAATCACTGAGGATTATGGTGATGCGCATTTTGTACTTTAATAAATTCAGGATAGTCGATATATCCATCAGAATTTAAGTCTGCGGTGTCCAAAAAATAATCCACTGTTTCTGCATTCTCCTCCTCTGTAAATCGATGTTCTGTTCCATTCTGATGGTGTTCTATGCCATGATACATTTCAAGGCCATCCAGTTTTTTGTTCCCGTCATAATCGTGCAGCGTAAAGTAATAGAAATGCATGTCTTCGTCGCTCAATGCATCTACGTTGATGTCCGCTTCATCTTTAAGATGCTCTTTGATGTGGCTAAAAACAATAGAAAAACCGAGGAAATTAATATTTTCAATTCTTTTTCTTTTCTTTTTTTTTTTTTTACAAAGGCCACCATGAGGCAGAATTAACTGACCGTGTTGTGGTCTTGTAGATAGGTGGACATTGTATGGCCGAGGTTAAAGGGCCTGGAGGAGTAAAAGGGAAAGTGTGATGTACTGTCCTTTTACTGATAAATGGAGGTTTTAATCACAGGGACTGGTATATAAATATAAATTGGAATTAGGACAGGGATTTGGGCAAAATGTGGCCAGGGAAATGGGATTTATACCACTCCCCTCTCTTTAGGATCCCCAGAGTACCTCCGCCACAAGGCCAGGACCAAAACCCTGACCTCTGTTAAAAGGTGGCCATTAAAGAGAGCCAGAGGGGACCGTGAGTGGGAGGTTCGACTGGCTGCATTCTCAGGTGCTTATTGGTCAAGAGCTAGTTTTCACTGTCACGCAATCAAAAAATAAATTCGAAACTATTCAACTGCACAAGCTTTGAATTTCAAATATCACAGAAGATAAACTAAGTCTTAGGTCTGTGTGGTGTATCGCTCGCGAGTTATGTGACAAAACTCTCCACGCAAATTTATAAAGCTCAGTATGGAGACGCCATATTTGTGTCCTTCCTGGGGGCACAAATATAAATAATTAGCTTCCTTATTTATTCTTCTATGTTGCTTTCCCCCTTCTTGAGTACCAGTATTTTCATTTTTACTGCTTCACCTCCCGCTTCGATTAACTTCACCTGTTAGAAAAGTACTTTCTTTAGCAGCCTAAATACTTGTAAAACATTTGTTGGGATAGGGGATTTGTTACGTGCGAAAGACTCGTGACCACGTGACCACTCATGAACACGTCAGCTTTTAACGCAGCCAAACCAAAATCATTTTATTTTTGCCAAAACATGAAAGCAAAAGTAAATTATTTTTCCAGCGCAGTATTTGTTTTGTCGTAGAGAATGCGCTGTTAATTCAACATGGCTAGATTTTTATTGGTAATATGCCTATAGAGAATTTCCCAGAGACCTCGTGTGTTGCGCGCGCAGTAAACGCCGACTGACCACGCCTGACTAGCTCTTTACACTGGCTTCGCGCTTCTCGTTTAACGACTTCAGGTATATATAAACCACTCCGAAAAGATATTGAAAAACTTAATATTTAGGTAATAACAAGAAAAACTGATTCAAAAGAGTTTGTATGATGTGACGGTATTAAACAAAAGCGAACAATACAGTGCTAGCGAGCAATGTTAATAAAATGCGGCATATTGTGTCACCCGTTTTGCCGGGAAACGTTCTTTTGTTATATAGTTACTTAAACAAAAGATTTAATTGAGGTTTTTCAGAGTCGTTCTCGTCCCTAAGTTTTTACCTTTAATTTCGGCGGGAAGCGGACAACGACAGCAAAATATGTAATAAAATTACAGAACGGATCTTTGTTCCGCAGTTTTAAATATACCACAAAAAATGTAAACATCTCCGCTTTGTACCCTGTGTGAAAAATCACTGTCTAAATACTGCCGGTTTTATAAGCATTTTTGCACAATAAAGATTTATTGTGCTGAAAATGTCAGCTATACATTTAAAAAAAAAATTGGACGAATTCTGAGATTGAGTTAACGGCGGAGGAATAAATACTACTCACTCTCGGTCGTGCGTTACTTCTGACTCGTGCAGGGCTGACTTGTGTTCTCCATGGGCACGTACAAAGCAGAGAAGAGCGAGTGAGAACATACACACCGCAATGAACCTGTGTAGTAAAACCATCTTTCTTTACTTCTTTGCGCTGCTTCGAACCTCTTCTATTAAATAAAACCCAACTTTTTTTTTTTTGTCAAGATGTCAATAACTTTGTGAATACGTTGGGTCACTCAATTGGTAGGTTCTACAATAAAGACAATGGTTCATTCCTTTGCTTCAATTGTGTCGCCAAGTGAAAGGTATCTCTTCATCTTAATCAATAAATTTGCATACAGAGATTAGCTAGACCGCTGAGCTTGATTTCCTTCTTAAAATTAAATTTGACAAACACATACACACCGATATGTTTTCGTTTGATCGCATATGTTTCTCTCATCTTAACATAAAAGTGGAAATTACTGCATTCTGATTGGTTGAGAAAATCGCTGAAACGCTCCTCCAAAGTCCCCCGATATGGCAACTTTTTTCATCGAATTTATTACATGGTTCGCGTCAAATTTCGCCAAGTCCGGTCCTATTCAGCGTTAATTACAAGCCATGGCCTTGAAGCAGTCCGAGGTGTCCCTTTTTTAATCAAGCAAAATTGAACTTGCGGAACGCCGTAAACGTGTCCCTCCGTGCTCCGGACAGGCAATGCAAGCTCTTGGGGCATTATCAGGGTAAGAATGACGTCATATCTATTGTCATACTCAGCCCATAAAATTTCCAGAACGAGAAAGTTGGAACTGCTTTACATAAACAACGCAAACACATGTACAAACCAAGCAGAAGTCCATTTAGAAGGGTAACTGTTTTAATTACAGCGCTGCGCTGCTAATACTGGCAATGTTATTTTTTTCTCGTTATGCAAACGCAAAAAAACAAACAGTCATTTTCTATACACTCAGCTTGTATTTCAAATGAGCAAGTGTGTCTTTTGCACGTACGGACATAATTTTAGGCCCCGTCCACACTAATCCGGATAAATTTGACAACGCATTTTTTTCATCCGGTTTTGGCCAACCGTCCACACTATGGTCCTTAAACGACGTTTACGGTTACTGAAAACGGAGCTTTTCGAAAACACTGACGTCAAATAGTCATGTGATTTCTGTCAATAGCTCTGCACGCGGATTAGTGTGGACGATGAAATTTTTAAAAACAATACGACAACGATAGTGTGGACGGAAAACATTTTATCCGTTTTCAAATTTATCCGCAGGGCCGTAACCAGAGGGTCTGAATGGGGTTAACCGACTAGCGACAAAGGGCGAAAAATATTACCGACTACCGACAAAACGAGGAAAAAATTACCGATTAGCGACAAATAAATTCTAACCGACAACCGACATGGTCCGATGTTATACGGACGTTTGTATTCAGAAGGAACAGCATTTTGAATTTATGTCTAGCTTAGGAAATGTCTAGTTCAGAAGTAACCACACCAATTCGAAATTTAGTCAATTATAAAGTTTCCTGTCACCTTTTCGAGCAGCAGCGGAGGTTCATTTGTAGAACAGTGGCTGGAAATCGAGGCCACAAGGCGTCCCGCTGTTGTATTTTCACTGCGCGTTGGTTATTCATGTGGTGACAGGCCATGAGCGGGATTGTTAAAGTGATTGTAAGGCGAGGAGGCCCGGGGGGGAGACTCCTATATGACACGGACGGGGATGCTCGTCGGAAATGTTGAAAAGAACCCCTAAAAGAGACCAATCTGGGTGTGGCTCAAGCTTTTCTTGACCCCCAAAAGATACCAAAAAACTAAGAATAGAAGCTATATTTGTATATTTCTTCGTTTGTAACCCTAAACGAGACCATTATGGCTAAAAATATTGGCGTTTTGCCCGGAACACCCTAAGCGAGACCAAAAATCCGAAAATTACACCCCTAAGCGAGACAAGCATCCCCGTCACTTTCATATGTGAGTCCCCCCTCCCCGGGCGAGGAGGTTGCCATCGAACACCATCGTAACCGGGTTCTGGTGGAAAAAAATCTCATAAAGGTGTTTCCAAGCTAATTTGGCATTGGCGGGTTCTCGTTGAAGTTATTTCGCCTGGCGAAAACGCTTACGGGAAAAATGTGAAAATTTGCAATTGTAACAGATGGGCAGTGGCTGCTTGAGCTTCCAAATTTAATATCGGATGAAAGCAGCAGTGAGCTCAACGGTGTGTGGAACGTTCTATTAGCCGTATTAGTTTTAGTGTGCAGCGAAGTTAAATGTTTCACATGTAGTTCTGTAGTATTAAGCTCAAACATTAACGTGGTTAACCTTTGGTTCCACGTTTTTTACTAATTTTGCTGTTTTGTTGAACGGAATGTTTGTATACACCGTCCATTTTTCAGGAAAGCAAAAATTGAAAAGAAAAACCCCTTACAAATAGAAGAAGCGAGTAAAAGAGTTTATAAGCATCTTTCTATTTTATTGGTAAATGAATAACACTGCCTTTAAATTTATTCTTTTCTGAGAACGGTCCAAATTTCAGTTTCGCTCGATAAGCGTAAGTAATATTTGACGAGCATTTGCTGATGCAAACTGATTTTATCGGTACTAGACGAACAAGTTGCTTAAAAAAACAGAGTTAACGAGGTTTAAGTGCAACCAAATAATGAGTTATTACAAATTTTCATATCGTCTAGAGTTTAAAGTCTTAAAACTGCGTAAATTAAATAACAAATATTAATAATTAACTTGTACTTTTGATCATTAACTGAGATTTACCGACAACCGACAAAGGTCGAAAATTTTAACCGACAACCGACAAAGTAAGGAATTTTTAACCGACTACCGACATGTGGACCCCCCCCCCCCCCCCATTCAGACCCTCTAACCACACCTGTGCCATACACGAGGCAACGTCTTGCTAGGGGGTTATGGGGGAGGCCCTCAAGAAAACTTTGAAATCTAGGGGCTCTGAAACTCTTTCAGAGACATTTTTCTTGAGGCATTTCTTGAGAAAAATCAATCTTGTTCAACTGGGGATTATTTTCCCAACAAAACACATTTCGTTTTTGGTTATTCTAGACGAGGCAAGTCCCTCGTCTTGCCTCTTGCCAGTTACGATCCTGATCCGAATTAATGTGGGCGGGGCCTTAAAATCATACGCAGTTTTAAATCATTGAGAGCTATTGAGGATTCTTTTCATCCTGCTTTGTGTTAGCGTTGGCTTCTTGTTCTGCTTCGTCACGTTTCTTCTGTGCGTCAACATATTCAGGATAATCGATATACCCATCAGAGTCTAAATCATCCATGCTTAAAATCTCATCCACTATTTTCGCATTAGCCTCTTCAGATGTAGATTCTTTGTCTGTTACTCCCGTTTCGTTCTGATAATGACTTATGGCATGCATAAGTTCAAGGCCGTCCAGTTTTCTGTTGTTGTCGTAATCGTGAAGCCTAAAATAGTGGAACTGCAGATCTTCGTCGCTCATGTCTTCGTCCTCCTTCAGGTTTATTTCTTCTTTGAGATGCTCTTTGATGTGGCTAAAAGAAATCAATGAAAAATGTAAGAAAATCATTCATTACTTATAGTATTGCCGTTACTGTAAAAACGGGCAGAATTCTCTCATGTTGATTGGTCGAGAGATGTGGTCGATGAGAGTATTAAAATAAGCTGAGTATCAGGCCTTGCTAAGCCTGATACTCAGGTTAGTATTAAAAATGTAACCTGCAAAGAAACGCAGGAAATTTTCGAATAACTTTTATCTTGTGTGAAATGTCGTCGGTTCATGTCAAAACCGGAAATTTGCCAAATGTTGATTTTGAGACTTAGGGTGAAATTTCCACTGATGATAAACTCTACCATATAGAATCAGAAGAATTTTCTTTAATTTTTATGTTACATGTTACGATCACCTAATAATTTTTTTATCGGTTTACTCTCACCGCGAATTTTGACAGTATAAACGCGCCATAGTGGGAAGATGACTCCTTTCTCGTATCCCGCGCGCGCACTGCCAAATAAAGCGTAAATTTGTAAGTTGGTTTCCTGTAATTGGTGCAAGCGCGGTTTCTCGCTCTTTTTGCTCCCGCCACGCGCGACTCGCACTTCTCGCTTCACGGTGCACGCTTCACGTTTCACGCGTCATGCAAGAGTGCCTCCGGCGATATGGTGACAAAATTTGTAATAAATTATGGTGTCAAGTTACAGAACAGGTGCACTTCACTAAAGTTCTAAATAATAACAAAAATATAAATCACTCCTTTACGGTATTCTAAGAGCTGTATCTTGTATTTCATATACACAGAAACCGGCTTTACAAAAATTCAAACAAAATAAAGATTTTCAGTGGACAAATGTTGAAAGTTTGTTTGAATTGAACGCGAGTTCCGCGTTCGAGTTAATAGACGGAGGAAAACGTAATTGCAGCTGCAATATAGAAAACAACACATAGCGAAACTGCTTTATTTATAACGCCTGCGTTTGCGAAAAGTTTGAGCTCGCTAGAGCTCGACTTCATCGACACTGGACGCTATGCAAATATATATTTTTTTACTTTTGCATAAAATACTTCACTATTAAATCGACCAAAATCTTCGATCGATACAATGAAAGTAACTCGTGCAGACCTATGTTACAGTTTTCGCTAACATGATTTGATTTAGAACATGTCATCAACGCTCTGATAGGTACGATTTTCAGTGCATTTGTTTCTGAGCTGTTATTAAACAACCTGCATGTGAGGCAGACTGTCTTAAATGTAAATTCACTTACTCTCGATCGTGCGTAACCTTGGAATCGTGCAGAGCTGACTTGGGGTCTTCGTGGGCACTTGCAAAGTAGAGAACAGCGATCGAGAACATACACACACTGATCAAGTTGGGAAGAAAACCCATCCTTCTTTCCTTTTTCGCGCTGTTCCAAAGTCTTTTCTCACAAATAAACGCGCGGCGGTCGCTTAAAAGTTTACTTATGGTAATACCCGCTTTATTACATTAATAATTCGCGCTCTATTGAACAAAATTGTAAATCTTTGTCTAATCTCTTCGTGTGCGTGTGGTTTCTCAATTGGTGGATTTTACAAAGGACAGTGAATATTTTTTTCGCTTCAGTGGTATCCGCATGGGAATACTGTCTCCGTCATTTCCTTCCTCTAAAAACGATAAATTTGCATACAGAGAGAGTGCTTTAAGTGTTAGTTCGCCGAGCTTAATATTTTTCTGAAAGTTATGTAAGACTACAAGGTAACCTCTACCAACTTTTTCGTTTTAAAAGCGCAGACTTTTTAATGCGCTTCCTCTCGGGTTCTCATGAGTCTAAAATGTTGAAAAAAGGTTGATCGTTTTAATTCGGACAGGTTTATTTTGCAATGATTACACGTCAAATGGAAGCGGAGACTTTTTAAACCGTACTAGTGTGGACGGGGCCTCAGTTTAAAGTACTGTTTACACCGGTCTCGAAGAGTGATAATTTCAGTTAGGAGACTATACTTGTCCATTAGGGTAGTAAATTATCAAAGAAACAGCACATTGAAATTCAAAATAGTTGAATTAATTTATTTGAGATATTTTACAGATGCTTTGAAGTTGATGACATAACTAACACTGGACAGGACAGTTGAACAAGCGACTGTGTACCTGAAACATTAAAAAAGAACAATCAAATACACAGATTATAATTTAAGGAAATAATCTCTCTCAAGTCCAGGAGGAAGGAACTTGATTGAGAACTGATTTTGTTTTACGGCTACAAATGTTTCCAGATGCATGTAATTTGGGGGTGGGGCGGGGGAGGGTGTGCTATGTTATAAAATGTGTGTTTTCCATGATGGTTTTGGTAAATGTATTAACAATGTCACTGTATCAGTAATGGCTAACTCAAGGATAAGTTGACTCAAGATTACTCTACATGTACATGGACTTTATGCAGGGTTCGTACTCTTTTGAGCTTTTGAAATTCCATGACCAGCTTTCCATGACCTTTCAAAGTTTTCCATGACCTAAATTTGACCATTTTTCTTGGAATTTTTCAAAAATTATCTTGATTTTGGGTACGTTTTTACCCTTTTACTCACAAAAAATAACCTGCCTAATCTATTTTGTACAATCAAAACCATTTTCTAAGACTTTCCATACACTGTAACCCATGACTTTCCAGGCCTGGAAAATGAAATTCTAAAATTCAAAATGGTCAGAAGTCTTGTAGTCTTAGAGGAATCCTCTGGCAATTTGTTCAAGCTTGAAAACTTCGGTTAAGAATAGAAATCTAGGATCAATTTAGGTTTCTGGGAAACTGCTCACCTACCCCTCCCCAAACCTAACATTTTGCCCAAAGCGATAAGTAAGGGTTAATGTTAGGTTTGGGGAGGGGTAGGTGAGCAGTTTCCCAGAAACCTAAATTGATCCGAAATCTATTTTGGAAATCTTCACCCAGGTAAAATTATAGAGTGTGATAGTACACACCCTGCCTAGAACACATCAGTCAAAACCCTATTCTACCTTGCTGGACCTGAAAAGTTACCTACCAAAGATATTGTAAATGAGGATGATCCACAAAACCAAAGACAGGGGCTGCCAGTGAACAGCCGACAAGAGCCAACTGTAAAACAGTGTTGGCCTAAAACAAAAAGGAACAGAGCTTTTTAAATGTTTGAAAAATTAAGCAAATTTAATAAAAAAATAATGACATAATGATAGAGACTAAGGTCCTACTACTGTAAAAAAATGAAAAAAAACTAAGTGTTGTTTATAGTGTAAAATTGTTGAAACATTCTTACACAAAAAAACTACCAGAGTTTTATTTCTACAGTAATTTTTTAAATAACAATAGCATAAATTATTAAGTCTTTCTCTCCCCCCTCCTCAACCTTGCCTATCCAGTGCTGTTACCAAAATCTTAATGGCATTAAATTAAAGTGATAGATCAAACTCAGCTGCAGTTATCCCTTTAGAAAAAAAAATGTATGTTGGCAGGGATGCAACTTTTCAATAAAAAAATTGCACTAGTGCAATGATTGAATTCTCATTTATCACCAGTTAAATGCAAAAATTGCAGACAAAAGCTCTCTTGCTTTAGTATTGATATTAAGAGGAGAATTTTGACATTGACCACTGGCCAAAAGAATGGTTTATGTAATATATCAAACATGAGAGACCGTGTTTCGTCTGGATATTCAAACACCGAGAAGAGAGTTGAATATACAATGCCCAGCAGAGTATTTTTGACAAAATTTGAGGTGTTTGGATAGCCAATGAAACACTGTCTTGAGTGTTTGATATATCCGCGCATTTGAATAAAAAAACTACGGAGTAAAGAGAGAAATAAAATGAAAAAAATCTATGCTAATTAAGACTGGGCAACCAAACCTACTTCACGGTCATGATTTCCTTTGTTTTAATTTGATTAATTATTAATGAGTTTGAGAATTCAACTTACCTTGCCAAGTAAGTTGGGTCTTAATTCCACTGTGGGTAATTTGATATCAAAATATCTGGAAACTGTTCTCTACTCAAAAAGAAAAATTAAGAAAATGTGTATTAAAACTGTGTCTTATTCCTTCTAAATTAAGTGTTGATTTAGCTGAGCTGTGTTTGCTGCGTTATTTAGTAAATGAGTGAAAACATTCTCATTTAGAATGTTTTAGCCACATTTGTTGAGAACATGTGAAAACAACCTAATAGTATGTAGCAATGTCCCAGATGCCAGAATCTTCTTTAACAAGTTACATTATAACAAACTACATAAAACCACTTCTTTTCTAAAATATACATTTTCACTGTGCCCAAGCTTACTACTGGTTTCAAAGTTTCACTGCAAAAGCTCAGTTTGATTGGTTTATTTTATTTACTGGTATTTACATTGGTAGTGATTGGTTGGACTTACCGGTGATGGAAGAGACTTGTATCTAAAGTAAAATGCACAGCTGACCAGTAGAGCATCTCGGCTGAGGATCAGTGCAGTGAGGGAAACTACAGGAAAAAAAAGAGCTTATTAACCTGTTGCACTAACTCATGGCAGAATCTCATTTTTTGTCATCATCATCATCATCATCATCATCGTCACCATCACCGTGGTCGTCGTCGTTGTCATCATCATCATCATCATCATCATCATCACCAATGTCATCAACATAGTTTGTTTTTTCATCCCTTGCCAATTAACAAACACTACTGTTCAGTAATGTATGTGGCTTGTACGGGTACAAACAGTACATTTTTACAGCCAGAATAATCAATTCACTATCAATTCATAATCAATTTACCAGGTAAAAGAGATGCCACAGTGAGAGAAACAGTCAGCACAGACATCAGAATCTTGTCGGCGAGTGGATCTAAAACAGTGCCCAACACCGACTTCTGGTTTTTGAAATTTCTTGCTATGAATCCATCGAGCTATAAAATGAACAAAAATGTCCATTAGTAAAGATAATTTTCATACTCTAAGTGGAATCCTGACCTCTCAAATCCTTATTTTTTCAATCCTTCCGATAACTTGAGTGACAAAAGTTATATCCCTTTCCTCATATAGTTAAATTCTGCAATTTTATCCCAGATTCCTCAATTTTTTTTATTTCTCAAACCAATTCAATGTCCCTTGGCCAGGGACATTGTGTTGTGTTCTACTGTATCTAGATTAAAGTCAGGAACACCCAATGAGAGCCAGCAAAATCTGACAAAGAAGGCACAGATTGAGAGGTGAGGTGGCACAAGAGGTGGTCTGAGTTTCAGTATTGGCCAGGGACATTGTGTTGTGTTCTTGGGCAAGACACTTCCCTCACAGTGCCTCTCTACACCAAGGATTATTAATTGTTCTGGAAAACTGTCGAGAAATATGCTGGACCTCTAATGGACTAGCATGCAAGATTTCATGTCACCAATAAAATTCACTCTTAAACAACAAATAACTCATCAAGTAAAAACAAAGAAAATTATAACTTACCCTGAAGGAGGTTTGGATACCCGATCTTAATTAGCATAGATTCTTACAACTGATTTTACTTCTCTTTTCATTCGGTTGTTTCAGTTAAGAAGATATAACAAACACAGTGTTTCATCGGCTATCCAAACACCTTGAATTTCATCAAAAATACTCTGCTGCGGGTCACATTTTCAAATCTCTTCTTGGTGTTTGGATATCCCCATGAAACACTGTTGCTCGGGTTTGATATATTATGTAATAAAACAATATACAATAAATTAGTTTTTGTACCTTACCATGTCAGTGATACCAGCAAAACCAAACAGAGCTAAAGAGCTGACGTAATCCTCTGAAACTATCAGATAGCCAATAACTGGTGTTGCCAATATTCTGAGAGTGGATAGCAGGTTTGGTACTGTGAAAATGTCTTCTTTCTTCACAACAAGAAATGATCTAAGTCAGTTTTATTATTATTATTATTTTTTTTTATTATATTTTATAAACATAAGGTGATAGTTAAAGCTACAGTTTTGGTATGTATTTGAAGAAAAAAAAAGGGTAAAATCTGCGTTCAAGCCCAGTCAAGTGGCCCATCAGGCCAGAGCTTATCCTGGTTTCTGTAGCATGAGTGAAGCGACTAGTACTATTACTACTCCCACCTGGATGGGATGCTAGTCCATCCCAGGGTTATCCCCCAGCAGTAAAATTATTTGCTGGAACCCTTTATACACCCGGGCAAAGAGAGGCACTATGAGAGTAGTGTCTTGCCCAAGAACACAACATAGTGACCCTGGCTGTGGCTCAAACCTGGACCGCTTGATCCAGAGTCCAGCACAGTCTAACCATTAGGCCACCATGCCTCCGACATGATGCCCCCCTCAGAAAAACCCGATTTTTTCTTAGCCCCATCAGAAAAAATACCACTTTTTGCTCATTTTTTGCTTACCCCCTCAGAAAGAATCAAAGGTGTCAACATATTTCAGACCTCTTAAGAAAAATTCGTCAACAGGGTGGGGGGGGGGGGGGGGAATTTTTTTTGGAATGGCCCCAGAACTGCTTTCTTCACCATTAACGATTGAGGTAAGCAACCACCTTTCAATAATCTTCTGACTGACTCTGACCCATTGTTCAGGACATACTTCTTTATTTTAGCACTATTGAATTGGTTGTATCCAATTTCAAGAATATTTTAAAGCATGTAACTTGTGGTTAAGGTTACAAAATATGAACATGATACTACTAAAGATATGTCACCAGAAAGTCTGAAACAGGTTCTGAAAATGGCATATGTTGTTCAAGAACCTCGTGGCATCTCCTCACCAAAATGTTCCAACAACAATTCCCCCCCCCCCCCTACCCCTCCCCACACGGAACACACCTTTTCGAATGTGATACACGGCTTTGTATATAACCTACCATTTCTTTCATTTGTTCGAGCTTCGCCTTTATTTTCCCAGCCCCTGGCTTTGTCTGTCCTCGTTGAAACTGAAATGCTGTAGATCTATAAGGCCTCAACCCTTTACAAAACACGGAAAAGTCTTCCAGAACACATCTGCTTCGCTGCCAAAGAATGCCTCCAGAAGTGCGATCTTTCGACGAGTAACGATACCCAATGAAGCTGAAGCTAGAGATAAAGGCAGCAGGCATTACATACTTGAATTTTGACGGAATAAAGTCAGGGCCAAAACAACTTTTTAGGGTTAAATTTAGGCGGAGTGCCTTGCAAGTTCTGCAGACACCCGCCATCTTTAACCCTTTAGTCACCAATCTTCTCCGTGCAAAACCTAAACAATGCGGAGGCCTGGGTCTCAGCACGAAAAGCAACATGGCGTCTGGAAGTGGTATTATCAAAGGAGTTAAAGGTATTCTCCAAAAACCAGCCGTCAAAACGGTCGTCAAAACACTGTTTCCGGATCCTATGGCAAAATTCAAGTATTCAGAAGTGTTGTGGGACTTTAGGAATAAGGAAAACCTTGAGCAATGGACGCTTATAACAGATGAGCAGTTTGGTGGTAAATCTACAGCTGAGTTTGTTCAAAGTCCAGGCGGTAAAGCTGTGTTTAGAGGGAATGTTTCCACTGATTTACCACCAGCTACGAATGTTAAATACAGTGGTATGTGCTCGATCAGATCACAGCCACAAAGGGTGAGTTCTGTAGTTGTTTATAGCCAACTAAGTTTGGGGACCAACGGACCAGGTATTTATAAAGGTACAATGTACCTAGGGCGGGGGGGGGGGGGGGGGACTCTGCTCCTCCTTTATATCCACCCCCTGGCTGGCAGAGGTGCCAACATAAAAAAATAGAAATCCAAGAGATTTCCAATTTTACATAAGGTAATCCTCTTCTCAACACCAAAAGCAGAGTAAAAATCAGAGCTCAATCTATTCAACCACAAAAACATGTCACATATCCAATAAGTTTAGGGCTTATTATCAGAATTCTAATTTATGGTAAATGATTTTATCGAGCACATTTGAGACCGAAATAAACTTCAATGTACCTGTCAGGTCTCTTTTGTTACAAGGGCGAATAAGTGAGCATCTGAGATTTGACCCAAACAATTTCACACAGATAACGTAGCCCCACAAATAGACCCATATAGTAAAACGTAGATTGGCAAGGGTCTATAATACTCTGGTGGTCTGGTGGATTAAGCCAATTTTGAGTGGTGGTCTGCAGGCACACTCTTTAATATCTGGCAGTTTTGGTCTTCAGGGCAGTCTGCAGATTGTACAAACCCTATAATAGACCCTTATTGGTTGCTGGGCAGGCATAATAACTGAATTTTCTAACTGAGAGACAAACAATCTGCAACACAATAGACAAAGATCTCTTTCAAGCTGCATCGTCAATGTGGAATTGTTTGGAGCTAATCTCACATATATTTGGGAAGGGAAAGAATTCAAGTGCACAAAGAAAGACACTTGCTACTCAGGCTAATCCCATTTAGTGCTCTCACTCCTTGTGAAATGAAACTGTCGAGAAATATTTTTATTAAGTAAAATGTTTTAGAAACGTTCTCTGGTTAAAAATTTAAAAATATAAGCTTTCGGCTGCCAAACTGCAGCCTTTAACGAATGATAAAAATGGCGCGAATGAATAAATATATAGGGTAAAAATGTGTGAAAAAATTACAGAATAAAAATGCGTAAAAAGGTGACAAGAAAAATAGTGAGAATATGATAATAAAAGAGTACTATTTTAAAAGAATAGAATATTGTGGAGGTAATGACCTAGCATTGTTGTCCGCTTCAGTTGTCATGGCAGTGTGCCATGACTCAAGAGTTTTTCGCACGCGATAGTCTCCTTTGTCAATGACTCTTGCATTTTTGAAATCAATTTGATGGTCATTCATCCATGCATGGTTTGCAATGTTCGATCCTTTGTTACAATGTTTGACGTTTCTGATGTGTTCTTTTCTTCGCGTCTGTAGACATCTGCCGGTTTCTCCAATGTAACTCCAATTACAGTCATTACAAGGAATCTTGTAGACCACATTTGTTTGAAGGTGGCTGGGAGGTCTGAATTTTGGTGAAGGAAACTCTTGGTGAAGGGTTCTGTGGGGTCTGGTGACGACACGAATTCCATTGTTTTGAAGCAATCTTTTAAGCGGTTCGGTGAGGCCATTGATATAGGGCAGACAAGCCAAGTTAAATGATTCTGATGGCTCGACCCACTTAAAAAACAAACCAACAAGTTCCTCCGGAGAGGGAATTGTTTCTGTAGTGCGTTTTTTCTTTAAGATGTTAGAGATAATTGATTGGGGGTAGCCATTCGCTTTTAAGGCATCAGAGATATGTTTGACTTCACTCGATTTTGCGTCTGCGGTGCTTGGGAGGTTACACGCGCGGTTCAGAAGAGTGGAAGCTGTGCTGATTTTGTGTTTCTTCTCATGATGCGAGTTAAAGTCTAAATACCTGTCTGTGTGTGTAGGTTTTCTGTATACTTCGATGGTAATTTTGCCATTTTTTCTGTTGACGAGGGTGTCCAGGAAGGCGATTTGGCCATTGCTTTCAGTTTCGATGGTAAAGGAGATCTTGGGGTCGATGGAATTCAAAGTGTCGTGGAAGGCTGAAATGGCGTCTCTCTTGATGATGACAAAGCTGTCGTCCACATATCTTTTCCAAATTTTGGGTGGTACCGTGGAATTAATCAGAGCTGAATCTTCAATTACCTCCATGCAGAGGTTAGCTACAACAGGGCTAACCGGGCTACCCATTGCACAGCCGTGGATCTGTTTGTAGGTACAGTCGTTGTAGACGAAGTAGTTGTTTGAAAGAACAAATTCCAAGAGGGAGATGATGTCATCAGTAGTGAGATTTGTTCTGGAGGTTAATGTAGTGTCATTATTGAGTTTATCGCGAATGTAGGTGCAAGCTTTCTGGACAGGGATTGCTGTAAAAAGGGAAACAACATCAAACGAGAGCATTACTTCATCATCAGAAATTTCCATATGAGCTACTTCATTAGCAAAGTCCGAAGAGTTGAGGACGGAATGGCCATTACTATTCTGGATGGGCGACAGAATATCTGTGAGGAATTTAGAAGTGTTGTAGAGGGCAGAGCCAATGCAAGAAACGATTGGACGAAGAGGGTAGCCAGTTTTATGATGTTTAATTGAGCCACGGATTGCAGGAGGAGCTGCATCGGTTGAGCGCAGTTTGCGGTAGGTTGAATCATTGATCTTGTTCTGTTTCTTCAGGTTAAGAAGCCTGTTGTTTAGTTCCCTTTCAACCTTTAAGAACGGGGATTTTTGGACAAGTTGATAGGTGGAGCGATCGCTTAGTAGAGACTCCATTTTGTCATCGTAGTCTGTTCTGTCTAAGACAACAAAACAATTCCCTTTGTCAGCTTTCATTATGACCCTTGAGGAATCTTCTTTCAGCTTTTTGAGTGCTTTCTTTTCATCTTTGGTGGTGTTACTATGAGATGGTAAACTAGCTCTGTGAAGAATTGAAGCAGTAGTGGTTCGTATGTTGTCTTTGGTGTCTTCTGGTAGACGGACGATGGCAGCCTCAATCTCACAGACGATATCTTTGGTTGGGATCTTTGATGGAGTCGGAGCAAATTTCGGTCCTTTCTCGAGAATGGAGCGTTCAGCCGAAGTAAGCGGTTTGTTAGACAGGTTGACAACCCAGTTTTGACAACCCAGTTTTCCTTGGCTTGTCTGCCCTATATCAATGGCCTCACCGAACCGCTTAAAAGATTGCTTCAAAACAATGGAATTCGTGTCGTCACCAGACCCCACAGAACCCTTCACCAAGAGTTTCCTTCACCAAAATTCAGACCTCCCAGCCACCTTCAAACAAATGTGGTCTACAAGATTCCTTGTAATGACTGTAATTGGAGTTACATTGGAGAAACCGGCAGATGTCTACAGACGCGAAGAAAAGAACACATCAGAAACGTCAAACATTGTAACAAAGGATCGAACATTGCAAACCATGCATGGATGAATGACCATCAAATTGATTTCAAAAATGCAAGAGTCATTGACAAAGGAGACTATCGCGTGCGAAAAACTCTTGAGTCATGGCACACTGCCATGACAACTGAAGCGGACAACAATGCTAGGTCATTACCTCCACAATATTCTATTCTTTTAAAATAGTACTCTTTTATTATCATATTCTCACTATTTTTCTTGTCACCTTTTTACGCATTTTTATTCTGTAATTTTTTCACACATTTTTACCCTATATATTTATTCATTCGCGCCATTTTTATCATTCGTTAAAGGCTGCAGTTTGGCAGCCGAAAGCTTATATTTTTAAATTTTTAACCAGAGAACGTTTCTAAAACATTTTACTTAAATATTTTTATGTTCATTTTTGCATGCAATTATTGTCTCAGCTTCCTCTAGGGACTTCTACATCACACTATGGTTTTTAACTCTTGTCGCCTTTCATGCTAGACACTCAATACAACCAATATTTCACGCTCATATTGCCAAGTTTAATTTTTCTAGCATTTTGTTTGCAAAATAGCCTATTTGCTTCGGTGTTGATGTAATTTTTCTCTTGTTATTGCTTGTATGTACGGTAAGTTTTTCATTACTCGTCTCCAATAAACAACTGGTCATGTCCTTACTTCATCACTCTGACTGTGTCTGTTGTTTTTGGACTGCTTATTAGAACATAAACGTTTTCTCTGCTTCAGAATGCAGTGACGTAGCAGAGAAAAGTGTTATTCAGTCATCCAAGACAAGTAGATTTTCCTGCTGGAACTAAGTAACTTTTCATTCTCACTTGCACAATTCAGTATGTATCATCTAAAAATCGTTCGTTTCTCTCTCTCTTTTTTCATCCAGGATTGGAGTGGGGATGTGATTACACATGATATAGCAGATTATGATGGTATTGTTATAAGATTACGAGGAGACGGTAGAACCTATACATTTAATGTTCAAACAAAGAGCATCAGGGACGATGATGTACACCAGTCCTTTTTTCACACAAGAGGAGGACCATTCTGGGAGATAGTCAAGGTAAGGAAGAGTACATGACTGTGTATAGCCTGGGCCAAATGAGGATGAGAGTTGATGAGAGCGCAAACTCTCACTTTCGTTTGGTATGGAACTCTCATGCACTCTCATCGACTCTCATGCGCTCTCATCCACTTTGAACGTGCTCAAATTTTTCGTGAGAGTCAATGAGAGTTTGACAGACTTTTGTTCTCATTTGGTCGAGTTGATGATAGTCGATGAGAGTTGACGAAAAACGCTCATGAGAGTCAACTCTCATCAACTCTCATCCTCCTTTGGCCTGGGCTTATGAGGCAAAGAAAGTTGTCTAGAGCAGGTGGCTAATCAGGCTGGGCACAGTAGATGGTTTTTGTCATTAGTTTTATTAAATTTCTGTTGCTTTTTTAAACTAGTTCACTTTTACAAATGTGAATCTCGTTTGCAACAAAATTTATGTAGTGTGCAGCAGGCTTTAGCTTTTAGTTCTACAGCATGAGGTTTCTAGGAATATTGCTATTCCCTTCCCTCAGGTGGGTTGCAACTCCCTTTTCACTGCTGGTTCTGACTGCAGGGTCATAATGACATACATGCACAAATTGAACAGTCAAGAGATGAACACAACTCAATGACCGTGGCAACGGCTCAAACCTGTAACCTATGATCCATTGTCACTTTAACACCAGCATCATGCCCCACCCCCCCTGCTCCCCACTCTACCTACTTTCTTCCAGAGGAGGAAAGGCATTTTTATTTCCCCTTTCCCCTTCGAAAACGAAACAAAAACGCCCGATCACAGCTTAAAGTAACCAACACTAACCATTAGTTGACCAATGCCTCCTATGAATCATAGTTATATCCTAGTTTCTAATCCCATGAATCTACACATCTCTTTACAGGTGCCATTCACCAAGTTTGTTCTAACCAATGCAGGATACTTACAAGATCAGCAGATGCATTTTCCGAGAATACGCACTGTAGGCTTCACACTAGCAGACCATAACAAAGGCCCATTTCACCTGGAAATTGACTACATTAAACTGGTCATGTTTATGTACCAGCCTAAACATTTCAAATACCACTATGAGAGCAAGGTCTGAGTTTTTACACAAACGACTTAGTGCCAGTTAATTTTTTGGGGTTAAGCTTCTGTCTCTGGGCCCAAGGATGTTGTTACAGGAATGGAAATAGACCGTTCAACACTCTTTTCCCACCTTTTTGGTATTGACCATTACAGGGTAAATCTGTCAGTAGTGTCGCAAAGAGCACATCAAACTTATTAAAATAGCCGTGTTTTTAGTAGTTTTTTGAAAATTTGCAAAATTATAGCTTTGCAAAGACGAGAAATTTTATAGACGCGTGTATGGTATACTAGGGAACTTTGTGCCACCAGCGTACAAACGTCTGTAAAATATTTCCCGACTCATAAAATCATATTTTTGCTATTGTGCAAGATGCAACTCTCAAACTTGGCCATTTTTACAGGGTCTATAAGTTTTCGCTACTTAAAGGGGGAGAAAAAACGTGAAGGGTCTATTAGCACTTAGCACCCACCCAGGCGAATCTCAATCTTTCTGTGCGTGTGCAAAACGTTCAATTTTTTGCCTAGGTTCACCAGGCCCTTTTATGCAAGACCTCTTTAAGGACGGT
Organism: Oculina patagonica; assembly: GCF_052425735.1. Lineage (NCBI taxonomy): Eukaryota > Metazoa > Cnidaria > Anthozoa > Scleractinia > Oculinidae > Oculina > Oculina patagonica. The sequence goes on from NC_135770.1 coordinate 1,086,250, forward strand.
GCCTCCTATTGCTACTGCGCACTTGTTCTGCGCATCACGCAATGCATCAATCACACTGGGCGCGCGCGCTTTTAATTAATTTGCTCGCTCAAAATGACGAATTCAACTACGCGACCAAGCGCGCGACTAAAAATCAAGAAAGTTTTCTCTGCGACGAAATCCAGTTTATGGACATATCCTAAGCCAGGAACTGCGGAAAAGCAACATATCAGTAACCATTGACCGCTAACCACTGAATATGGCTCACATTAACAGTTAAAAACAAATCGCTAAGCGCTAAAACGTTACCCGCAAACTGCAAACCGTGACAAATGGCGTAGTGCACGCGCGAGATGCAAATATTCAACTCACTAGGGAGGGGATAGGAAAAACGTAACAGACCCCAAAAGCGATTTCATAGACCCTGAAAACAACTGGTATAACTTTTGAAAACGCGTGGTGACCCCTAGTTTTTATTTTAATAAATGTAAGTGGTAAGTCTATAGAGCACCTGTTTATTTTTCTTAAGTGAAAAAAAATTTAGGCCGATTTTCTGGCCGTGAAGGAGAGTGCAGAGTCAAAAATAGCTCAAACGTTATTTGTTACGTGGATCCGGGTTTGTGTATTGTAATTTGTATTTAATGTTGATTTGTTCTGAAAGCCAATTAAATGGAGCAGGATTTAGCTTACTTTATTTAAAATGCCACGTCAGCACTTTTTTCCAGATTCAAACCTAATTATCCGAATTGCGTGGCTACCCCTTTGTTTGTAGCCCTGGTAACATCACTTTCTGAAGTCATCGGCGGAAAATTTGTTGTAGGCACCGTCCAATATTTTAATCCATAGTTCAAGTTCTAGTGATCAAGCAAGAATGCAATCCTCACAAGGGAAAACGATTGAATGTACGAGTAACCTTTAATCGATCCTGAAAACCTTGAGCCGCGAGCAGGCTCTTTATTCAGAGGCCACGTAAGCGGTTCGGGACAGGAAGCGAGCGCCGAAGGCGCGAGTTCTCGCAGGCTAGAAAACCTTGGAAAAAAATATGTTCTTAAGAATAGACTGATTATCAATGGTAACTCAAGACAAACGTGTCTCTAAGGATATTCCTTAATTGTTAACTCTTGTCACTTGTCCGCTTTGTATCTTCACGCGAATATGTATGTGGCCCCCGATATTTTTTCCTGGCCTTATGAATGATTACTTTGAAGGAGCCGCGCCTGAGTTTTTTCGCGATTAGCACGTGCATTCCACCGCTTTGGATTCTTATTGTCTCTCAATGCGCCTATAAGAAGCGTGCGCAGCGGTCACCAAGACGCTTTCACGGTAACTGCCTAAACCGTTAGAAGCAGGTTTTGGAGATAACGCTGTGATGGAGGATATAAAACCAAAGGAAGACGTTCCCAGTGCCAAGCTTGTGTGTGAAATGAAAGATGTACTAAACAATTTGATGTCCCAGCTTTCTGGTTTTGGACTTACAGTCCACGTGCTTCAAAACCGCGCAGTTGTCACGGAGCGAAATGAACTCGGAACGTTTAACGTCGTGGACGGAGAAGCTGCCTTGCAGTTTGTGAATCAACCTGAACACGCTGACAAAATTATTTGCTTCAACTCTGAGCGGTTCTACTGTCATACCGAGTACCTCGTTCTCAGAAGTCAGTATTTTCGAGCTTTGCTGTGCGGTGTTTACCGCGAAACAAGCATGGACTTGATTTCTATTCACCTCCCCGCGCCTGGAAATGTTCAGCCCATTTTGCACTTTATGTATTCGGGTATTGCCGATGGCGCGCTGTTTGAACCCAATGAAATCTTCAACACGATACAAAATGCAAATTTTTTGGGCGTGGATGAATTGCTGAACAAAGCTGCCGAGCATTTTGCTACAAAGTGGAAAGTCTTCGCTGTTTCTCCACTGTTTAGACGAAGTATCGTTGATTCGGAATTTGTATCCTCCATTCTAGAACTTGGAACAAAAAACAATGTTTTCAACGAAGGAGACAAGCTGAGAATTGTCGTTTTGTGGAACGAAGAAGAAGGTACTGAGCGAAGTTTTCCTGAGTCGACTCGTCTTTTAATGGAGCACAAATGCTTAGAGAAAACTGGCATCGCGGATTTAGAATGGGCGCTGGACAAGAAACCTGGCCTGTTCAACTCTTTGGATCAATCCACGTTTCGCGTCGTTTACCAACGCGCGATACAAGATTCCACGCGCGCTCGCGAGAACACGCGCGTCCACGAGGAGAAGATCAAAAATCTTTCTCAGTGCGTGCGCACGCTGACAAGACAGCTCGAGGAGGTCCGCTGCACCAGGTGCCAGCTGTTTCTTCCACGAGCAGCCATGAAAACGAGAACTTGCATTGTGACGCGCCATATTGGAGAGTACGTGGTAAACAAGGGATGGAGTTGCTGCAGACAGCTTATCAAACGAAGCAAGGGTTGTAAACCAGTGAGTCTTTCCAGGCACTGCATGTCTTTGAATACAAGATCAAGATGAATGACGTCATCGTGATCACCACGCCAATGATGAATTACGTCATTATGGTCTCCATGACAATAATAAATGACATCTCCATTAATAAAGCGTTCTTCGATATTCAGTCATTTTCGCAATTGTGTATATAGTCAAATCGTATAACAATTGACATTTTTATTTTTATTTTTTATTTGCATCATTGTTTGAAAGACATTTTGTTGTTTCTCTTTTTAGGCATAGGTGCGTGGTAATATTATTGCCGAAAACAAATAATTTTTTTTATTACATATTGAAAGTGCCAATAGATTGCCGGATTTTATTTTCGTTTTTAGGGTATTCAAAATTAATCAACCAAAAACAAGTATAGGAGCAATCCATCGCAAGAGAGACTATGTAACGTTTATTTTGCATTTCAAGAATTGTACATAGTAGACGTATAGAGAATAGCTTTTATTTTATGTAATTTTTACAGATATTTTTAAGTTTGATTAATTTTCAATTTACAAAAACCAGCACAGAGTTCCAGTTTTGTTTGCTTGGATAATAGCTGAGAAGGGATAGAAATTTGTGTGAAGGGGAGAATCCTGAATCGGAAAATCTGCCGAAATAAATCATACCATCCCCCCTACTCCCTTTACCGTCCATTTTCAGGGGCCAATGTTTCACTGACTTGAAATTTCTGCAAAAGGAATGATGTTTTGACAGCTGCTGTCAGAATCGATAAGTCATGAACGCATCGGCTGAATCGAAGGAATTTTTTTGGGTTCGAAATTTTTGATTTCGGGATTATTTTGGGGGTAGGAAAATTTGGTAAGTATTTTTTTTTTAAAAAATGGTCTGAAGATTCGTGGTTGGTGCGTTGATGTGGGAATTTTTTTTTTGGGGGGGGGGGATTTTGTTGGAAACCCTAGGGATTTTTTTGGGTCTTGATTTTTTCCCCCATTCGATCATCCCCGTCTCTTGAAATCCCGAGTAACCGCTCCACCTTCCCCGGGTCATTTCAGTTTGTATTCCACTTCCACAAAATTATTTTATCGTCTGACAGGTATGGTGTAAATTCTATAACAAAGGCAAAAACAATCACCAATACAGCGAGACGATTTTCAATTGATATATATACCATCTGAAACAAATCCATTGAGTTCAGTCCGGGAGTTCAGTTCTCGTTCACTGAGCGTATGGGTTTAAACCGGGAGGGCTGGTGTCGAGAGTCTACACTTCCGGCTTGGCAACCGAGCCTTACTTTTGTTTGGAGAATCGATTCTCGTCACAGATTACTCCCGCCAGAGGAAAAATTATTTTCATTCACAACTTTATCCGTTGTCAAAATGTCTTCTTTTCGATGTGCTTGTGGACTTCTAGCGTTGTTTACTCTCTTCTGTTTTGTTATTTCTGACGATGCTCAAGCTCCAGTGCAACACAATCCTCTGCACGATTCAAAACACACACACGACAAAGAGTAAGTGCGAAGGATCATTATTTTAATACCCTTATTAAGTTTCTTATAGTTTATCCAGGCTATATTTATTAACAGAAATGTATACAATATAACTTATAAGCGGTAACTGTAGTTAGCGTGTTGTGATTTATAATGCGTGCTGTTCTAGATCTTTTGGTTAAGATTTTACCGAACGTACGTATTTCTATGTCTGAACAGGCTTTTAAACGTACACGTGTACCTAAATTCATGGTTATTAAATGGCCAATAAGCATTTATATATTTCCAGTTTTGAATTATATCAAAAACAGACATTTCAGTTGCTGTAGGAGAATTTGGGTAACATGTAATTAAATAGTGTTAATATTTCTATTAGTTTTTGTATTCTTTTCCTAAGCTTCTGCTCATCACATGACTGCATATATATTGTGTGAGAAGTTACATGTATCATAACTCCTTTCATCAGCAGTCTAGTGCTAAAAATATACAAAAAAAGGTTAAATACCTCATAATATTTGTAATAGTAGACTGCTTAAACAGGTTTGGTATAGTCCTATTATTCCTTCGAACCACGCAATGTAACAATTTGGGCCATTCCATATCGAGGGGGGCATAAGGGTTTGCGGTGATGTGGTTTCAATGCGTTATTTTTGGTGCAGTTTTGCGGTAGTTTTTATTTTAACCTGCAGTATTGCAGTTTTAGAAGACTAAGCGGTGTGCAGTTATTATAACTTTAAGGTCGCAGTAGACAGTGAAGAAATAGTCTGCGGTGATACAACTCTGTTATTTTTCCACCGGATACTTTTGAATCCCGTTGTTTTTCTTCAGTTAAACAAGCTCGAGCCGAGTGTTTGGTTTTCTTGCATACCAGGCTACACAATCGGGGGCTATTATTATACAAATTAGCCCTGTGGTTTGTAATTTGCAGCCAATTCCAGTTTATACTTGATGTGAACAATCGTTTTATCGAATGAAACGTTGACCTCATGACATTCGAGGCCAGATATTCATCTCAGATCAAGTCTTATCTACCCTCGCTGGTCATTTGAAACTTTCATGCAGTTTGCGGTTTTTAGATCCCCCTTACACCCCCTACTGCAATTGATGAGGTAGGTCAAAATTTACCCTCAAAGAAAAAAGATGATACCCCTTTTAGAAATTACCTGATTTTTTATAAAAGTAACTTTTCCCTAACCCCTTTAGAAATATTCAAAAGGTCAAAGAATGCCAACAGGGCTCCCCTCAAAAAAGACCTTCAAAGCCTCTTCAGAAAATCTCATCTATAGGGTGTGGGCCCGGGGTGTATATATAAAAAGGAATGCCCTCAAAATGGTTCACAATAAAGAAAACCTTTTATTGGACATTTTAGTTTATTGTATTGCTGTTCAATTTTGCTCATTATATTTACACAATATACCACAAAATTTGTAAAAATGTACAGCAATACCACATACTAAAATGGATATTACAGTGAATACCCTGTTTCTCAAACCTCCAAGGGAACTGAAAATGGTTGGAGAAATCAAGGAGTTCAAGTAATCAGTGGTAACATGCAGTGCTCGACTGAGAGAAGGGAAACTACCCAGGGGGGTACTTGCAGTATACTTGACGGGGAGGGGGCATCTGACGGAACTTCATATTGCGAACCCAAAAAAATACGTGAGCCTGAAATTTTACACCCAAAAAAATACCTGGCATCAAAATTTTCTACCCCAAAAAGTACAAGACCAAGCACCTCGATACTGATTTATTCAATCAAACAGACTTTAAGACCTAAAAAACTACATGACAGATCTCTTGACCTAAAAAAATACGAAGGGTGTAAATTTTCGACCCAAAAAAATACGTCGGACCTCCCCGTCATGTATACTGCAAGTACCCCCCCCCCCCTTGGGGGAAACTACTTTTGATTTGAGTTACCTGTATCATGAGATTCCAAAAATTGAGGGGTTAAGAAATCAGGATTTCACTGTTAAGAAAAAGGTTAAGTCTTTGTTTGATCAAAACAGGCCCACCAGGCTGTTGTTTACAGTATCTCTGGTTTCCATAGCATGAAGCAACTAGTGGACGGGGACAGGGGGTGGGAGCCCGGGAGAAAAGGGGTGGGAAGCGGGAGAAGGGAGGGCGAGATGCAGGATTCATCTAAGGTGGTGGGAACCTGGAGAAAATAGTAAACTTTCGAAACATTTTGTTAAATTTTGCAATGGATCTGGGATAATTAGAAGAGAACTGCTATGGAAAGGGTCAGGAGGAGGGAGTAAAAGGCACGGGAGCTGGGACGTTCAGACCCACCTGTTCCCCTCCACAAACAAGGAGTATTTCTACTCCACTTGGATCAGATACTAGTCCATTGCAGGATATACTCCCAAGCATTTCATTCAAATTTGCAGGTGCCTAATGCCTCTCTCCCTTGATGGGAAGAGGCACGGTGTGAGTACAAAGTTTCACCCTTAACACAGCACAATGACCCAAGCCAGAGCTCAAACCTGACCACTTGATCTGAAGGCTGGTACACTAACCGCTGTTCCACATTTATTAAAAACTAGCAATTAATAGTATATTGCAATTCCTGAGTTTTGATTTGTTAACAGGCAATGGTATATGAGTTCATGAATATATCATCCACCACAAACATGGTAGCTGATACCCGTCAATGAAAACAGCTGGGGAGCTTAAATATAACAATTCTTTGGGGTTTTTTAATCAAACAATTATTCCACTCGCACTTGTTGGATATGTGACCATTGTACCATCTCATATCCAATGCACGCTCGTGTAATAATTGTTAAATACCCTCCACAAAGTAAAGGTCGGTAAATTGGTTGCTTGGTTGGCTGGTTGGTTGACTGACTGACTGTCTGAGTGACCGACGGACGGACTGATTGATTGATTGATTGATTGATTGATTTGTCTGTTTGTTTATTGACACTGTAGGCATATTAAAGAGCATCTCAAGGATGAGGTTGAATTGAAGGATGAGCAAATGTCAGATGAGGATTTGCAATTCCACTACTTTAAACTGCATGATTATGACAATAACAATAAATTGGATGGTATAGAGCTCATGAACGCAATGACACATTATCACGATGAAGAGGATGAAGGCAAAAACCCACAGTACACTGATGATGAAATGGGACATATGATAGATCAGATTTTAGAAGAAGACGACCTTAACAAAGATGGCTATATTGATTATCCAGAATTTGTGGCATCCCAGAAGTCTTAAAAAAAACATAAAATGGAGTCATCTATGTGTGCTATGAGTTTACCAGGAACATTTTTGATATATTAATACAAGAATACAGATGTTTCTGCCATTGGTTGCTTTTCTTATTCTATTTTATTTTATTTTTTTTATTGCAAGTTTATTCCACATAAAAGATTACAACTAACTAGAAAAGAATGGACTCACTGCAGCGTCTGACATTTGCAGACTGCAGACTAAGAGAATATAATTGTTGTGATACCATTACCATTATTGAAAGTTAACCATAAACAGGCTAACAGAAGTGCTATTCAGGCTAACTGGAGTGAATAGTAGGCTCACCAGAGTGTGTAGTAAGCCAACCGGAGTGAAAGTCTGCAAGTCATCATCATCACATCCTTTATTTAAACATGATCAGGTTCTAAGCACAATGCTTGTGGGGTTGTGTGACTGCAGTCTGCAGTCTGCAAATGTCACACACCGGACTCACGGTGGAGAGGGGAGCATCCAAAAAGTGCTTGAGACACCATGCTAGGGATGCATCCCAACAAAAGAGTTGCATCAACTTCTTTTTCTCCTAAGAGAGGCACATCTCACGTTCATCTGTGTAAGGCTTAATCATCATTAGTATAGATTTTTACAGCTCTAATCTTCAATGTCTGTCATGGTAGTAAAGGAAAACAGGTGACCAAACATTGACATCTGGTTATTTCAGGCTATTGATCTCATCTACTTACATTCAATTAGCAACATAAATTATTGTTGTGTCAATTTTTCTATTCAATAACATATTTTACACTTGATGGAATCAACACAAGTCTACTCTCTTCATTTTGCGAGGCGACATGCACCATTTGCAAGGATCTTCGGCATTGGCCAAGCAAAACAATAGACACAGCCCCTAGCACAGAAACAATCCCCCTAGCCCTAATAACAATAGTGGGGCAAGTTAAACAAGAACAAATTAAAATAGAGCTTTTAAAGTGGTGCAGGTTAACTGCATTTTGGAACAAAGGTTAAATTCAATAATTATTGTCAGTAGTTTATAATTCAGCTCATTATTATGCATGTAATGGCATTTTATTGTCCTTATCATATGAAAATGGAACATTTCAAAATGTACTTCTGTTTGGCCTCAGTCTTAGGCTTAACAGGATGTTGAGACCCTAATGAGCACTGATTTAGTATTTATGCTCCCAAGCGTAGGGAATGGCTAAGAGCGTGCAGCCCAGCTGGACTTCAGGAACCCTTGCCTTGTACTTGTTCAAAAATGCTTTTTTTAAAATGCTTTTTTTCACCAAACAGTTAGAAATAGAAATACCGAGTCAAGTTAAAGGAACAATATGGTTGTTTCTATAACTCTACCGAGCTTAAGCAGAATTCTATTAGACAGAGTTCTTATGCAAATGCTGCCTTCTGATTGGTTGAGCTACCGTACATTTTTATCAATTAGAAGGCAAGCTCGAGGTTTCTTCCGGCTCTCCATCGCTCAGAGTTGATTTTTTGAAGGATTTGTTGAAAAAAATCGGCGAAAAACTGAGCGCGCGCTCCGACAGCCGTCTAACGATCGTGAGCATAACCACACTGACCGTCTTGGTAATTGCCTAATCTGATTGGCTACACAGGTGCCGTCTATTTAACATTAGGACGGCAAGCTCGAGGTTTCTACCGGCTGTTAGCATAACCACTCTGACCTACTATTGGTAATCGCGCAATCTGATTGGCTACACAGCTGCCTACTATCGATCCGTAGAAGGCTCTCGGAGCGCGCGCTTAGTCTTCGCTGAATTTTATCAATCAAAACCTTCAATAAATCAACTCTAGCTATATTTTGTGTTTAATAGATCGGTCAGTGGGTTATGCTAACACAATTAGACGGCTCGCTCTCGGTTTCTACCGGCTTTTGATAGTTGGCTCGGGGCTTCGCCCCTCGCCAACTATCAGCCGGTAGAAACAACGAGCTTGCCGTCTAATTGTTAAATAGTTGACGAGGGCCGAAACCCCGAGCCAACCATCAAAAGCCGGTAGAAACCGAGAGCGAGCCGTTCAATTGTTTAACCATAACCCAGTAGCTGATCGTTTAAACACATATCGCTAGAGTTGATTTTTTGAAGGATTCTTTTGTTGAAACAATTTAGCGAAAAACAGAGCGCGCGCACCGACAGCCGTCTAACGATCGTTTGCATAACCACACTGACCGTCTATTTTGGTAATTGCTCAATCTGATTGGCTACACAGGTGCCGTCTATTTAACAATTAGACGGCAAGCTCGAGGCTTCTATCGGCGAGCCGTCTAATTGTTTTAGCATAACCCAGCTGCCGAACTATTAAACACACGATATCGCTAGAGTTGATTTTTTGAAGGATTTGTTGAAAAAAAAATCAGCGAAAAACTGAGCGCGTGCTCCGACAGCCGTCTAACGATCGTTAGCAAAACCACACTGCCCTGGATGCAACCCACCCTCGAGGATTTTCGCAACTTCGATAAGAAGATTTACTCTGTGATGCTAAGTCTTTTATAATAAGCTATTATAGCATTTATAGCTTGCGGAAATTTTTATGTGTCAGGTGTTTGTCCATGTCATTTCAAGTCGCAACTATCTGAATGCCCCCTCCCCACCCCCACCCCACGAAAACAACGTTGAAACTTTGTTTCTAGGTTGGCTGTACTGGGGGTGGGGAGGGTAGAGAAAAACAGAGATCACTTGTCGGCAAAAAGCTGTAGTGAAGTTGGCTAAAGTACTTCAACAATTTTACATGTAAAATCTCGTATATTTTGGAACTGATCGTTGCATTTTTCTGCTCCAAATATAAGGACCCATATGGACGTGGGTTTTGCGCGACGCACTCTTTTGGAATGAAAACTGTACGATTTTTAAATTGTTTACGCGGCGGACTTATTTAAGAGTTTAGTTGAGATATTGCTAATTGTATTAGACTTTGTTGTAGACTGATCATGATGTGAAGAAACATAAGAAGTAGAAATCTCCATTATAGTATTATGATTAACATTCTGCGAGACCATAAATAAAGGAAGTGTTTTTTTGGGGGGGGGGGGGGTGGGGGAGGGGGGATCAGAGAATGAATTTCAGAAAGCAAGTGGGATACGGCAACTTAAAAATAAAATAGTCAAACGGATCCACGCAAAAAAATGTATTAACTCAACCCACGCAAAAGTAGACCAAAAATCCCACTTAAAAGACTAACATTTTTTCATTTATTGTTTAATTGCCATCTCCTGCGATGAGTTATATTATTAATTTATCATAATGTATTCAGAAAGTTATTAAAAAATGAACAATACTATTCATAAAATCAATAATCCATTTCCGAGTTACCCTTCGCCTCTCTTTCAAAACGAGTCTAAGTGCGAAACAATTCAAATGAAAATGAGTTTTACCTACAGGTCCATTTTCATGCAAATCGAACTCATTTTCATTTGAATGGTTTCGCACGTATAATCGTTTTGAAACCGAGGCAAAGGGTAACTCGGAAATGGCCTATTGACAAAGAGGAACCATTGCTCATTATGTGCTTATCTTGAACGGCTTGTAACGGAGATGTTTGGAAAACGAGGTTTTTTTTATAGCAAGCCATCACATAACAACAAGGTTTTCGTGTCAGGACTCTTTACAGAATTTGACCTGTAGTTTTTCGATACAAACGTCTTCCACCTTTTAACAAGTCTAGATAATAAAAGGTACAACAGAATTCCTTCAGTCCGAAATAAATTAACAAGTCCTTTGTCTGAGTACCGAGTTAGGGTAAAACTGTTTTTTTGTTTTGTTTTCGCTTTTACCCCCATTGCATTCAATTCAGCGAAAACACATTTCCACATTTCGTTCGCATAAAAATAAAACAGCTAAAGCAAATGTTGACAATATTGGTTGACAGAAAGTATAATTTTGCCGTTTATTTGATATATTGTGTATATATGTCAGAATTTTTTAATAATCTCATTTATTAAATTTTACGATGTTTACAACGTCATCTATTCTGAACAGCCACTTTAGACAATCGCTGCTTGTCTTGCAACGACAGTTTTACTAACTAACTAGAGATCGCACCCTTTTTGCTAAACACGAGAATTATTTTAGATACATTCATTCACTTGCCGAACATGACAAACTTTTATCAATAGTTAATCTTTTCTTCAACCTAAATCTTAATTAATTTCTTTCTATAGTTTTACTCCACGCCAATCAATCAACCAATTAATCAGTCACGCCTTTTCGACCAATAAAACCACGTCAAAAAATATGTTCAAAAGTGAGATTCATTTATGTTCTTCAGTCATTTGTGATCGCGATAAATCCTGAGGAGGGAAGACGATTTCTACAATCCGACGAGGTAAGGGATATCGATCTTCCTCTTAACATATAATGATAATATTACCATTTTTTTAATAGCGGACCTATTGTTAGAAATTGTTGCTTCAGCCATACTTTTCTTTTTCAAGTTCCGAGATTTCATTAACCTTAATTTACAATTAAGACGATTAGTTTTTGTAAATGGGGTAGGCCGTCTTTTATATCGAATCGGACGACTGTTCTAATACCTGGGCTTGCCACTGCATTGCTCGCAATTGCAAATTTATATTAGTTTGTGTATGACAAATCACTTTTTTCCCTATTTACTCGCAAGAGAATATAAATGAAACAGAAACTAAGAGGATCTACCTTTAATATGATTGTGCATTAAACGATTTATCCCTTTCAAACGGATCGGGAAGTTATCATGTTAAAAGTCGCTGCCTTTATCGCCACATCATGCAGTTATTGTTTAAGTGAATATTCTGTCTGAAAATAGTGTAATTGTAGTCAGGAGATGACATAGTTCGTTAAAGGTTTGTCGCTGACTGTGTTTTTGATGTTATTTTCCAAGACGTTTCGGCTATTGCTTAAGCCTTCATCAGCTAAAAAATCAAAGCTTTCACACGCGATTTAAAAAAGCAACACGTTAGTGCGCGCTTTAAAATAACGTGTAAAAGTTTGAAACAAAAGAACGTGGCGCGAAACTCATGCGCGTGACAAGGACTTGTAAACTTGTTCGACCATGACTCAAAGATCTCCTGTCATGTACATGAAAATAATCACCACATGGATTTTAATGCCGTCAATGTAGTTGGACATGAGCCAAATTACCACAAGCGACTCTTTTTGGAAGCCTGGTTGTCCATTAAGGATCCGCACTCTGGGAACGGCCCTTTCTTTGGAGACCCAGGGGCAGTTAGTGGGGCGAGGGAAACGCGAAAATGCGGGTATAAAAATAGCGCCAAACTGCGGGGAAAAATCGGCATATTAATGTTGGAGCGACTGAAAGGTGCCCCTGGGGAAAGAGTCTTACCAGACCAGTTCAAAAAGCTCTCTGAATACTGCCTTCCTGATTGGGCAGAAAAATCTTTTGTATTCCCTTTGTATTATTCTGCCCAATCGGCGACCAGCCTGACTACAGTCCTTTTGGTCACAGGTCACATTATAGGTAGGTAAACTTTATTTCAAAATAGATAGTTATTTACCCGATTTTAGAGAATCCGTGATTTTCCCATACATTTCTCTATATACACAAGCTGTCGCATACACCACGTATGTAGAGTCGGCCGCCCGAAGGGCTCTCAAAAACACATCAAAAAGACGACTTTTGAGCTTGGGAAGCCTGTGTTTTGGTGTGTTCTCATGCGACGTACATTGTATGTACACAAAGCCAGTTCGCTCGCCATATCTGTCTTGCTTGTTCGCGAAGAATTTGCTTGGGAAGGAAAAGTTTCGGCTAGTGCTTCCCCTGGTCGAAAACGTCGAAAGTTTCACGGCCATGCCCTCGGTGAAACGGCGGATTCTTCAGATTGGAGTCGATCGCAGGTATCGTAATACTTGCTTGCATGCTGTTTGCCGCGATTTTTAACACAATTTGTGTGCGATATGCTAGTTGCACTGCTAAAATGGATGTTTTCGGATCTTTTATGGGAAGATCGATGACAGCTTGAAGCAACACTTCTCCAAACAAGAGTAAATTTTTCACGAACAAGCCAGGCAGATGTGTCGAGCGGCCGACTAGCTACGCGTGCAAAGCGTGCAACAGCGATTTTAGCACTCATCCTCCGCATCTAGGTGTTGAAATACGATGGTCGTTGATCGGTAACAGTACATCGAGTGTTGTTCGATCGTGGAATATGAGCGGCTCTGCGAGTGTAAACGATTGTTGTCGTTTGTGTTCTTATGTGTTTTTGGACAAGAAACGAAAGAGGAACAATTCGGGAGAATTCCGCAAAAAATTCGTAGGTATTTTTGGTGAAGTGTGCGAGTGTGACGGTCGACCTAAGGCGATTTGTGACGGGTGCAGGTACAAAACCGAAAAGGCATGGAAGGGAAGAAAGGCTTGCGAAGAAAGCGATGCAGCAACACGCCCTGAAACGGAAAAATCCGATTTCCCCGCGGGCATGGCCGTGAAACTTTCGACGTTTTCGACCAGGGGAAGCACTAGCCGAAACTTTTCCTTCCCGAGCAAATTCTTGGCGAACAAGCAAGACAGATTACAAAGGGAATACAAAAGACTTTTCTGCCCAATCAGGAGGCAGTATTCAGAGAAATTTTTGAACTGGTCTGGTAAGACTCTTTCCCCAGGGGCACCTTTCAGTCGCTCCAACTTTTATATGCCGGTTTTCCCCCCGCAGTTTCGCGCTATTTTTTACCCGCATTTTCGCGTTTCCCTCGCCCCACTAACTGCCCCTGGGTCTCCGAGGATGGGAACGACCATGCTGTCATCCCAGAGGTTTACAAGTCCATGTCAAGGGCATCAGTTTCGCACCACGTTCTTTTGTTTCAAACTTTTACACGTTATTTTAAAGCGCGCGCTAACGTGTTGCTTTTTAAAATCGCGTGTGAAAGCTTTGATTTTTTAACTGACGAAGGCTTAAGCAATAGCCGAAACGTCTTGGAAAATAACATCAAAAACACAGCCAGCGACAAACCTTTAACGAAATATGAATATTCTGTCTATCCAATCTAAATACCAACAGCTAAGTAGGATTGAAACAGTGATACTAGAGATCTGATCCAATTTGTTTAAAAAAGAATATATCCATTTTATTTACCTGCCGAATATGACAAACGTTTACAAATATTGTTATTAACCTAAATTTTAATTAAGCTTTAATTTCTTATGGTTTCGGAAGATGTACTTAACATAGGAACACAAATTAGTGTTATTTAAAACTGGCAGGATTTAATTTTCTCAATGAACAATATGTTCCTACGTTCCCTTCGCGCGACAAATAAAACATCAACTAGAACTTTAAGCCCAAGTGCGCAAATGCTTTTAAAACGGTTTTATAGATGTACTGTTAAAAGAAGAAAAAGGCACGAAAAACTTTGAATCGTTCTACTATTGTTGAGAAATATTAATAAAAGAAGGAAGTTTTGGTTTTGCAGGAGAAACCGTCCCTACAATTTCGTTTTATAGCTTACAAGAGGTATTTTGTAGTTATAGCTAAAACTTTTTGGACGAAGACGCTCTGTTGTCGATTTACCACAAATATTTGATAGTTTCACTCACTGATGCATTTCACTTTGTATATATATTTCTCAGTTAACGAAGAGCAAGTGCAAGCTGTAGTGAACTACTGCGGTCCTTCTCTGTTTCTTGATTGGAACAATGATCAAAAACTGGCATCTACTGCCCCTACTGTATTTGTGGGTGGCATGTGAAGATAAGTTGGTAAGTAACATTCATTCAATAGCCCCCTCCCCAAAAAAGAGAAAAATACCCCCCCCCCCCCCCATAAATTAAACTGGTTAGTCGGTTAAAACTTAGTGTAAAACTTTGCTGTATTGGTTCCAGAAGTATAAAGATTCCAACCTTGATATTTCTTTTTTTAAATATCTAGGTAGTGCTGAGCTGTTCTGACTGTACTGTCATTGACTCAGGAAGTAAGTAATGAGTTACATTTTAGCTTGTTTTAAAATAAAGAGGGTCTTAACAGGTAGGTGGCGTAACTTCGATGGAAAGCTGACGGCGTATTAAATTTTCTTGAGCCATTGAATTCTTATTGCTTAATGCTTATTAAAACGACAGTTTTTGCCACGTACAAGCGGTATTAAAGACTGTTTTGAAGTGAGCTGACAACAAACAAGCTCTATCTTTGTGTGCATAACGTCATCACAGCAAATCCTTTCATGGTACACGATGTTGAAGGAAATACGTGGAAATGCTATGCAAAAAGAGATCTTTTGTCAGCTATGTACGTATAACTTACTTATGCGACAAAACATTGTAAGAATCTCTAAAGTATCCTATTCTTATGTTAAGGGACTGCGCAACACACGTACAAAAAATAACAGACAGATGGAGTTTGTTCACTAGGACCATAAATTAAACTATCCACCCCTCCCTGGTGCATGGGTAGAGTCATTGCTGTCGAGTAAAACAATGACCAAATAAAAGAAAACAATAACAAGAGGCAACACCCCGGCTCGAATCCATACTTTATTTTTTCTGTTTTTATATATTTCTAATTTGTGTTCAAACGTAGCTGCAAGTGGTTTCGTGTGCGATGGTGAGACAATCAACATGTGTCAGAAGCATCTTACCTCGTGGAAAGTAGCTCGCATCGGTGGAGATACTTTGCAGTTGTATAGATGTGAAGGACGACAACTGCAAGTTGGTGACAGACTGTTACTGTTTGTCAGCCGAGCAAAGTTATACAACTACGGCAAGTACGAACTGGTGTCCGTGAAGGGAATTACTGCAATGCCTGACAAAAAATGGTGAGGATGATTGTGTCCTTTGTTTCCTTGCTCGTTCAAGTTTATGGACCCTTAAAGGGACTGTGTCACGGCTAAGTTAATCTTATGTTGTTAAATCTTGCCAAATATTCGCTATGAAACTAAATGTTTGCAAAGAAATTAATTCTTTGATACTAAATGACAAAACCATAGCTTCCTTGCAGCTAAATGTGTCTCCCGGGCGTCATAAATTAAAGTTACAAGCAGACAAGATTAACTTTGAAAACTGTTCCGCCGGACCATATTTCAAAAGCCCACATCGCAATCCGTTTCAATCTTCGAAACTTTTGGCCATCCGTACCTTCTTTTGCATTTGGTGTGTTATTTAAATATTCCTTTACTGTTTTAAGAGGTTATTTTATACATTTAAACAAATTTGATGGTCATTTCCAATGCCTAAGTTTGGCTAAAATCCGTGGCACGGTCCCTTTAATGTACTCTCTTCAGAATAAAAATTGTTTAATAACATTGTTTGTGAAGACATATTTCTTTTTTATGCTTTCAGGTCCAGCGTCTGCCAAATTACCCTACATGAACCCATTTCCATGTCTCTCGAAGAAGACGACCACACTTGTTTGATCGCCCAAAGATTTCCCACGTTTAATCGAGTATCCTTGCGTAACAAATGTGTCCTGACATGCGATGAGCAGAAAGATGGCCTGGGAGGAATTCTGGGTTTTGGTGCTAATAGTTTACTTATTGACGAGACATCCAAAATAGACATGTCTGGTAAAGGTAGGAGCAAAAAAATATTTTTTTATCTTTGTTAAGAAGGATAGCTACCTCCATGGTCAAAAGCGTAGAGACTGAACAAATCTCGTTTACAACATTTTGCCCCTCCCCATCCCTATTGCAGTTAATGTTGTCAGAAAGCATTTAAATGACACATGAGTGCGTTTTAACATTTTCCAACATTGAAAGAGGGAACAGGGGTACTGACACGTATTTAACAGTTGTTACGATCGTAACTTCAGGTTATTAAAAGTTTTTCAACAAAATATATTCACGGTTGTAGCTTTGTAATTTATGACAAGATTTAACATTAAAGTTTCGTCACATACATGCGTAAGAGTTGTCAGTTAGAACCAGGAGCCGATTATGGCTCCTGTTAGAACCCAATCAGAAAGACTTCTATTTTAATTTTCAGGATTTGCTGGTGGTGACGGAGGCGACAAACGGGGAGGTGGAGGGTATGGCGGCGAAACATTCATTTGCCCTCAGCAGCAATCAACTATGGGTAAAGGTGGGGACATTAACGCGCCCTGGGCAAAGAACAAGGATGGAATCGCAGGGGGAGGGGCTGGGGATGGACCAAGTACACGAACAGGTCAGTAGCAGCGGATTAAAAGGAAACCCTCTTTTGTGCAAGGCGCGGTGATCTATAATGGTTAGTGCGCTGAACTCCGGATCGAGCGGTCCGATTTCGAACCCTGGCCGGGGGCACTGTGTTGTGTTCTTGGGCAAAACACTTTACTCCGTAGTGCCTCTCTTCATCCGGGTGTAAAAATGGTACCGGTGAATTTAATGCTGAGGGTATCGGTAACCCTGCGATGGACTAGCCTTCCATCCAGGGGGGATAGAAATACTCCTAGTCGCTTCATGCTGCTGAACGCTCAAACGCAGACTTTACCTTCATTACTGGAACAGTGATCAATACCATCAAAAGTGACGCATATGAATGAATGAAGCAACGAACAAACGAACGAACGAAAGAACGAACGAAAGTACAAACGGAAATTGTTGAATTTTATTCAAGTGTGAAGGTTTACTCGAATAATACTCTTGTTTGCAGTGGCTAGATGCAAATTCTTCACTGATCGAGGTGTCAAACCACACCCCCACGACAGTGAGCTTTCTGAATGCAGAAGCAATGCATAAATACTATAATGCAGTTAAAAATATTAAATTCAGTCAATTTTCACTGTATACGTAAACGAAATTAGCCTCACACTTCAACTTTGGTAGATGACACAAATCTCAGCCGTGATAATTATCGCTAACATGTATAGCCTCATCAAAACGTGTAAAATGTTTTGGCATCCCACTTTCAGGTTACAAAGGTGGTCCCGGTGGCTACAATGCCGGTGGGGGTGGAGGAGATTCCACAGCAAACAGCGACGACGGAGCAGCCGGTGGGGGAGGTGGTGGACATTTCTCCGGTGGTGGAGGAGGGGGTGGAGGCAGTGGCTGTGGCGGCCAAGATGGAGGAAAAGGGGGAGTGGCTGGAAGCGTAAGCAATTCATTTTTTATCGCTATTTTAACTTTGGTGTAAGCTGTTTAACATACGCATGGTTCTCCATGGCCTCTTAAAAGGTTTATTTTTAATAAAAGGAGTCTCTGCGGTAAAAAAAATCGTTTGGAGCCTATTTTCAGCCTTCTCCTCTACTGAATCTTTAAATCCCGAGAGACGTCTTAATGAAACAACCGTTAGATTTGTCATGTGGCATCCCATTTTAGCTCATACTGTAAATGTTAATCCACTGTCTTTTTTAAATTAACTTACGGACACAGAATTGTTATGAGAAATAGATGGGTTGGTGGCTTCGGCAGTGAATTTCAAATGCATTATTTATTATTAACCAGCGAAATTCTAAATTTGTTGTCGTGTCCACAGTGACTTGAGAGGGGTGTTAAATGATAAACATTTTCAGGCATCAAACCAAACTCGTCTCCTTCCCTTCGCCTAGCAGTACCAGGCTTAGGGACGGACCATTATTTTTTGGAGGTGGGTTTGAAAAATATTGAAAAAATTGTTTGCAGGGCCTAGAAAGACAAATTAAATTGTTTGCAAACTAGCAGGGCAAACAAGATATGTGTAACAAAAACATAGTTTCATTTCGAAAAAAAATGTTTGCAGGGGTGCGTAACCTAAAAAAATGTTTGCAGAGGAAAATTTTTCATACCCCCCTCCAAGAAAATAATGGTCTGTCCCTTACTGTTAGTGTTTTCAAGTTGCAATTTCTGGAAAACCTTCGCTAAAACTTTTGAAGATATGCTTCATTCTTGTTATTAAAAATTCCGTGCGATCAGTGGTGATTATTTAAACAATTCTACCCAGTCTAAACATATACATGTCGTGTGTTTTAGATTGGTATGTACGCTGGGGGTGGTGGTCGGTCTTCGTGTCCAGGTAACCATGGTGGTAATGGAGGAAAAGCAGGAGGCGCGGCTGGATTGTGTTATGACAGCAGCGCAGCAGGTGGTAACGCGGGCTCAGCTAGTCGCGGAGGTGGAGGAGGTAGTTTAACAGGATATGATAGATACGTCGTAGACTTTCACCAATGATATTTGTTATTTGTTATTTTTATTGCTTCGTTTGTTTGTTTGTTTTTTGTATATTTGTGTTGCTGGAAAGCTTAAAGTATTAGTCCATTCTTTTTAACAATTTCTATTTGATATTTTATATTTTTAGAAATTGTATTTAGCAGGGCCCCTCTGGATACCAGCCACTGTGCTAAATGGGCAACCCTGCATAAATAAAGTTCTACCTACCTACCTATTTTAAAGCACTGAAACTGTTTATTGTTAACACGAGCCCGAAAATTAATTCTGTCTATGGGCCTATCATGATTTATTTCTTTGAAAAGGTACTTTTACTTTAATTTGCTTTTAGGTGATTCTTGCGGTAATCATTTTGGTGGAGGTGGAGGAGGAGGTAAACAGTTTACTTTCAGCTTTGTGTTTTAATAAACTGATGCAAGATCCGTGGCAAGCGGTGCCTCTGGCTTCAAAAAGTTGTGTTTTTTCTAACCACATCATTCGAACGCGCATGAATACGTGATTTTGAGATGACTAACGGTTGGTTTTTAGTGTTAAAATATGTCCATCGACACATTGTCGATGGATAATTAAAGCACTATTCCGGTCTTGTGACATACAAAGAGAATGCGAATAACACGTTTATTTGTCATCATTTTCTAGGCGGACTTCAATTTGGCAATACTGATTTCAAGTCACGACTGAGCTACGGTGGGGGTGGTGGAGGGGGTGGCGGCAGTGCATTTAGTGACGACCCCAACCCAGGAGGGAGAGGAGGAAATGGCGGCGGCCTGGTATATCTGCAGCTTGATGAACTGACGCTGAAAGGAACTATCGATGCAAATGGTATGACAATCGGCGACAAATTATCTTTTATAGCTATAACATGTAACTCTTTGATCTTACAGCTTTTAGTGTAACGTTATGAGTCAAGAAAATTTTTGCAGTCAATCTCTCAATCTCTCAATCAATCAATCAATCAGTCAATCAGCCATCAAACCAACCAACCAATCAAACAACCAACCAACCAATCTAACAGGACCCGCCTCACTCAAACAATGTTGAGGCGGATATTATGTATTAGCCTGTGTGCAAGCTCTCTTAGGGGTGGAAGTGTTGCGTTACTTTGTTGTTTATTCCGCGTATTCCACAGGTCAACCAGGCCAGTGCTTGAACCAAAGGGCTCATAGATCAGCCCCTGGGGGGAGTGGTGCCGGTGGTAGTGTGGTCATCTTTACCAAGAAACTCAACGGAGTCCCGAGGGGTAAAATTTCTGCCTCCGGAGGGAGCCCCGTCAAATGTGCGCGTGGTACTGGTGGAGGTAAGATATACCGAGGTTAAAATAGAGCAAGTGAAATAAGAAGTATTAAACGCCCCTGACCTTAAGGAGAGTGAACCAATTATTTAAATCACAGTGACAAAGATTTTTTTTTAACCTTTTTATTTTTCATTTTTTTCCATTTTTTTTTCAATGTTTAAAAAGCTGTAAAAGAAACTTGAAAAAATAAATTTCCTAATGGTATTTAACACGCGAGTTAACGTTCTTCTTTTTCTTTTGTCCAAGTGGCTTTTAGGTTTTCGTACTTGGCGCCCCATAAAACTTTGAGGGTAACTTTAGTGGAGTTTATTGAATATTACTTTTCAGAACGCTTCAAGATTTTTCTCTGTTTCTGATGGGAAAATCCGCAGTTGGCAAATGTATGGTTAATGTTCATATTTTACTTTTTTTGTTTTAGGTGGAGGGGGAGGAGTTGGACGCTGGGTTGTGCAGGAGAATCGTACCGACCAAACCATTCTTCATCAAAGCTAAAACACGTCACCAGCTTGGAAAAAATTGGTTCATGATTGTTGCTTTAATAGGGTGCCAAACTGTAGGTGCTGGGTTAAGGATGCAAAGAGGTAGTTGAATGTACGCAAAAATAAAAATAAAATGGATTCCTTATTCCACCCAAGTTCTTCTTTTTTGATCGTAGAGATATTTTTGTTCTTTGCCAGGTTCTATCCAGTGAGGGGCCACTTCTTGAATGTCCCGGCCGGTTTTCCAAATCCTTGCCCTGTTTCAGACCAAAGTACGTCATTTTCCATATCCATCACTCGAGCACGATGGAGAAGGGTTCAGGCAAGCTGTCTGCTAACTAAACTATCATTTTAAAGTCAAAAAAGTCAACTTACGCGAACATGTGGCTGACATTAACGAACCAACTGGCTACTCTAACTCCTTCAATTGGACATTTTGGACTTAATATTTTGGAAAATCTTTCGAAACTTAACTGAAATATCACAATAGAGACTTCAAACTGAAGAATAGCTCAGAAGAAACACATAAACCTCTATAAGGGGCTTGAACAGACAAAGTTAGAAAATATAAAAACAGATTGCACTCAGCCGGTAAACTTTATATACATCGGCCAGACTTTTTTTTAGCTAATCTCGATTTGTGTAGCGGTGCGTATCACCCCTATTGACATGGATGTTGAAGGCACAAGTGTAATAACTGGTCACAAATGTAATAAAGTCACAAGTGTAATAACATTCGGTCACAAATGTAATAAATATTTCACACACAGGCACAAATGTGAATAGCAAATATCGTTAAAACTTATGTTGTCAGTCACCGTCGCTTTACATCTACACAACACTTATATTGGAGAGCTTGTCTAAATGGACAAATTAGTCATTTATAAGGTCGTTTTTACAATAAGATGCTTCAAACGTTCCAGGAAGGCCAAAAAACACCACATATGAATCAATTAACATTTCATTTTACTTTATTGAGATATTCACACATAGATGCGTTTAGATATGTAATTTTTAGTGCTTTATTCATCAGCCTCATATATTTTGATATATTTCTTTTGTTCGTCTTATGTCAACAATAAGAACAGTTGTCAATAAAAATTACTTCATCACCATTGAATGATCTCGAGGAATTTTAAGAAGTCTATTTACATGTATCTAGTGACAGTCATTTTAGCATCAAACCCAACTTCAACAGCAGAAGTTATAATGCGACTATATTAACTTTAATATCTTGATAGCAAATCTTGGCCAGTATAGTGTTATTCATTTCGTCTGTTGATGTATTTACGATATACTCGAACAAAACTCTAGCCATGGTTAAATGAAAGCCAGTCTACGCTGTCTGGCCATTTCTTGAATAAATCCCAGCTATGGCAAATCGACCATACTCCAATATATCTAGGCTTGGTGCCATCTAGGGGATTTTATTGCCTTAAATTACTTTATGGTTGAATGCAATTCCATTTGAATATGTTACTGTTTGAGAGCAGTGCTTTATCTGACGTGGTTCAACCGAACCAATAATCAATATGTCCATTAAGACGAGCTCTCCAGTATAAATGTTGTGTACATGCAAAGTGATAGTTAATGACAACATAATTTCAATGACAGGTGCCGTTCACATTTGAGCCTAAGTGTGAAATATTTATTACATTTGTGACCGAATGTTTTTACACTTGTGACTTTATTACATTTGTGACCGAATGTTATTACACTTGTGACTTTATTACACTTGTGACCAGTTATTACACTTGTGCCTTCAACAACATGTAGCCTTTGTACATTTTGTTCTCATTCTCTTCTCAATTATGTGTTCTCTTCATTTTTGTGTGCTGTCAACATGAGGAAGATTTCGCAGATGTATTATTTTGTTTTTGCACAAAATACCTTACACCAATGCCCATCTTCTTATTTCCTATCCCCACCCCAATTTCCACCAAAAAGAAAGACTCTCGTGGATAAGCCTAACTCGCAATTAATTTTATTAAGCTTTATTAGATATTTTTCCTCGATACACTAACGCGATAAACACACTGCACTGTGAATCAATTTCCATAAAAGTAAAAATACTGAATAATAAAATGTGCGAGTAATAACGACATTTCGGCTTATATCGTACATGTGCTGATACAAACGGTCATAACTTTTGAAATACTGAAAACGTACATGTGATTATGCATATTTTAGCCGATAAAGGACTCACTTTTCGGCTGTGTAGAGTAAATTTATAGGCTGGGTCCCGAACTTGAAATATTCGCTTCTACTAATCAAGTGGTCATTATATCCTTGATTTCGATAAATCAAAAGAAAAATGAAAAACGAAAAATGTTTATGACCAAATTGATAAAAAAATTGTCAGTGTTCGATGCGAATGAAATATTTGACAGCCGCTCGAAAAATACCTATTTTTCTAGTTTTCCAGACGTTGTGGCGGGCCTGAAGGGGCAAAATCTTTAATGGCTCCTAACACGGCCAGAAAATCATTTGGAATCAAACCAAATCTGTTTTAGTTCTAGCCTCGGTAGAGTCTTTCAGTTGCCAGAGTTACAGGCAAAATTATTTTTTGATATACGCGAATTTGAGTGGGTGTTTTTCAGAAAGACGGCCTCTTAATAGTATCCTTCTGTCCTGCAAAATTTCTGTCTACTTAAAAAACACTCTTTTCCGTCACGCTTGTAACGTTTGGTTTTATATATACCCAAAAAAGCAAAAAATTCGCAAAAAATTGCGTTACATCCAATTCCCCCCATATTTGGAGAACAGGGAGGTTATAGATTTAGCCAATCACCTAGCGATTTTGGGCTAAGACACTTCAATGTGCCATACATGACGAATTTTTCATTTTCCACGTTTCGACCGTAAATATGGCGTCCGTGTCGAAGAGAGCGCGAGTCGAGTATGTCGATCCAGAAGACGTTCTAGACATGATTTTGGATGGCGATGAAGATCCCGGTGGTATTTCTAGTGGCTAGGAAAGCGATTTAGATCGCCAGCTCGAAAATCAGAGCGACGAATCAAGGTAAGCGATCAATAAACTTTCGAACACGAGGCTTCCCCAAAGTGACGCAGTTGACCACATGTTCTTGAAATGCGAGGATATGCTCTTGAGCATGCCTTTTTTACGTCTGAATTCTTGCCTATGTCATGAAAGATATCTATAAATTCATATATGGGAGTACACAGCTCAATAATTTTTGAGGAAAGCTTCTTTTTGAGCGATATTTTGGTCCAACAAAAGGGGACGCGAAATTCGAGCCGATGCCAAAGTGATGTTGTGTTTCCATGGAGAGATGCGATGCGATGGTTGTATATAAAAAATCATATCTAATTCTAGATTCTATCTTTTTCAGCCAGATTTTCAGGACGCTCTCCTGATATGATGAGGAACATTTTTTTTTTTTTTTAACAGTTCTGTACAATAACCTATCATCCTGGAAGAATTTTATTTTTTCCACAAATGTCATGAATAATTATACAAATGTATGCTAATTAGGATTTTTTTTACTGAAATATTATGGGATGTCATGATGAGATTTTTTTTTTTGTAAGAAGACCATTTTATCCCCTTTCAATTGAGATATAGTAGTCCACATTGCTGTAAATACCTGTTAAGATATTAAATAAAATGTCCATTGTGGTCAATTTTGTGTTTTTTGTGACTGACGGAAATGAGGATAATACAAAGCATTTCTGAGCAAAAAAATAACAAACGAAGCTGCTATTTTGGTTCATGATTGAGTCTGAATGGCAAAGAAGGTGCCATCCCTGCATCATAAATTAATGTTGCAAATTCGAAATTGGATATCTGCCAAATTACTGCTTCTCTCGCACCGAATTACTTAAACTGTTACCTATCTTTTTGTTTATCTTGAAAAGCCGTCAAATAATTTGGAAGGCTAAAACAAAGCACAATACGTTTCGCCTAGTTAATTTTCTGCGCCTCTGTTTTTCGGCTCCTCTCAAAGCTTATTATTTAGTCCATTTCCTGCAGTGCGCAGCCTATTTAGGGTCAGTGGAAGGCATACTATCTTCTGTAATTAACCTGGCTTATGTTCACTTGGATTCATTATTAAGCTCAGTAATCTTTATTCTGGCTTGTCCAAAACATGAATGAACTAAAACACTGTTAAAACATGGCAATTATTTTACAACATTTTGCATTACAAAAAGGACTGATCAGTTATTAGTTTTGGAAAAACATGCTACTCGTGCCGACATCGTATTCAGGAAATAACGATTTGCTATTATTTTCATGGTGCACCATTAAAATCAGTCGCTGTGGTTGACGATGGAGCTAGTGTCAGCAGGATTATTTAAAGATTGAACTGTTGGAACATGAATGTATTATATGAGCCCAAGCATTCGGCACAAAATTAAACAGCAGTTTCCCCAATCATGCAAGTCACTAGTCTACCAAGAAAGTTATTTGATCGTAGTATACTAACCCTGACATTCGGCCTTCAGATTCAGGGTCATACTTGAATTGACATATGCGGCAGTTTGTTTTAAAGTAAGAAAATATAAGACACGTGTATTGTAAATACCGTTGAGTTTAACATGCAGAACAACTGCGTGACAAAAGGGAGAAAGTGCGTAGTGGAGGGAAGAGGAGAGTGCTTTTAACTTGTTTTGATACTGAAGAACCGGGAAGGAAGTAAGAAGCCGGAAACTTGAGAGAGTGGCTGTGGGAAAAGGAATCAGATTTTACTACTTAAAACTGTGTTGACTTTTTGCGCATTTTGTTGTTTCCTTATAAAAGAAAATTACACGTGGCTTTACAAAATAATAACAAAGTCATTTTATAGCCAGTGACTAAGGAGCGGTAAAACACCTGTTCCGCAGAGTTTGTAAATTGTACGTTGAATCACATACAAACTTAAGATTTGAATAAAATATTATTAGCAAGTTTCAGGTCGACTGAATTGCCTATATGCAAAACCAGTGTCCAAAGAACAGTTTAAAACGTAAATTGAATCAAATACAAAGCAGTTTTTAATAAATATTATTTAGAAGTTTCAGGGCACCGAAACTTCCAATGCATGTCTGTATATATAACTGTTTAGAGAGAAACGAAATGGTTTACCTGGTTTATTCAAATTCAAATAATTTGTGACAATTTAGTACTAGTACTAATCGTATTTCGCGTTTTGATTATCCGCTACTAGCATGTCATGTCGTTATCCATTCGACCAAGTATCAATACTAGTGGAGAGTCTCGATTTCAGTTGGTTGTTTTTACGAACTAAATTTGACTCGGTTTGGCCTGATTACACGGCCTGGTGTGCTCAAAAGCATCTAAGAAGATTCCTGAGACTTTGGCGATAATTTTCACTAAAAAGAAAGCAGATGAAAGGATTTATAGCACAATTTGCGTGAGCCACAAAAGCGATAACTAACCTGAAATATTGGAAATCACAAGACCATATGTCCGATACTAAGAGGATCAGAGTCATCCCGATACAGTAGGGAACCCAACATACTGCAAAGCCTATCACAATAGCAATGGCCATCTTCAGCACATTTCGTTCCCTTTTCACGCGTTGCTGCCTTCCGTTGGCCGATTGCTCGCCTGGAATGGTCTGTGATTTGAGCTTTAAATAAATGATAATGTAAAGTATGGCTATCAAAATTAAAGGGGAATAAATGAATACAACAAATAGTGCTAACATATAATTTGCATAAGACGAGGAGTCTCCAAAGACTTCATTCCACTGCGCTACACACACTAGCTCTCCTTGATATTCAACAAGTCTGTAGGAGAAGAGATAAGGGAAGATGGTAGCCATCCCGACGATCCAAGTGGCGAGAATGAAGAAGGGGCACAGCTTTGAACCGATGAGTGGGGAACGGAGGGGAAATACCACAGCACCAAATCGATCCACTGCTATCAGTACAAGGCTCTGAATAGACACAGTAGCGGAGAGATTACTTAAGAAGGGAAGCAGCTTACATAAGGCCTGGCCAAGAGGACCACTGATCAGCCAGGAATCGATGTACAGCTCTGTTACATCACGCGGGAACAGGAAAATCGGAAACAGCAGATCGGACATGGCCATGTTTACGATTAAAAAGTTGATGGTTTTTCTCATGGTTTTCGTCTTGTAGACAACTATTCCGATGAAGATGTTCCCAGCCAGCGAGACGACAAAGATGAGGCAGTAAGCAAAGGTTTTTCCGATGTTTGCTGCTGTAGGATTGTAGCAGCTCGATGACTGTATTAATGACTGTGTCCCATTCATCGTTGTGTTCAACATTGTGGACAGTAAATAGTAAAAGTTTGTAATGAAGTTATATCTCAGTCTTACACAGCAGTATATTTGGTTGTTTTCTTTAGAACCAAACGGCACCGTGACTCTGTTGATTTTGCTCACTTAAAGTAAAGTCATACAAGATCATACAAAGTTCGGGTGATTATTTTTGGACTGCTTTTGCCGATTATTGACCGCTGGCGATGACACCGGCATACAAAGAAAAACTATTAGCTATTTGTCGTATTCAGGCCCAACAATAAAAAATAAACTAAAATAGACCACCTTGAAGATTGTCCAAAATTGAAGGTTCTCTCTTTAGAAGTAAATTCGTTTTTCTTGTCGAAGGAAAATAGAAACACTTAATTACGAGGGCTTTAAGGTGGTCTGACCATCTGCACTTGCATAATTGGTTCTATTTCACGTGTCCTGATTTAATAGTATCCTTCTGTCCTGATATCCTGCAAAATTTCTGTCTACTTAAACATTGCTTCATTAAAACAGCATTTCTGAGCAAAAAAAAAATCAACTAACGAAGCTGCTATTTTGGTTCATGATTGAGTCTGAATGGCAAAGAAGGTGCCATATCCTTGAGGACAGGTCCAGGTGAACTCTCAGATAAAGTGAAACTGGTTTCATGATGTTCTATTTATGTTGCAAATTGGAAGTAAGAAATTATTCGTACATTCATGTTTTAGCTGATTACTGCTCCTCTAGCCTTCCTCTCGCACTGAATAACTATTTGCCTATCTTAAAAAGGCGTCAAATAATTTGGAAGGTTAAGACAAAGCGCAACACTTTTCTTCTAGTTAATTTTCTGCGCCTGTGTTTCTCGGCTCCACGCAAAGGTAATAAAGTACTCCATTTCCTGCAGTGCACAGCCTATAAAGAGTCAATGCAAGGCATTCTATCTCATGTAACTATCTTTATGTTGAATCAGTTTAAGCTCAATAACCTTTATTGTGGTTTGCCAAGAACATGATATGGCAATTGTTTTACAACATTTTGAATTACGGAAAGGACTGATCAGTTATTAGTTTTGGAAAAACACGCTACTCGTGCCGACATCGCATTCAACAAAGAACGATTTTCATCCCCCCCTCCAAGAAAATAATGGTCCGTCCCTTACGGTGTTAAACCGTTCTTTGGGTACTGGCTTTACATGAATATTGATCATGTTGTAGTTATTTGAAACTTATCCGTAGACTTCTTTATTTTTAGCAGTTTTAGTCGACCTGAAAGTTGTTTAAAATACTCCTTTTTAAACTTAAGTTTGTATGTGATCCATTGTACCATTGAGAAACTCTGCGGAACGGTTTTTAACCGTTTCTTGAACACCGGCTATAGCATGACTTTGTTGTTATATTGTAAACCTTATTTGCAATGTTCTCTTATAAAAGAAACAATAAGATGCACAAAAAAACAACAGAGCTTAAAGAGGTAAAATCTGTTTTCCTTTACACAGCCACTCTCTCAAGTTTCCTGCTCAAGTTTCCCTCTCGGTGTTATCAATGACAAATTACACGTCCTCTCCTCTTTTCTCCTCCACTTCGCACTTCTCTTTTCTTTTTCATCACGTCATTGTTCTGCATGTTAACTCAACAGTATTTATAATGCACATGTGCCTTATATTTTCTTAAAAAAAAAACTGCCGCATATGTCAATCAAATTATGAGCCTGATTCTGAAGACAGAATGTTAGGGTCCGTATACTAGAATCGAATCAATTTTTTGGTAGACTAGTGACTTACATATTAGAGGAAACTGCCGGATTGTGATGACTGCTTGGGCTTATATGATACATTTGTCATACTTGTCAAGCACAGCAAATCGTTTTAAAGGTGCACCATGAAAACAATATTTGTTGAATGCGATGTCGGCACGAGTAGCGTGTGTTCCCAAAACTAATAACGGATGATATAAAGTCCTTTCTGTCATGCAAGATTTTGTAAAATAACTGCCATATTTTAGGTCACGCACGTTTTGGGCCAGCCAGAATAAAGATAACTTAGCTTAAAACAATCGAACATAATTAAAAGTTAATTAAATAAGTTAGAATGCCTTCCACTGACCCTTAATGCGTTTTGCACTGTAGGAAATGGAGTAGTTAGTAAGCTTTCAGAGGAGCCAAGAAGCAAAGGTGCAGAAAATGAACTAAACGAAAAGTATTGCGCTTTGTCTTAGCCTTCCAAATTATTTTTCTAAACAATAATTATGTACTCCTCTTCAGGGATTGTTCCGTTACTATTCAATTCCTTCAGTAGAATACGTTTTTTTATCAAACAAATTGTACAGAAACTCAGCTGCCGCTTCTTGAATTGTTGAAAGTCATGCATCTTTTAATTGTCTATAAAATTAAATTTCGATAAAGTAAATCAGTGATATGATAAAGCAAGTTTCACATATCTCTTTATTGTTACTCAAAGAAATTTACAGAAATCCAACGCAAAATTTGTGAACTACCTTACCGTACCAAAATTTTGTCAAAGACACGCACTTAGTCGATTGTATAGCATTGAACAAAAGAACTGATGCGAGGAAATGTACTTCAAATCTTTTTCTAGTAAAGAAAGAGCACAATTTTGTCACTGTTTCTGTTTTAGCTATTTTTAACAAAACTAATCAATAAAAGGAAATTTCAAACCTCCCCCCACTTTTTAGACGGCGTTAATTAAAAAGGCTGGGCACAATGAGTGAGGTCGATCGCAGCTATAACTATTCATAATAAATAATGAATGATCTAAAAGGTACAACAATCGCATATCGTTCAAACCAAAAGCAACCATCAGGTAAAAACCAGTAAATGAAGGAAAACATTGGCCTGGCCATAAACATTCTGCTACTTTAAAACACATCATGTCCAGCTAGAGAATCGTAATATATTTTATTATAAAATACATAATATATACCGGCCTTGTCGGTTATCATTAATCTTCTGCATTTGTACGTCGTAAAATCTTCATCAGTTGAAACCATCCTTGGTTATTTCCGCATTTTCATTACTCCTTTGTTGTTTTTCTACATTACATAACTATTATTATGAGGTTTTCTTCAAATTAAAAAAAAATTAAAAAAAATGACTTAAAATATCGTGACATTGCTCCTTTAAGAGAAGATAGTAAAATTCATTTTTACTGTGTTATTAGATCTAAACAATAAATATGTATGAAAATTTCAGACCTTTAGGCCCTTTTCATATTTCTTGTGAAAGCAACCGCCTTTGTCCAGGCTGCAAAATTTGCTGCATTTATAAACTAGCTAGTCAAGATGAGTAAAGCTAAACAAGAAGAAAGTATCAATAATGAAACCCAGCACCAAGATAGAATGCTTCAAACATCGCGTGCAAAAGTCAACATCATAATTCTAGAATTCATTAATTAAAATACACCAGACACCCATTTTAATTCTGTTTTAAACCAAAATGAAACGATCCAACAAGGCACTATATTTTATATCGCTAGTTTGTAGTAAAAATGCATTAAGATAAATTTTAAAATAATCACTGATGTTTTTAAGTGTAGATATATATTTACAACCTTTGCTGTGAGTAGGTCTGTTTAAAAAAAAAATAATTAAAAATTAATGAATGCGAACACAAAACACGGCCTTACGTAAAGTTTAATGATTTTCGGATATGTCGGACTTTTCAATGATTCCGTTTAACTGTAAAATCATCTTAAGCTTATATAAGTTAAGCTAATGTTCAATTCCCACAGACATCAGTTTGACTAAAAACCAATTTAATACTTAATTTCACCTAATTGTTATTCCTTCAGTTGGGTAATTTAATAAGTTCACCTCTATATTTGAAGAAATTTAGCAATTTGAAGAAAACCGGCTCATAACAAGCGTTATGTAATGTAGCAAAACAATAAAGGAGTAATGAAAATGCAGAAAAACCAAGGATGGTTTCAACTGATGAAGATTTTACGACGTACATATGCAGAAGAAAATTTTAAATTTTAAACCTCCCCCACTTTTCATACGGCGTTAATTGAAAAGGCTGGGCAAAATGAGTGAGGTCGATCGCAGCTATAACTATTCATAATAAGTAATGAATGATCTAAAAGGTACGGGTACAACAATCGCCTATAGTTCAAACCAAAAGCAACCATCAGATAATAACCAGCAAACGAAGGTAACATTGGCCTGGCCATAAACATTCTGCTACTTTAAAACACATCATGTCCAGCTAGAGAATCATAATATATTTTATTATAAAATACATAATATATACCGGCCTTGTCGGTTATCATTAATCTTCTGCATTTGTACGTCGTAAAATCTTCATCAGTTGAAACCATCCTTGGTTATTTCCGCATTTTCATTACTCCTTTGTTGTTTTTCTAC
This sequence comes from Oculina patagonica, assembly GCF_052425735.1. Lineage (NCBI taxonomy): Eukaryota > Metazoa > Cnidaria > Anthozoa > Scleractinia > Oculinidae > Oculina > Oculina patagonica. The sequence continues at coordinate 1,117,780 of NC_135770.1, forward strand.
ATTACATAACTATTATTATGAGGTTTTTATCAAATTGGAAATAATAAAAAAAATGACTTAAAATATCGTGACATTGCTCCTTTAAGAGAAGATAGTAAAATTCATTTTTACTGTGTTATTAGATCTAAACAATAAATATGTATGAAAATTTCAGACCTTCAGGCCCTTTTCATATTTCTTGTGAAAGCAATCGCCTTTGTCCAGGCTGCAAAATTTGCTGCATTTATAAACTAGCTAGTCAAGATGAGTAAAGCTAAACAAGAAGAAAGTAGCAATAATGAAACCCAGCACCAAGATAGAATGCTTCAAACATCGCGTGCAAAAGTCAACATCATAATTCTAGAATTCATTAATTAAAATACACGAGACACCCATTTTAATTCTGTTTTAAACCAAAATGAAACGAACCAACAAGGCACTATATTTTTTATCGCTGGTTTGCAGTAAAAATGCATTAAGATAAATTTGAAAATAAGCACTGATGTTATAAGTGTAGATATATATTTACAACCTTTGCTGTGAGTAGGTCTGTTTAAAAAAAAAATAATTAAAAATTATTGAATGCGAACACAAGACAAGACCTTATGTAAAATTTAATGATCTTCGGATATATCGGACTTTTCAATGATTCCTTTTAACTGTAAAATCATCTTAAGCTTATATAAGACACTTAAGCTACATGTTCAATTCCCACAGACATCAGTTTGACTAAAAACCAATTTAATACTTAATTTCACCTAATTGTTATTCCTTCAGTTGGGTAATTTAATAAGTTCACCGCTGTATTTTTAACTTTCCTCATTGGATATTGAACGAGCGTGGTGAATAGGTTCGCGAATCGACGAATTGGCCGTAAAAACCGCAGGAATTGCTAACTATTGCGATAAATTGAGCGCATTCGCGGATTTTGAAAATACGAAATATCGTTGATCAGCTCAGTAAGAATTTTGGTCCGGATTCCAGACTCTGCTTGACAGTTTTGAAAATACGAAATATCGTTGATCAGCTCAGTAAGAATTTTGGTCCGGATTCCAGACTCTGCTTGAAAGTTTTGAAAATACGAAATATCGTTGATCAGCTCAGTAAGAATTTTGGTCCGGATTCCAGACTCTGCTTGAAAGTTTTGAAAATACGAAATATCGTTGATCAGCTCAGTAAGAATTTTGGTCCGGATTCCAGACTCTGCTTGAAGTTGACTTGAAGTTCGGATGGTCTACGTTCGGATCACGGATCTTTGATCGGTTTTTTGGCGTTTGGTCCACTTTTCATCTGAAAAAGAAATCTATTTAATTTCAATCTTTTGCCTGTAATGCCCCCATAATTCATTTATCAGCTAAAACGTGCATTGTATCATATTGATATTTTACATAATGCTATAAGTTTACCTGTTCGTATAAACACGCAATGATAAGAAACCTCCTGAAAAATTGGCATACAGTCCGTTGCAGTAAAACTGCCACAGAAAATGTTTCGGATCTGGATTTGAGCGATTTGAGATCGTCATTGTCAAACATAAAACCTTCCTTAATTGCGAAATTATGCAAATAACCTCAATGGTTATACGTTTGAGAGTTGAGTCGACGATATTTTTTCCACTTTAAATAAAATTCTGGGAATAGAAATATTGTTACGCTGGGATTGTAAATGTGTGATTTTTTTGAATGATTGGTGCACCGTGATCCAAGAGAATAGTTATAAACTTACTAAAAACAGGATGGAAATTTCAATGATATAAATTGAAGTCTTTGACAGACTTTTGGTTCCATAAAGTAATTCACAAATTATGCGTTGGATTGCTGCAAATTTCTTTGTGTAAAAACAGTTATTTGCAACCTTTCCTTTCTTTTAAAATGGACAATGTTTTGCTGAAGAAATGTATTTTTTTTTACTATACGTTTAGTATCATTTGCGTTATCATACTTATTTAATAGAAACTTAAAAGAGTGGATGACTTTCATCAAGAAGGGTAGCTGAGAGTTTTATCACAATTTATTCGATAAAACAACGAAATATTAAAGAAAGTGAATAGCAAAGAGCAAACCCTGGAGTGAAAAAAATACATTTCTAAACATTTCATTGGTAAACAGGAGAAATAATCTCTTTATTTCGTTTGTTAAACCTCAACAATAAATATGTATAAAAATTTAAGACCTTGACCGTTATGTTAGTTCTTTGTGAAAGCAATCGCCCAAGGCATTGATATTTAATGCATTTGTAATTAAACATAGCAAGATGAAAAAAACTAAAAACAAAAAGCGGAAAATTTTAATTATGACTCCTAACACTCATATCAAATGCACCAAAAATGCTCATATCGATTGCACGTCATTGAAACCTATCATCAGATAAAAACGGAAATATCGACGAAAACTTTGTCCAAATAAATGCAAGTTTTTGTACCCTATCTTTCACCATGCAACAAGTTTCGAAGGCGGATTCATAAGTTATTGTTTTGTTATAAACCTGGCCAATCAAAAGTTACCATTTCAATGTATACATGCAATCTCCAAACTCGAAATTCCATCAACGACCAATAGAAAGACAGTATTTTCAACACCCGTCACGTGGTTTTTTATCACCGCCCACGTTATTAATTGGGGTGTATCTTTGTCAGAGAGCGGCAGGGACGATCAGTTTGTGAAGAGGTAATTTTTCAAAGTCGATTTAACACTGGCAGTTTCTTTGAGCTTATTCACAAACTGGAACTTATTTTGCAGGTTTTGATCATTTGAGGACGAAGCTATCTGTCAGAAACAGTTGACACGAAGTTTAGCACGAAGAATCAAGGTAGGAAGCAATGAACATATTGGTCGCAACATATTGGTCGCGTGTATAGATCGGTTCGTGGTTAAATGTTTATGCTTTCATTTTCTTGGTGAGCTTAGCATGAAACGGGGTTTTTGCTAGAAATATGTTGATGTAAGTACATTGCATGTTATTTGATACAAAGCCCTAACTTAAGCCTGGGTGATAGTGAATCGTAGTTCTGTATATCCGTGAGAATATCTAAATTCTCGATTGTTGGTAGCTAACTACTCTTTTCTTTGGTGTGCTTTTCGCATAGTATTTGGCATTTTATATTGAGCAAAATCGTCCATTGTGGTTCTTTTGCAAAGCAGTCAGTCGTCACGAGTTTTGGTATATCCGAATTTCTACAGCAAACAAAGCAGAACATCTCAACAGAGATTCTTAAAGTACAGTTTGCACTTTTGGATTTCTTGGGCTTTTAAAGTGCACTTGATGTTTCCCACTAGCGCTCGACAACATTTAAGTACCACAACTTACAAGTATTGTGCTAAACATTACCACGCATTCCTCTGGGCGAAAATGCAAGGTTGCGTGCAAGCGTTTCTTCTGTCAAACAATAAGAAACTTCGCGAAAAAAAAAAGGAAAACAGCTTTTGAATTAACATTGTGACTAAAACGTTAAAAAGCCAGCGGCATTCACAGCGATTCACAGCGACACTGTGAATCCTGGCCACTGAAAAAAAATAGTGCTCAGGTGGGACTTGAACCCACGGCCTTCGGGTTACATGACCACTGCTCTACCATCTAAGCTACAAAGCCACAGTTTGGAACAGCGCATATAAATGATTTCATTCATTTGTTATGACTTAAGATGATTCTACACTAGAATCGAAACACTGTTCATCCGTAGTTATTTGTGCTTTCTTTCTCCATGCCACGAGTTTCGAAGGCGGATTCATAAGCTACTGTTTTGTGAAAAATAGCAAAGAACAAAACTTGAAGTTAAAACATAAACTTCAAAACCTTTCATTGGTAGACAAAACGGATAATCTATTTATTACGGTTTTATATTTAAACAATAAATAATTATGTATAAAAATTTAAGACCTTGGCCGTTTTGGTTGTTCTTTGTGAAAGCAATCGCCCAAGGCAGTGATATTTAATGCATTTGTATTAAACTAAGAAAGATGAATAAAACTAAGAAGAGCGGAAAATTTTAACAATGACTCCAAACAGTCACTTCAATTGCACATTATCCAAACCAACCATCAAATAGGAACAGAAATATAGACAAAAACTTTGTTCAAATAAATACAAGTCTTTACACCCTTTATTTCACCATGCCACGAGTTTCAAAGGCGGATTCATAAATTATTGTTTTGTTATATAAACCACTAATCAAAAGTTACCATTTTAATGCATTCAATCGCCTAACTTAAAATGCCATCTTCGACCAATAGAAAGACCACATTTTCAACATGCTCCGACCCTTACGTAAAATATTCCACCCCTCGCCGCCCTCATTATTAGGGTGTACGTTTACCAAAGCGGCAAGAAAAATCAATTTGTGAAGAGGTAATTTTCCAAAGTTGATATAACACTGGCTGTTTCTTAGGACTAAATCACAAACTGGAACTTTGTTTGCAGATTTAAAACACTTAAGTAACGTAGCTATCTGTTAGAAACAGTTGACACGTTTTTGTCACGAAGAATCAAGGTAGGAAGCAATGAACATATTGTTCGCAACATATTGGTTGCGTGTATAGAGCGGTTCGTGGTTACATGTTTATATTCTCATTTTTTGGGCGACTTTAGCATCTTACAGGGTTTTTGCTAGAAATATGTTGATTTAAGTACATTGCATGCTATTCGATTCAAAGCTCATAAGAAAGCGTGGGTGCTAGTGAATCGTAGTTCGGTTCTATTTATCCGCGAGTGTATCTAAATTCTCGATTCTTGGTAGCTAACTACTCTTGCCTTTGGCGTGCTGTTCGTTTGGTATTTGGTATTATAGATAAAACAAAATCATCCGTTGTTCTTTTGCAAAGCAGTCAGTCGTCACCATTTTTGGTATATCCAAATTTCTACACCAAACAAAGCAGAACATCTCAACAGAGATTCTTAAAGTACAGTTTGTGCTTTTGGATTTCTTGGGCTTTTAAAGCGCACTTGATGTTTCCCACTAGGGTTCGACAACATTTAAGTACCGTAACTTACAAGTATTGTGCTAAACATTACCCCGCATTTCTCTGGGCGAAAATGCAAGGTTGCGTGCAAGCATTTCTTCTGTCAAACAATAAGAAATTTCGCGAAAAAAAGGAAAACAGCTTTTGCTTTGCCACAGATGAGAACAGCGCGTGAGTGAATTCCATATGATCTTACATGTGGACAGGAGTTTCCTGCAACGAACATGTGGAACATGTAATACATGTAAAGAGCAAGTTAATGCGGATGAACAGGGTTTCGATTCTAGTTTAGAATCATCCTCAGTCATAACAAAGAAATGAAATGAATTCATTTATTTGTTATGACTTAAGATGATTCTACAGTAGACTCGCAACACTGTTCATCCGCAGTTATTTTTGCTTTCTTTCAGCATGCCACGAGTTTCGAAGGCGGATTTATAAGTTATTGTTTTGTAAAAAAAAAATAGCAAAGAGCAAGATGAGTAAAACTAAGAAAAGCGGAAAATTTTAACAATGACTCCAAACAGTCACTTCAATTGCACATTATCCAAACCAACCATCAAATAGGAACGGAAATATAGACAAAAACTTTGTTTAAATTAATGCAAGTTTTTACACCCTTTATTTCACCATGCCACGAGTTTCAAACGCGGATTCATAAATTATTGTTTTGTTATAAACCACTAATCAAAAGTTACCATTTTAATGCATTCAATCGCCTAACTTGAAATGCCATCATCGACCAATAGAAAGACCACATTTTCAACATGCTCCAACCCTTACGTAAAATATTCCACCCCTCGCCGCCCTCATTATTAGGGTGTACGTTTACCAAAGCGGCAGGAAAAATCAATTTGTGAAGAGGTAATTTTTCAAAGTTGATATAACACTGGCTGTTTCTTAGGACTAAATCACAAACTGGAACTTTGTTTGCAGATTTAAAACACTTAAGTGACGTAGCTATCTATCAGAAACAGTTGACACGTTTTTATCACGAAGAATCAAGGTAGAAAGCAATGAACATATTGGTCGCAACATATTGGTTGCGTGTATAGAGCGGTTCGTGGTTACATTTTTATATTCCCATTTTTTGGGCGACTTTAGCATCTTACAGGGTTTTTGCTAGAAATATGTTGATTTAAGTACATTGCATGCTATTCGATTCAAAGCTCATAAGTAAGCGTGGGTGCTAGTGAATCGTAGTTCGATTCTATTTATCCGCGAGTGCATCTAAATTCCCGATTCTTGGTAGCTATCTACTCTTGCCTTTGGCGTGCTGTTCGTATGGTATTTGGTATTATAGATGGAACAAAATCATCCGTTTGTTCTTTTGCAGAGCAGTCAGTGGTCACGATTTTTGGTATATCCAAATTTCTACACCAAACAAAGCAGAACGTCTCAACAGAGATTCTTAAAGTACAGTTTGCGCTTTTAGAATTCTTGGGCTATTAAAGCGTACCTGATGTTTCCCACTAGGGTTCGACAACATTTAAGGTGGCCCGCGGGTATTTATGAGGCTGACAGTTCCCTTTTTCAAGCGCGTTTTAAAACGGGAAAACGTGAAGCAATTGCTTAGATTTTTGAGAATCTAAAAGAATAATCCTTAAATTATATAAAATAATAAATTTTGTGGCGATCAAACGCGGTTTGTTTAAGCTGTGAGCGATTTTCGAAAGCCTTCGTTTTTAATAAAATGCGATTATTTTTAAAATGCCACGGTGAATATTTTTGTAATTACCCCAAAACGCTGCCGAACAGTTAAAGTTTACGCACAACAACTTACAGGAAAATCCACTCCGTAGATTTCCTGAACGAGCGACTTCTTTACTTTGCCTTTAAAAACTGTTTTGTTATGCGTTTGTCATGACCGTTGCATAAATGTGATACTTATAATAGCCCAGAACCAGCCAGTTTTGAGGCTGATGTCACCTTAATATTGTGTGTAAAAGTTAAAAAGATCGTGTATATACATCAAATGTTAGCAGTCAATAAAGATGGATGCTTTTTTGCCGAATATTTGAAAATTTCAAACAAATGACGTAATTTCAAATTGCGAAAAATTTGTCGATTTGTTTTTCATTTTTTTAATGCTGCAGCTAGAACAGGATATTGCAAAGGTTTGTGCCAAATTTCAGCGTGTTCCTTTCATACGGTTTGAAGAATTTCGGTCGGAAAGTCAGGTATATTTGCTTTCCAAGTTCTAGTCGCTTCGTAAACCCCGCATTTCGAACGAAGTTATATTGTTGTTTTCAAAGAGAGGTGTTACTTTCAAATTCCGCACGATCTTCTGCCATTTGGAAATAACACGGCTTGAAATAGTAGAACTGAAATGTTAATTACCGTTCCCGAAAATGTATTCCCTGGCGGCAGAAGATCGTGCGGTATTTGGAAGTAACACCACTCTTCGAACAATAACAGAATAATTTCACTCGAAAGTGCGGGATTTACGAAGCAACTAAAACTTGGAAAGCAAATGTACCTGACTTTCCGACCAAAATTCTTCAAACCGTATGAAAGGAACACGCTGAAATTTGGCACAAACCTTTGCAATATCCTGTTCTAGCTGCAGCATTAAAAAAATGAAAAACAAATCGACAAATTTTTCGCAATTTGAAATTACGTCATTTGTTTGATATTTTCAAATATTCGGCTGAAAAGCACCATCTTTATTGACTGCAAACATTTGATGTATATACACGATCTTTTTAACTTTTACACACAAGATTTAAGTGACATCAGCCTAAAAACTGGCTGGTACTTGGTTATTATAAGTATCATATTTATGCGACGGTCAAGACAGACGCATAACACAACAGTTTTTAAAGGCAAAATAAAAAAGTCGCTCGTTCATGAAATCTACGGAGTGGATTTTCCTGTAAGTTGTTGTGCGTAAACTTTAACTGTTTTGCAGCGTTTTGATGTAATAACAAAAAAATTCACCGTGGCATTTTAAAAATAATCGCGTTTTATTAAAAACGAATGCTTCCGAAAATCGCTCATAACTTAAACAAATCGCGTTTGATCGCCACAAAATTTATGGTTTTATATAATTTAAGGATTATTCTTTAGGATTCTCAAAAATCTAAGCAATCGCTTCACGTTTTCCCGTTTTAAAACGCGCTTGAAAAAGGGAACTGCCAGCCTCATAAATACCCGCGGGCCACCTTTTAAAAGTACCGTAACTTACAAGTATTGTGCTAAACATTACCCCGCATTTCTCTGGGCGAAAATGCAAGGTTGCGTGCAAGCGTTTCTTCTGTCAAACAATAAGAAACTTCGCGAAAAAAAAGGAAAACAGCTTTTAAATAAACATTGTGACTAATAGGCCCCGTTTACACGGGTCCGGACAAATTTTTGCACGGACAAAAACTTGCACGGTTCCACCTTGCGTTTACACGGGACCGGCGGAACTGGACGAATTTTTGAACGGCTAAGTGTGCAAGTTTGGGACCTGAAAAAAGCAGGTCAAATTTTTGACCGGCACGGTTCCATATTTCGTACGGACTCGTGTAAACACCCAAACCGTGCAACTTTTTGCACAGATAGCGCGGTTAAGGCCTGGAATCTAGTTATATTTTGCCTGGTTGCTTAGCAAAAATGAAACATTTTGTTGCATTATGCCCCTATTTTGTTACATTTTGTTTTAAAAATTTAAAAATTTGAGGCAAAAGAAACCTAGAAAGCAGTTCACAGATACGAGAAGACGAGCGGCGGCAGCCTGCATCGCTATTTTGGCGGGATTAGCTGGGCTTTTGTCGAACACGTTGCTGCAAATGGCCATTGTTTCCCATCTTCATCGATCGAGGCATCATGGATCGATTCCCCTGCTTTTCTTGCTTTGTAGTCTATAACTACATTAAGCAACAAATTAATTTCTTCATCAGACCACGTAAAGTTCTTGTCTGCCGCTTCTGCCGCCATGTTTGATTTGCCGCGTGCTGCATTAGCTGCAACATGATTGGCTTAAAACATTAGCGATAACCAATCACAACAGACACGTAAAAAAGCGATTCAAATGCCGCGACTGGTCTAAAATTTGCACGGTTCCGTGTAAACACCACTGCAATCTGTAACAAAATTTGCACGGATCCATGTAAACAGGCGGTCCAGGTACAAAATTCGTCCGTGCAAAAATTTGTCCGGACCCGTGTAAACGGGGTCTAAAACGTTAAAAGCCAGCGGCACTTAAGTGTCGCTGTGAATTTCACAATTTATTTTTACGATGAAAGACACAAAATCAGTACTAAAATTTATTTTAAATATAAACCGATGTGGCGAAATAGACTTCAATGCAACCTGACTTTTCTTCGAAAATTTATAACCAGAAAAACAAAATCCATTCATTTCTAAAGTGGTAACATATATGGAAATTCCATGGAAATTCTTGAGAACGCAATAGCCGTTGTCAAGGCTGCATGTGAACGTTTACGTTATTTTTTAAAGCGTAGCGAGATAAGTAAGAAAGACTCGTACCCAGTCTTTATCTTTTTGCAAAGGAATCTGGAAACGAAATTAGCGCACGCAAAAATAAGAGAAGTGACTGGATACAGAAGCTCCGGCTGGGTAGTAGTCTGTTTTATTATATAAACATCAGTGAAATACCAGGAAATCTTTCGCACGAAAAAATCATATCTTCACACGGGAAAATAACATGTTATTTTCACGTGTGAAGATATCAATTTCGAAACATTTTCTGACAAGTTTACCCTGTTTCAATGCTGAATGAGCTAAAGTAAATCGATGTTAAGTCGAAACATCTTCGGATCTTCCTCGGCAATCTTCGGATATCTTCGGAAATTTTAAAAAATTTCGGAAAAGTTCGGAAAATGTTCGGAAACATTTGTACTACCTTAGGACAACATTTTGCAAATCTTCGAAAATCTTCGGAAAATGATCGGAAATCTTCGGAAAATCGCCAAAAACATCGTAATTAGTAGGTTTATATAATAAACAGAATATTACATGATTGCTTGGAGATATGAAATTTATTTTCTCGTGTTTAAATCGATATCCCACTCGTTCGCTCAGCTCACTCGTGAGATATCGATTTTAACACTCAAAGATAAATTTCATATCTCTGCACAACCATGTAATATCCTCTATTAATTCCCATTTTTAAGATGCCACGAGCTTTAAAGATGGGTTTGCTATTTCTTCAGGTGAATATGGGTAACACATTTCCCTTTAACTAAGTATTCACATGGGCCCGGTCGAATTCAATGAACAATAATTTAACGTGTTACATACGCGCCAACTGATCAGACATGGCTCGCTAGAAAAAAAATTCCTTGGATTTATAAGTTTGAAAAACAGAATAGGGATATGACAGCCCAAAACATGTGCTAAATTGTAATTCATTTTGTAGAAGATTAAAAGTCTATCTTTAAACAAATAAACAATTTTAGTCATCTTGAAGTATGTTCATTGATAAATCCATGGTTGATGAGTTCAGTTAGTGGATTGGAGTGGACTGTGCCAGATTTGTAAAACATGGAGTTGTAAAAGGTGGATTTTTAAAATGTGTTCTGTAAAAATAGATAGAATTATATTTAGCTGTTTTGAGTTTAGTATTTTCAGTGAATTGAACTCGTTAAATTATTCGCATGCTTCTCCTGGACGAACGCAAGTGTTGATTTATGCGTTCTGCTTACGAGGGACTACTTATTAAACACGCAAGACGCTGAATGAGCGTTCACTCGAGCCAGCTTCTTCTTCAGTGCTACTAGCAGTATCAACAAAAATCACGTTAACACTATGAAGTAATAACTAGCAGTACGAGTACAAAATTCAGAACGAATACAGCTTTAGAATTTACGAGCACTTTTCTATAAGGATGAAGAATTGAAAATCAGGAACGAAAAATCGAATTTTTTTTATTTTCCCAAAACATCCCTTTCTATGAACTAGTCTCGGAAAAAATATTTCTCAACCTAACAAAACATGGTAGTTGAATGGTGCTCATATCTTTTATTTGCATTTGGCTTTGCTGCTCTTTCAGGCTTGGTCCTACACAAAACCGTTCGAGGAATTTCTGAATTATATCGACCGTCCACCGAATTCAACTCTCTCTCTCCCGGCGAAAACAAAAACAAGATGGTGGCCAAACGGATTCTTTGAGCTTTAAGGTTCTCCTTTATTAATTTAGGTTGAACTTTACTTTCAGCAAAATAACAGTTTAGTTGAAAAGGGATTCTTCAAAACTCTCAAAGGCTTACATTATCCGTTTTTTACGCAATTTCTAAACTTCTGCTTCACTTGTCGTTTACTTGTGCTTTAAAAATGGAGGTATAATTAGCCAGACGCAATTATGTATTAAGATTTCTAGAGAAACACAGCTTAAACTTGCCAATTTATGTTGAAAATGCACTTTCAACACGATGTAAAATATTCAAAACGCTCTGGTTACGTGACTGAGGACGGCATGTGCCTCGTTTGGCATTAAAAAAATTACTTCCCTGCAATGCTTCGTTGCTGTGTGATAAAACTTCGAGACCCTACCGCCCTCGGCCAAGTCTTCCGCCTTTTCGCTTATGTGCATTGCCCCCTTGAACCTTACATGCCCGACGTCAACTGGCAATTTTTAATGTCCCGCACAAACAAAACCTCAAATATGCTATTTGTTTTCATTTCGAGAGAAAAATCTTGTCACAGCAACCATAAACACTTATTTGGGAACTGTCACGTAATCCATGACGTGATTACCCTACTAGTGACATAGGAAGATATTTCATGGTAAATGTTATCTTGTGGTGGTCTGACATTCTTCTCAGTATAAAACTTGCAAAGTTATAAGACTTTTAAAGAAATTGCCTAAAAAGTTTCTGGGATATTTTTTAAGATAATTATAATGTACTTTTATTATTATTATTATAATGTTCTTTTATTATATCTGCGTGGTAAAGACATTCAGTAAAGTGGATATTATTATTATTATTATTATTATTATCATTATTATTATTATTATTATTATTATTATTATTATTATTATTATTATTATTATTTTTATTATTATTATTCAAATCAGCAAACTGAACACATAAAAAAACATTCTAAATAACTACCGAATTCTTTTCTTCAGGTTTTTCTAGCTTTCTCTACGCGGTGAAGACATTCAGTAAAGTGGATACACGATGCGGTTTGTGCTCGCCATTCAACTTATCAGTGTGCTTCTGATGTTCCAGCCTGATACGACCCTGCAGGGCATTTGTCAAGTAGCAGACTGGATGGCGCGCCTGGACATGGAAGGGTCGTCTGTGTGCCCTAATAATAACACCTACCTCGCGGGATTACTAAGAAATGCGCGAGCCCCAGGAGACGAAAGAGTTGGACGCATCGAGTATGGAATATGCTGCCCAGCCATTGATCCAGCATCTTCATTCATCTTCACTGATCAGCCTGCAACCTGTAAAAATGCAAACTGGTCAACTACCCTGGATGGGTGAGTCGTTTGAGACCGGCGGCATATAAAAAACTAATTATACATTATACGCAGCGGAGCAGGGGGACTGTAGCTCCGCCCAAAACGAAAAATGTTGGGGGGTTAGGGGCTGAGCCCCTCCCACACACACAAACACATACACACACACCAAAAAAAAAATGGTTTGTCAAGATATTCTGTTTCGTGAGGGAGTTCAGACATCTTCGAAACTTCCTTGGATGTCTTCGGAAACTTCCTTCGGAATCTTCGGAAATCTCGGTCTAGAAACTGCTTAAAAAACAGAGAGTTCGCTTATCTTTTGGATATAGGTAGCCCTTAGTGAAACTAAAAACATTTTGTTGTTTTTAACTTTAAATATTTTTATTTTTCTGAGAAAAATGAAATTTTCGATTTCACGTCTAGACGCGATTCAGAGGGTCTAAACTGGGTTTGGAACTCGACCATTTTCATTCGATTTGCATGTCAAAACGATCAAGCGCAGAAAAAATTAATACTGTCGGTTAATTTATTGCATGACTCTTCCTTGTCCAAAGAAGCATAGTTTCAAGAGTTTTGGTTTAATCTAATTATTTAACGGTAGACAAATCCAGACTATTCTCACGCGCCATGAAAGTCGGTCGGTCAAAATAATCGTCATATTCACCATGTGCCATATCTCGGAATTCCTTGAGATGAAGGTATTTCAACTGTAGAAGGATGATTCTTTCAAAACATACAAAATGGCACAAAATCACGCCAGCCTTCGAGCAAAAGTATTACCACGGTATTTGTTAGTTAAATTAATTTAATCGCAATACTAGCAATACTAAGGCATAAATCATCATAAATATGTTCACCTTTGCTCGGCTTTTAAAAAGTCCTGACCGTTGCAATACGTTTTTTTCCTGTCATTTCTTCAATGGCTTCCCATTCAGTTCGCATGCTCTTGTCAAATCCGTCTTGAGACTGCGGAATTTGAAGCAACCACTGCTAGGTTTGTATCCAAGCATGTCTTGTCATGATTAACGTGCGCTACTTGTGTTACTTAATTAAGCCATATTTCAGGTAATAGCGGGCAAAGTGTTTTCAATAAGCCACTTTGCAGTGCCCGTTGGAAGCCATTGAGACAAACGTGACAGTGAAGCGGGTAAGGGGGCTTGGTAAAACGTAAGCTCAATCTGAGTTACTTTGTATGAAGTACACAAAGGCTATATATTTGTTTCTGAAAACCCAAATTATTTCCAAATTATGCAAAGTTTGGTTTGGGCCAATTACAAAGCACTTGTCAAAAAATTATTCAAAATTGTACAAAAACGGCACAAAATCACGCCAGCCCTCGAATGCGTGACCAATGCAAAAGTATCACCACCGTATTTGTTATTTAAATCAATTAAATCGCAGTAATGAACCATGATAATATCATCGTGGAACAGAATTATTGGGGGCAAGAACGGTGTATTTTTGTCCATTTTATTTCATTTTAAACGCCAGAGCCTTCTGTTTGTATCGAAAGGGAGGCAGAGCCGGGGCCGAATGTGTCATGTGTTGCCTTAGCTAAATCAAAGTGGCTACGGGCCACTAAACTCGGAAAATTTATTATGAAACAAGAATCGAAAACAACAAACTGACAAATAAAGATTTGCTAAAACAAATGATGTTAAACTTTCCACACTTCAGTTCACTTCACTTAGTTTGATTATTATCTAGCTGCTCATCGAGAGCGGGCCGAAAGGCCAAGTGATAGAGTTCCCATCGGTTGCAAATTGTTTTCTTTCTTTTTCTTTTTCTTTTTTGTCTTTTGAAGGTTAGGCAAAATTATAATATCATTAGAAAAATTAAGTTTTCGTCTATTTCAAGAAAACAATACAATATTTTGGCTGGTCGTTAAGCATGCATGTACCGTATTTATTCGGCTATAAGCCGAGACCCTAAACTTTTAGTTTTTAAACCCAAATTACTCGGCTATAAGCCGAGACCCAATTTTTCCTTCAAACAATAAAACAATCCACGCGCAGCGAATCAACATATTCGTTAAATCACTGATAAAAAATAAACTTATTAATAGAACCGTACACACGCGTGACAAAAAATTCACCTGAGTTCAGAATACCATCTCAAACAATCACGCGTTCTTCCGAAGAATTAAGCGGTTATCCATTTGATCATCATGCCAAAAGCTACTCCTTTTCAAACAACTAGACCTTCAAATTGAAAGTTGTTGCCGAGGTAGAGACCGTTCAGAACAACTGCAAAATCGCCAGAGAATACGGGATGATTCCTGATGATTCAGTGAATCTTCAGTTCATCGCAATTGGCCAAGTTGCTAGCGAACAAATCAAGGAGATCAAGCGGGTGAACTTTAAATGTCACCAAAACGAAACATGTGCTGTTACCAGTATTTGCATGTCTAGTATCCTGAATCCAATCAAACTCTTCTGGAGTGGTTTCTTTTAGCAGAGAAGTCGTGGTATTATAAGTTTTCGGTTTTGAACAAAAATATTTCATCCAGCCGAATTCTGTCAGATCGTGTTACAATGTTTACCAAGCCCGTGGGAACGACCGCTTCTGATTGGCCAGTTTCTGGTGTCGCCACAATAAGTCAAAACGATCGATTCCTAGGCTTTTGTACATTATGCTAGCATTTTTTCGAGTATTTTAGTGAGGCAAAAGCATTGAGCATTATTCGAGCATTTTCGTGGCATTTCCCGGGAAAATTGATTTTTTTCCCGAGAAAATAAAAAAGAAATTAATTTTTTTAGAGAAAATGACGACTAAAACTCAAAATTCAACTACAAATAACTTTCTAGAGATAGTCAACTACTTTCTGTACAAAGCTTCGTGGATGATTTCGAGGATTATGATTTTTTTGGCTGTATTTATGAACTTGTATATGTTGTTGTTGTTACTTACAACACTTGTACGTTTTTGTAAGCGTTAACCGTTAACACCATGTTAAAAACTTTGAAATTAATTTTAAAAAACCGTTTGTATAATGAGCATTATCCGAGCATTTTAGTGGCTTTTGGGGGGGAGACCGAGCATTTTAGTGGGAAAAATGGAGCATTAAGGTAGAGCATTTTAATGGGGAATCAAAAGCATAATGTACAAAAGCCTATCGATTCCTTCTTGACCCTTCTTCTCTTGAAAAGTCACGTTAGCAGTGATTCTGCAATCAGATTTAACTAAACTTCAAGGAAAGGAACAGAAGGAAAGGAAAAAAAAAACAGTCTCAGGCAGAAATAATTATTGTAAAAGAGATTGTGAGGAAATTGTTTAAGACATGCGGGATTTCGAATGCCCTCGTCAGTTCAAAAGACGATCACCGTACGCCGACAAAATAAATAAAATTCCAGAGCGAGCCGATGGACGACGAGTTTCAGCCTAAATAGCGAAGAAAAGACGAATAAAAACTCTATTCCTAAGTTCCTTCATTCAACCAAATAGCATTTTAGGAGCTGCCACTAAAATAAAAGGTAATGACCAAGAATAAATTACAAACGCTTGTTAATTTTCGTTTGTTGATGATCCCCCCCCCCCCCGGGGGGGTTGATGAGCGCTTGGCTTATAGATGAATATTTCATTCAAATTCAACTCTTTTCTATTACCATAGAATTTTTTTCTGAAAAACTCGGCGATAATTGAACCCCGCAATTTTGTTGAGTTTTAACCAGTTCTCAGTAAGATTTGGTGAAAATATATAGCCTTTGTGTACTTCATATATGCGCATGCGTTCAGCACAAAATTCCGTGTGCTTGAGTCTACGCCTGGAAGAATGCATACCACAAGAAGAACATTGGGTTTTCAGAAACAAATATATAGCCTTTGTGTACTTCATACAAAGCAACTCAGATTGAGCTTACGTTTTACCAAGCCCCCTTACCCGCTTCACTGTCACGTTTGTCTCAATGGCTTCCAACGGGCACTGCAAAGTGGCTTATTGAAAACACTTTGCCCGCTATTACCTGAAATATGGCTTAATTAAGTAACACAAGTAGCGCACGTTAATCATGACAAGACATGTTTGGATACAAACCTAGCAGTAGTTGCTTCAAATTCCGCAGTCTCAAGACGGATTTGACAAGAGCATGCGAACTGAATGGGAAGCCATTGAAGAAATGACAGGAAAAAAAACGTATTGCAACGGTCAGGACTTTTTAAAAGCCGAGCAAAGGTGAACATATTTATGTTGATTTATGCCTTAGTATTGCTAGTATTGCGATTAAATTAATTTAACTAACAAATACCGTGGTAATACTTTTGCTCGAAGGCTGGCGTGATTTTGTGCCATTTTGTATGTTTTGAAAGAATCATCCTTCTACAGTTGAAATACCTCCATCTCAAGGAATTCCGAGATATGGCACATGGTGAATATGACGATTCTTTTGACCGACCGACTTTCATGGCGCGTGAGAATAGTATGGATTTGTTTACCGTTAAATATTTAGATTAAACCAAAACTCTTGAAACTATGCTTCTCTGGATAAGCAAAAATCATGCAATAAATTACCGGTTGTATTAATTTTTTTCTGCGCTTGATTGTTTTGACATGCGAATCGAATGAAAACGGTCGATTTTCAACCCAGATTGAACCCTCTGAATGGATTCTAGACGTGAAATTGAAAATTTCGTTTATTTTAGAAAAATAAAAATGTTTAAAGAAAAAAAAAACAACATAATGTTTTTAGTCTTACTAAGGTCTACCTATTTGCAGAAGATGAGCGAACTCTTTATTTAGCCTTGCCGCACTTTATTGAATTTTTCTGGAAACTTCCTTTTATAACATCTTTTTAAACCTTTTTTTACAATTTTTAGATCAGTTACAAATCGTTTTTTAGAATTGAAGTTGTTTATTTCATCCTTTTATATTTATCACTGGTGTACGTTGTCGATTATTTTTTTGTTCTTTACAGGAATAATGTCTGGGCTTTATGCCCCGACGGTTATTTCTTGAATGGCTTCAGGAAATCAGATGGACAAGGTTTGTCTGACATTGAAGAAGCAAAGTGTTGCCGTCCGCAGAATCAACCGGAAGATAGTTATGACGACTGCTTCGATGAAGATGTTTCCGTTAGTTTTGACGACACGGGGCTTTCTTATTGCTCAAAGAAACCATATTACATGACCGGCATCTACAAAAGCACCTGCGATGAAATTAACTGCATTGAAAAATTCAAATGCTGCCGCATGAAATCACGTAATTCTATAACTTTACTTAATTTTTACTTATCCTCTTAACCAGAACCGCTTGCCCCTATTAGCCGGCTTAGCTTGGGGCACGAGGAACAAGTGGCTTTGGGTACACATGATTTGATTGGCTAGATTTGAACATAACTAATCGAATCAACCGTGTTAAAATCACTTTGTTGTACGAGATTTTATTATCGTTGATTTGATTGGCTAGATTTACAATCTTTTTGTTAAAAATCTAACCAGTCAAATCATTTGTCTTCAGAGCCACTTGTTCCTCGTGCCCCAGGCTCAGTCGGCTAAGAGGGACAAGAGGCTCTGGGCACGAGAATGGATTTTCACTATGCAAATACTTTAACTAGGCCACTTCGTGGTTAGAAATTTTTTTTACCTTATTACATGAAATTCTTGCGACACCTTAATTTCGCGAGTTTCGCGATTCTAAAAAAGTCGCGAAATTAAAGTGACGCGAACAATAAGTGTCGCGAACATAACATGACGCGAAAATTAAGTGACTCACATAAGTAAAAAATCAAGAAAGAATAAGGTTAGTACCACTGAAAGAAGGAATTTTCAATGTAAATGGATGTTGTCATCAATTGACTCAAAAAGAATAATCACTCATGCACGTACAAGTATGACATTGTGAGAACTGCTCTGTTGTTGCTATTGCCGAAATTCAGTCCCGCCCTTGCGTTTTTGTTAATTTTGAAGTTATTGTTCCTTTGATGAAGTCGCTTTATTTAATTCAAAGGCATGTTAATTAATTTTGCCAAGAAAATGTAAATTCTGCCTCACTCAAAAACGCGAAATTCAAGTGATTCAAAATACAAAATTTTCGCAAAATCGCGAAATTTAAGTGGAAGTCCCGCTTAAAGCGGTCCTCTCGACTTCGCGCCAAAAGAAAGTTTCCGTTTATTCTTTGCCTGTGAAAAGGCTTTGGTCCATACATACAAAAAAGCAATAAATTATTTTCTAGTTCTTTATTTTCGCTTTGCTTCAGACCAAATTGAATTTTGGCCGACATGGGGCCGCCAACGGTAGTCGAAGGGCTAAATTTCGACCATTTTGCGAAGCACGCTATGTCCACAAAAATGTACTTGACGGAATATCATTTGGCACAAATTCTAAGACACCTTTATTTAGTTCACTGACGAAACGAGGAAAATTTTACGAAAATTCTAAGCATGCCAGCGCTTCTGAAATACACCATACTCTGAGGTCTTTATTCACACGTTAAAATTTAGGTAAATACAAGAGAATAAAACTCAAAAGTTTCAACATAAATTGGAGTAAAAAAGCACTTCAATGTAATCTTCTTACCTCAATGAATCGTTTTCTACTTTCAAACCGGTGGGTATCTCCTTGGATTGCACGCGAGAACAAATTAAAATCTGCCATATTCAGTGTGTTTACATAATTGTCGCTTCGTGCCAAAGCTCATTTGCATAACCTTGCAATCGATGAGAAAACTCCTTCCACCGTCCAAACTCGATTAAATACCTTTAGAATATAAGGAAATTGCTTCTTTTGATATTCCTATACCATACAGATCCAGCGCTGAGAAAAATTGCGTTGAAGATGACAAGAATACTCGCGGCGTGCGAGACTCCACAAAGTAAATATTGACGGTTACACTGGTCGCACTTGTCCCATAATTTAAGTTCAATATTCGCTCCCGTGGTATCTCTAGGGGAAGAAGAAGAGTCGAAATTCAGCCATTTAATAAATATAAAACGTGTTAAAACGACAAATTGAATTCTGACAACGGGAATCGATCATGCAAAGACAACTTATAACTTTACGTCCAGAAACATCACTTACAGGTTGCTTACTGAGGAAGCGTATTCGCCAGATACAATCCACAAGTTTGAATAGAACTGTTTTATGTTATGAAGTGATGAAAAGGCATAAGCTTCAATTCATTCTTGATACGTTTGCTTTCGTAATCGGTCATTCGAAGCCACAATGGAAGGTTTGTGCTTCGGGATCCATCAACTTATTTTTCCCCTTGCGACACGATGTCACACAACTATGAATTGTGACGTGACTGGCTGATCAGAGGTCAAACAAGGGTCAAACTTTGGGGGTGGTGGGGAGGGGGTTGGGTTGTCGGTATTTTACAGCAGGAGAAAACTTGAGGGGTTGAAGAGCTTTTTTCACAGCAAGAGAAAACTCACAAGTAGTAAATGATCTTTTATTTTTAATAAGTGACTCGTGTTTTTATCGCTAAATATTTATTTTTTCCTTGTTTCTTATTCCACCTTGTATCACTCAAGTGTAACGTGCCTTTGCTAATTTACTTCTGTGGTATGCGGGCATTTGGGAGCAAATTTGGTACATTTCCAATATTTTCCCCCGGGGGGGGGGGGGGTACTCCCATAAATTTCGGATAGGGGTGTGCTGCCAAGGTTCTTAAACCTTTACCCTATTTAAGGATAAAGAAAGCGAAAATTGATACCCTTTTTAAGGCCCCAAACCGAAAATTGACACCCTATTCAAGGGAAGAAGAAGCGTTCCGTGACGACCTAAATAGCGGCTAACCGCGCACGGCCAAACACAAATCTTTATAAAATCGCTATACAAATACTTGAACGGGTATTTCAGTTTTAAGATACTTTTCTTTTCGTTTATCTGGGCGTTTATTAAAGCTGAAAGAAAATAGGTACCCTATCTAAGGATCACACCAGGAACAAAATGCCAAAAGGACCAAAAATGATACCATATTTAAGGACCGAGAACCTCAAAAACCATACCCTATCGGGCGGTACATACCTGTATAGCCCATATATGGTAGTACCCCCCCCCCCCCCCGGGTATTTTCCGAGATAACCCCGATGCATTGGGCACACAAACATTTCCATAACCTTGTCTTCGCGTAGGCCAAAGTGACCCGCGCGAACCAGAATCAATTGATATTCAAGAACATCGCGTTAGAAAGCGATTCAAGTGGGCTGAAATGTCATCTTGGAATTCCTGAAGACGTGCGAGGGCGCTAACTCCTCTGAAATCCCCACACCCACCTCCATCCTTGATGTTCATAAAGTATACAGGCATTTTTTACCGATAACAAGCCGCAAGCTTGCAAGTACAGTTCGTGCTTTCTAAATCTAATTAGCGTAGTTGTTTGACAGCGGGAAATTTAGAAACCAAAAGGGAATCGAAAAAGGCGAATTGTAATCAGGACTGACGGCATGTACATATGTGATCTAGGGCCATTACAGAGGGCCTATAATGATTCTCTCAAACCTTTTTCAGTTCCCGTTTTCATTTCCTAATCCCCGTTGAACTGTTTTAGTTCTCATTAAGTATCCCGTGAATGACTTTCCCTTTCCATTAAATCATTTCCATTCCCTAAACTTGTCTCTATTTCCCGTACGCGTTTCTTACTCCTTTTCATGCACAAGAAGAGAATGTCATACCAATTACACTCCTTCCTTTATCGCCCTTCATTTGTGGCTTTTCCAAGTATATGAGGGCGCATGGATATATTTGGACTTGACCAAGGCAAACAGACATTCGTTTTGCGACGGGTTACTACGCAATACAACATTTCTAGCAGGATAGATGTACATCTACATCTACATCTACATCTACATCTACATCTACATCTACATCTACATCTACATCTACATCTACATCTACATCTACATCTACATCTACATCTACATCTACATTTAATATGTCGGTAAAAAGTCCATACGGATATCACACCAACGTCTAAAAATAAGTAAAAATACAATATGTTCATATATAATAACTGAAAAATTCTAAATTAATTCTAAAAATCTAAAAATTCTAAAAATCTAAAAATTCTAAAATTATATGGGTAAACCACTAAATTAATGAAAATGCTCGCGCAGTCCAGACTGGAAAGACGTAAGAGAGTCGGACTCAACAATCGCCGCAGGGAGTGCATTCCACTCTCTTATGGTCCTCGGAAAATACGAGTAAAAATACGCGTTTTTCGTCGCTCTATATTGCGTATATTTGAAATTATGGCTGCCGCGAGTTCTGGATTTATTATGTCTACTAAGATAGGAGTCAACATTTATATCTACAAGGTCGTGACTCATTTTATATAGTAATGTAAGTCGAAAAGATTTTCTTCGTTGTTCCAATGTTTGCCAGCCCAACTCCTGGATCATATCAGTTACACTGGCGGTTGGGTGGTAGTCGTTTGTGCAAAACCGCGCCGCTTTCCTCTGTACTCTTTCGAACATTTTGGAGATAAGAATCCCAGGCTGCGCAAGCGTATTCGAGCTTTGGGCGAACAATAGCTGTGTATGCAGTTTCTTTCACATTCTTGGGGCAATTCCAGAGGTTTCTTTTAAAAGAAACAAACAAACACAAACCAACACTGAGTTTTTCATCAGTGATTTTTCGCTATATCCATTTAGGCATAAGTGCTTTTACTTTATTCAAGTTATGTTTAATAATTTTGTTTGGCTGAAGTCGCAGTGAACTTTTTTAGTACATATTCAAAGAAAAATAAAGAACATGTTGACCAATGGAAAGCATAAATTCGTTTAAATGCTTTCAACTGCTGAGTTTTCTCTTGCTGTGAAAAAAGCTCTTCAACCCCTCAAGTTTTCCCCTGCTGTAAATACCGACCGACAACCCAACCCCCTCCCCACCACCCCCAAAGTTTGACCCTTGTTTGACCTCTGATCAGCCAGTCACGTCACAATTCATAGTTGTGTGACATCGTGTCGCAAGGGGAAAAATAAGTTGATGGATCCCGAAGCACAAACCTTCCATTGTGGCTTCGAATGACCGATTACGAAAGCAAACGTATCTAGAATGAATTGAAGCTTATGCCTTTTCATCACTTCATAACATAAAACAGTTCTATTCAAACTTGTGGATTGTATCTGGCGAATACGCTTCCTCAGTAAGCAACCTGTAAGTGATGTTTCTGGACGTAAAGTTATAAGTTGTCTTTGCATGATCGATTCCCGTTGTCAGAATTCAATTTGTCGTTTTAACACGTTTTATATTTATTAAATGGCTGAATTTCGACTCTTCTTCTTCCCCTAGAGATACCACGGGAGCGAATATTGAACTTAAATTATGGGACAAGTGCGACCAGTGTTACCGTCAATATTTACTTTGTGGAGTCTCGCACGCCGCGAGTATTCTTGTCATCTTCAACGCAATTTTTCTCAGCGCTGGATCTGTATGGTATAGGAATATCAAAAGAAGCAATTTCCTTATATTCTAAAGGTATTTAATCGAGTTTGGACGGTGGAGGGAGTTTTCTCATCGATTGCAAGGTTATGGAAATGAGCTTTGGCACGAAGCGACAATTATGTAAACACATTGAATATGGCAGATTTTAATTTGTTCTCGCGTGCAATCCAAGGAGATACCCACCGGTTTGAAAGTAGAAAACGATTCATTGAGGTAAGAAGATTACATTGAAGTGCTTTTTTACTCCAATTTATGTTGAAACTTTTGAGTTTTATTCTCTTGTATTTACCTAAATTTTAACGTGTGAATAAAGACCTCAGAGTATTGTGTATTTCAGAAGCGCTGGCATGCTTAGAATTTTCGTAAAATTTTCCTCGTTTCGTCAGTGAACTAAATAAAGGTGTCTTAGAATTTGTGCCAAATGATATTCCGTCAAGTACATTTTTGTGGACATAGCGCGCTTCACAAAATGGTCGAAATTTAGCCCTTCGACTACCGTTGGCGGCCCCATGTCGGCCAAAATTCAATTTGGTCTGTAGCAAAGCGAAAATAAAGAACTAGAAAATAATTTATTGGTTTTTTGTATGTATGGACCAAAGCCTTTTCACAGGCAAAAAATAAACGGAAACTTTCTTTTAGCGCGAAGTCGAGAGGACCGCTTTAAGCGGGACTTCCACTTAAGTATCGCGAAATATGCGCACCTCAAATCGCGAAGTCAACGTGTCTCGAAAATTTCATGTAATAAGGTAGTTAATCAAAACGTAAAGAAAGTAAAAAAAAAGGAAGGCGATCTTTTTCGTACATGATAGAGGAATGACTTTCGGTCAGTTTGCTTACGTTGGAAAAGCACTTTCTGTTGTTCAAAACTTTCTCACTTTTTTAATAATTATTTATTAACTTGACAAATATTGTTTACAAAAAAGGTCACCCTACAGAACTTATTTACAGGACGTTGTTTAAACTTACAGTATAATTATTACTTACAATCCAAAACACATCGCTTCAAAACAGATCACTTACAATTTGAAACTTATGATACGTCACTAACTTGCAATACATTACTTACTTACAGTACATACATCACACGCTGACAACGCATATACTTACTTTCACTACACCATTTATTAAGAATAGAATTCTTACTTTCTCGCTTGTTTATTATATATATATTGTTTATAATTTTATATAATATAATTACGAAGAGAAATTTGATACAAACAATACTAGAATAAAAATTAAATGCTTAGATTTACATTACTCATACTAAGAAACTAAAGGCTCACAAATTCACCATCACAAGCTATCTCGGTAGATGAATTGCTTTTATTGTTCAAATCTCAATACATCTTTTTGGGGAAATGGTAAGCGCTCCAAGTGATTAGAAGGCAAAAAGTGAAAGCATAAAGATTTGTTTAACTTGAATTTGCATACTTACTACTCTCCTATATACTCTCCATATACTCTACTGATTCTGTATTGGCGACTTATCATATTTATTATATTATGTAAAAAAAAAAAGAAAATGTAGCTTGAAAACTCTTGAAATTTTGTATAGCAACTAATCAATCACGTTTACTGAGAGGACCGCAACTTTCTGCAATTCTGTTGGGGTTTAAAATCTTATTGTATCATTGTTTTATTGCCTTATTGGTACATTATTAGTTCGTTGCCTTAATTTGTTCTCTATGAACGTTATAATTGGGTAATTTTGTCTTAAGTGGCCCGGTTCAAATAGTTGCACTGTTATGCATCACGGGTTGGTAATACAATCACAGAATGCAGAAAACCGTCCAACACGTCCTTTGCGACATTGCTTCATTCATGTAGTGCAACAATTGAAATCAAAACTATGACAAAGCAAACAAACAGCTTCCATATCGAAACACGCTTAATATCGCGAAAAAAAAAATAGTTCAAAGGAAAACTGTTCCCAGTTCACTAAAATACTCTTATTTCAGTTGCTGTCGATGGTGGATGGAGTGACTTTGGAGACTGGAGCGAGTGCAGTGTGACTTGTGGAGATGGACAGCAGGAACGCTCTCGTACCTGCACCAATCCCCCTCCGGCTTATGGTGGAGCAGAATGTACTGGATCCAACAAGGAGACCAAACCATGTAATAATGGTCCATGCCCTGGTAAGTAGCCGAATGGTAGTATGTACAAGAGCTTTCAATCGTTTAGGACTTTATGACAAGACGTTCATTCGATCGATGGTTTACCGGATCAGATCCAACTCCACACGTGATTCGAGAGTACCTACATTTTTTTTCGATCTCATTATCACACGAGTAACATTAGACACACAAATGGTTTTGGTGGACAAGTCTCAGTCTAGTGGGCTTCATTTTTATATAGCGAATCAGTCCGATCCGACACCGTTTATATTGGCCGATCTATATCTTTTGGTCAGAGCTAAAATATTATAACTCCTAAGTGATTCGACAGCCGAAAGAAGACTGAACAACTCATAACATCAGGTTAACAAGGACAATTCTCTTTTTTCCTTAATCGTCGCTCCACTGGAATACACTCGTCTTCGTCAACAGCGCACATGATCTTCCAAATATGGTAGGGCCTATATAAGGCGGCCAGGTCACGCAACTATGGACCGTTACAATAACATTTTTTTCTTCTTTCACCACGACTTTTAATTTGTTAGTAACATCTTCCTCAAGCGCACTTCTATTTCAGTTTAGTTTAATCATTTAACCTTGCCTGTTCTTCATAAATATCAAATAGTATTGGGCATTTTTTAACTTAACAGACCAAAATTTGATATGGTGTTGATTGGTGTTATTGTTTTTTGATATTGTTGTTATTTGTTCTTGTGTAGTGGATGGTGGATGGAGCGACTTTGGAGACTGGAGCGAGTGCAGTGTTACGTGTGAAGGCGGAATAAAGGAACGCAGAAGAACCTGTACCAATCCCCCTCCGTCAAATTGTGGCGCGTATTGTGTTGGAGACAACGTGGAGGCACAAAGCTGCAACGCTCAGTCTTGCAGCGGTAATATATTTGTTTGATTGGTTACATTGAAAAGAATCAGGATTGACAAGTATACTGATTGATAGACAGACAGACTGGCTGACTGGCTGACTAACTGACTGACTGACTGACTGACTGACTGACTGACTGACTGACTGACTGACTGACTGACTGACCGACCGACTGGCTGGCTGGCTGACTGACTGACTGACTGACTGACTGACTGACTGACTGACTGACTGACTGGCTGGCTGGCTGGCTGACTGACTGACTGACTGACTGGCTGGCTGGCTGGCTGGCTGGCTGACTGACTGACTGACTGACTGGCTGGCTGGCTGACTGACCGACCGACCGACCGACCGACCGGCCGGCCGGCTGACTGACTGACTGACTGACTGACTGACTGACTGACTGACTGGCTGGCTGGCTGGCTGACTGACTGACTGACTGACTGACTTGCTGACTGGCTGGCTGGCTGACTGACTGACTGACTGACTGACTGACTGACTGGCTGGCTGGCTGGCTGGCTGGCTGACTGACTGACTGACTGACTGACTGGCTGACTGACTGACTGACTGACTGACTGACTGACTGACTGACTGACTGACTGACTGGCTGACTGACTGAATGGCTGGCTGGCTGGCTGACTGACTGACTAACTGACTGACTGATTGATTGATTGATTGATTGATTGATTGATTGATTGATTGATTGATTGATTGACTGATTGATTGATTAAGTGAGTGATTGAAAGTAATGTGTTATATTATTTCAGTTGATGGTGGTTGGACTAACTGGTCGGCGTACGGCGAGTGTAGCAAGACCTGCGGTAAAGGGAAGAAATATAAAACCCGTACCTGCACCAACCCACCCCCCTCAGAAGGCGGGAAAAACTGTAAGGGAAAATCCAAGAAACGCAAGAGATGTAACGAGGGAAAATGCCAAGGTATGGATGGAAAATTAGTTTCAAATGTAGCTTGGTTGTGACTAGAATGGATGCTTTAAATGTGACTCAAATAGATCTCTATGTATGTGATGCCCCTCTGTTCAACTGGCAACTAGATTATCAGGCATGTTATTTAGAGAGTAAGCAATTTTTTGGAGGGTAACACATGTCAGTGAAAACTGTACTGATGAACTAGTAGCCGTCTATCTTAAATTAAAATAGTCCATAATATAATTGAAAATGTGAAAAAAATATGAAAAAACTGGTCTAAATTATATTACAAGTTAGAATAAGTAAAAATAGCAAATATTTAGGTTAGGAATGGCCATAAATGCTAAGAATTTACTTCAAAATCACGGTAAAAATGGCACTACAAAAGCAGTAATTTAACTTTCTTTGCCATGAAATGGCATAGCTTGGAAAGTGCTGATGGTCTGTTTTGTGTGCATGTTGTTGTTGCAAATTTGCGCAATTTACAAAGCATATAGTCCGGTGGATAAGTGAAAGTATTGTGCACTTTATGATAAAAGCATGACACTTTGCACACCAATACTATAAAGCTTGAGGAGCATTTCAAAGATTATAGGCATCCTGGATGTGACCTTTGTCAGGGGGGAGGGGACGTTTTCAAAATGGCCGCCAGTCGGATTCTTTGTTAGGACAACTTGGAACACAGCGACTTGGTACAACGTTAAATTATCGTTTTTAGGATATTTACTCATTGATCTAAGACCAAAGATAAGAAATATGGCATCAAAATTGCTTTTTTAGTGTCTTACAGAATTTGAGTGGTAATTTCGAAACTAAAATTATATATGCAAATTATGATTTCATTACACTCATATTAAAGAAACCCCGAGGTATACTTTATGACTG
The DNA here is from genome assembly GCF_052425735.1 of Oculina patagonica. Taxonomy (NCBI): domain Eukaryota; kingdom Metazoa; phylum Cnidaria; class Anthozoa; order Scleractinia; family Oculinidae; genus Oculina; species Oculina patagonica. The sequence continues at coordinate 1,145,316 of NC_135770.1, forward strand.
TTCTGACGTAAGCTCATATGGGATACAATGATTTCAACCAACAAGTGTCCCTACAATTCATGGCGCTGACAGCTACCACGTTTGCATAACAATGTACAGGGCAGATTTTCTTTAACACATCTACACCATCTTCTGAAGCGTTTAGTACATCCACTCATTGAGGGTGGCGACGACTGGTTTTCATGTTGAAAAAACTCTTAAAGGTCAGCATCACGCACTTGACTGGCGATTTATAATGCTGAAAACAAATGCCAGTCCCGTTTCATGGACAGTTGCTTCTCCTGTGTGCGGGTTTTTGCTTTATCAGGACGCCAAGTGAATAAACTCAAATTGTTCTTTGGTATATCCTATCACTGAGCCGAGTTGTGCATTCTACTATTCGGCTAATAAAGAACGCGTTGCACTGGTGTTCGCTAAGCTCTTTCAAATTGCGGACAGAATCGATGACTGCTGCATTTATTACTTTCCGATTACCAAGAATCGGTATGTGCAGAGAATGGGTTGTCCATATTGTCCCATGGTTTCGACTAAAGCCCTCATATTCTTGATCGAGGAACGATGCTTGCCTTGCTAAAAATAAATGCAAAATATGATGTTATCGTTGTGGAATAATCATGTTCTTGTTATTTTATCTTAAAAACTATTATAAAAACTGTTATACCAACTGTTTTAAGTTCCATGTATTTCAGCGGTAGGGACAGACTGCAGTTATCACAAAAGGGTGAAAATAACAGAAAAATACAATTTGATAACTTAGGTCACCTGGCTGGTCCTCGTGATGATGAAGCTGTGAAGCTGTTTCCTTAATTCATGTCCAAAACAACGCGAAATTCGTCAATGATCCTGGCCATCTCTGGTCCAGACACCATTCTTCAAACAATGCACCGTTACATTCTGGCTGACTTGTTTGCCACTTTACGTACGATACCTGTGAAGCTTATAGAGAGCGCAAGCTGTAATCTTGTGTGCATGGGCGGTTTCTTGACATGCACCGCTTTCAGGAAAGAATTTGAAGTTCCTGCAGTCGCTATTTCAGCTTGTACTAGTGCTGACGTCCAGCCACTGCCATCTGAAAGATCTCCAAGTGCTTTTAGAAAGTGCTTTAAGTAATGCCATCTTGATGTGTTTGCCACCCATCATTTCTTCAAATGACTCCTTCCGATATGTTTATATGTTTCTGGCCACATCCACTGGATTTGCTTTGAATTCTGAACAGTAGTTGATCAAATGTGATCACTGAAATTTTCCCAGGATTAAAAACTGTCACAGTCTTTTTCAACACATTCACGGAATGACGAATCATCGCCACTGACTTCGAGTCATCCGGGAAAGAGGAACAAGTGCGCTGACTGCTGCAGGGCCATGAACTGGGGTCTGCTGGTTGTTGTCTTCTTGAGTGGTATGCAGCCCAAGGTGATTCAAGTCCTTATCACTGGCAATACCATCGATAATCTTGCTGAGGTGACCGGTCCTATCATTGTCTTCTGCTACAGCCTTATTCATCAGACTGCACCTGGATTGTTTCAGTCCACAAACTTCTGGAACAGGAGGCTCGTTCTTTGTGACAGTGGCTGCCGGTGCAAGTGTGTACAGCTGTCCGGTCTTGCCAGACCAGGAGATAGAAACGCATGATTGTTCTGTGTCACGATTTTCAGTGTCGGGATGCTGAAACAGTGTTATGCCTGTCCCAAGGAAGAATCCATGTGCACTAGTTGCTGTCGGACCATGGCCAATATTATCGACTGCTGATGTTGTGAACACACCAATGTTTAGTGTAGACAGGCAAACTGTTCCAACTGTCTCGAAGTGGCTAATGACAGAGTTACCAAGGTCTGCAGACAATCCTAGGACACGATCATATGAAACAGATACTCCCGTCCTGTAAAGTGTATCCACTAGATCTTTTGATCTTGTTCTTGAGTGTACTAATGCACCTAGAAATAATGGCAGTGGCGTCTCTTGTTGTTCGAAATTCCTGGTGTTCGAAAAGGGTTTTTGACGCCGGCTCACACAACTGTTATACATTATAAGAGCACAGCTTCACTCTCATCGTTGAGAAACAGAGCAAGTTGTGACAAGTAGCTAGCTTTGTCCTTAATGTTTGTCCCACACATGATAAGATTGAGGCACCGAATTCTCCTAACAATTTTCTGGGAATGAACCAGTGGTCAGCGTTTGTTTCCTAACATATCCTCGTGAACAATGTTTGCAGCACGATATAGGAGCACAGCTTCACTCTCATCGTCGAGATGGCACGATCTTGGAGATTTTCCGACGTTTCCATTGGCCACAAACAGCACATTTGGAGACTCATTGTATCCTTCCCATTGTGGAAAATTGCTGAGAATTGTTTTTTTCAATCTAGTAGAATGATCTACTGAGGAGTCCCGTCCAGGCTGATCCATTCTATAAGCGTAAATAAGCTACTTGTATATGTGAAATGTGTTCAGCAAAACAGTATTTAAACAAGTTTAAATACTCTTTTCAAGAAAAACAAAAAAGGGAACAAGGTACTATTATATAATCAGTGTGAATGAATTCTTTTGAAAATCTAATTTGCATAAAGTCCAAAATGGCAAAATTTTTCCCAAAACATTTCAAAATTTCAATTTCTGAACAATTTTCTAAAATCTGGAATTTCTTTAATAAATGACCATCCTTAAAAATATTAATCAAACCTTCTAGTAAGTAGTTTTGCATTATGCTGTCATAATAAAGATTCTGGCTGGCGGCCATTTTGAAAAGTGCCTCTGTTCCCCCGCAAAAGGTCATATCCAGATTGCCTATAATCTTTAAAATATTCCTGATGATTTATAATATTAGTGTGCCATTTTTTATGCTTTTATCATAAAATGCACGATTAGTTCCTAAAATGACACTTATCGCCTGGACTAATAGATGTTTACCAAACTTACCAAACTTATTAATTTGGGAAAAATTTTTTGCATTTCGTAGGCGGGAACTGTACACCGACCTACATTTGACCACTGTATGTAGTGGTGTCGTTTTTTCAATAGGAGAATATATAGCACACACTTTAAAAGTATTTCGTGATAAAATAAAAAATGAAAACTGTTCATAAATAACATGTGTCTTGCAAGAACTAGTTATCAAAGCTCAAGCATAAAATTACCCAATTAGTGACCTCTTGGCACTTTTTTATCTGATAAAAATGTAATTTGATGTGTGTTTTAACAGGACTGTAGGGGAAGCAAAGTCCTACAAAGGGGATAAGCAGGTAATTGCCTAATTATGTGTTTAAGTAACCAAATGTAAGACTGCGAAATCTGCCTCCGCTTGAGTACAGAGAAGCCATGACAGGTCCATAACAACAACAACAATACTTCATTTAACCACGCGACACCTAGGAGCGCAAGCGCTCGTTAAAATGTGTGCGTGAACGCAAAATTGTATAAGGCCATCCCAATAAAATGTTTCTTTCCCATCGCCCCGTCTCTTGTGATGGTGGGTCGGTCGGTCGGGCAAAAAAATAAAATAAAAAAAGAATGAAAACTTCAAGGGTTCTGGGTTCCAGAGAAGGCCGGGCTGCTTAGTATGAAAGCCTGATTACAAAGTCAACTCGAAAACGTGGTCTTTTCGTTCGTTATTCCTTAACAGTCTATAAATAACGTAGTGTCGATGTTTATTAAAGACAAAGACATCACATCATACCAATTGTTGTTAATAAAACAAGATCATGTGTTTGTAAATTGAAGTTCTTGCTTCTTTGACTAGTGAATCTAGAATTTTTTTTTTACTTTTCGAAAAAAATGGGTCGGTCGGGCGATGGGAAACGAAACATTTTATTGGGATGGCCTAAAAGAAAAAAAGTTATATAATTATCTATGTAAATATGTATTATATAATAGGCGCCTAAAAAGAGTTAAAAATATTAAAACCTAAAATATTTACCTAGTAATCGTTAAAAGTTAAAAGATCGTTAGCGTCCCTTACAAATGGTGGTATTGAGTTCCAGATCCTGACGGCGATGAAAGAAAAGGACTTATGCCGCCATTCCAAATTGCATCTAGGGATCTCTAAAATTGATCTGATGATCTGATGATGCTTTTGTTAGGTTACTGTACATGTACAGGGAATAACTAGCTGTGTCGCTTGGCATGCAGGAGGTTCCAGGACTCTATAACCGTTTCAGTACCCTTCAGTTCTTTAATACTCTCCTTATGCATCTACTGCATAGCTAACTATAGCGAACTAGTAGCCCTTCTAATATGGGTAAAATGTAGACATGTTTGGGTTTGTTGAGCGTGGGAACATTTATTGCATATCCCACAGCATGATTAAACTCGTCAGAACGCACTTGTTAGATGATCAACAAAAGTAGAGAATAACTAATTAAATTCTAATGGTAAAACTACAGAGTTGGACTAAAAACCCAAACAAGAACGCCATGTGGGTGGGACACACGGACAGTTTTGATTCCCAAACATGCCTACTCTGAGAAACAGAACTAATGCAGCCCAAACGACTGCTTCGAACTAGATACTAGACAAAACTGGTCAAAAACCAAGAAACTGCAACTGTGGGCTAAGCAACCCTGGGCTTTAAACCTAAGAGTAACCTTGAACAACCTTGTAACTAAAACACTTCACAGCACTTTCCTAGTCTTTTGCTGCCTGGCATCCCCTTGGTGGCTTCTCATCTCTTGGGTTGCTGGGGCCGCCCATGGATCTAATCTCCTACTGGAATAGGCTCCGAAAGGAGGCATGGGTTCCAGCCCCAGCTGAGGATGGGGATGCCGAGCAGTGTGGTTCGCCGCACTGATGTTTTTCTTGTGCCGTTAAATATTTTTTAAATATTTTTTTTTATAAAAATATTAAATATTTTTTAAATATTTATATTTTACACGGATGGGGACAGAAAGTGCACACGGCTTGTACTTTTTTTGAAATAGTGCACTGGTTATGAAGCATTTATTTTAAATATAATTATTTTTCACGACGTCAGAAAGTCGCTGCAGTTGAAACGTGATGTATTAATTTAAAAATTTCGATAAAAACTGCAAAATTAACTGAAAATGATAATATTATCTAAGAAACTTGAAAAAGATAGAAAAATTCCTGAAAACGAAGAATTAAACTTTTAAATTCAAAATTGTTCAGATACGCGTGTCAACAGATGAACTTAATACAACTGCTGAATTTATTATTTTTGCAGATCTACAATAAACAGATCAAACTGGGAGACAATGGGGATCATTTCCTTTAACTGTGAATGGGGGCTGGTTAATCACAGTTTGGAAAAACATAGCAAGGGATAATTTGACGGGAAAATATTCGACCTTATGGCGTCTCCATATCTCCTCTTATGGATGTCGGATTCGGATAATATTGTTTATCAGTTAAACGAGTTTCGTTGTTGGTGTGGGAAAAATAAAGCAAGCTTAAATTAAAGAAAATTTGTCGCGGTGATTTTTTGCTATTTAAACACCCGAGCTGTGGAGATAAGCCTTTACCGAAAACAAATGTATAACAATGCAATATGTTTCTCTCCATGACTTATGATTTATAACGACAGCTACGTTTTTTGTAAATTCAGCAGTTGCGTACCTAGCGTTAAATCCATTTAGCCTAAAGTTCAAAAATATTTACAGTCAAAATACTCAGCGCATGCCGCCTAAACTTCCGGAATAGTTTTGATTAACGGCCAACGGATTGCATTATTCGTTTCAAACATTCAAATTCAATTTGAATATTGTAAATCTTCCAACCGTAAACACGTGAACACGTAAACCTGTCAAAAATAAACCAATCAAATTGGTCCATTTTTGACAGGTTCGCGTAAACAACCGTAAACACGTGAACACGTAAACCCCTCAAAAATTGACCAATCAAATTGGTTCATTTTTGACAGGTTCGCGTGTCCACGTGTTTACGGTTGGATGATTTACAATGGCTGCGGTCACATCTAGACTGCTAACTATAGTTAGGACGGCGTTAACTATAGTTAGCTATTTCGGTAATGTGACCGCTACTCTGTTCGCCCTAACTTTAGTTAGAAAATTTGCGCCTCGCTGATCCAAAACAATACACGCTAACTATAGTTAAACCCAAGCAGGGTTCATGGGTTAGTCTTAAGTTTACAAACGAAAAGCCAATCAGAATGCGACAATTGTTTTCGCACGTGTGAGATGAACATAAATATGCAAAACAAAGCGTCAAGGGAAGGAAAACAAGAAAAACAACATGCCAAGAAATAACATATCATCAATGTTAGCAAAAATAAAGCTTGAATTCTTCGGTTTCTAGCATCCTTACTTCATTTTATTTCCTTCAACGCCGAAATACAGTGCAAAAATAGAAAAAATAGAGGAACAACTGGACTCAGATCAAAAACGAGGGCTGTCATGAACTAATTTAAATACCAAATTATTCACAACCTAATCAGAACTAACTATAGTTAACTGCATTGGTGTGACCGCAAAGACGACAGAAAGCACTAACTATAGTTAAGTATGACGTCACGTAACTTGAGACTAACTATAGTTAAACTTTAGTTACGTCGTAGATGTGACCGCAGCCAATATTCAAATTGAATTTGAATGTTTAAACGCATAATGCAATCCGTTCGCCGTTAATCAAAACTATTCCGGAAGTTTAGGCGGCACGGGCTGAGTATTTTGACTGTAACGAAAAGCTATGGCGCGACAAGGACAAGGAACGATGATGATGATGATTATATAGGGAATCACTGGCCGCACCTCATCGACGTTTTTTATTGAAAAATTACAACATGACTATCAAACAACATACATGGAACTATGCTCAAAGGTTGCGATCTAGGCAAAGAAAAGCGAAATTCGAAGTTTTAGAACTGCAAAAAGTTTTCGCACGCGCAAATCTAGTCGACTTGTTTGTTGGTTTCCAGCCATCGAGAATAAGCTCTTAAGGTTACTATTCTATCCCAGAAGTTATCGTTTTATTTTTAATTCCAGTCTTTTTCCCGCGTGACAAACAATTGCCTCGTCACAGGTGAACCAGCCGATTTGCGTAATTTTGGAATATGTTGTTTGGCAGTTTCCTCATAGCTATTTGCAAATCTAATTGTGCATGTGTTACACGTAAGGAAAGACTGATTGAAAAAAGTGAAAATCCTTCGCGAAATATGAAGACTGGAATTTGCTATGAGATTCGTGGGGGCTGACTGAGTGGTTAAGGACGCGGGATTTGGTGGTCTCACAACTGGAAATCAAGCGACCTGTTTAGATTCTTAGGCCCCGTCCACACTGACCTGGGTAAATTTGAAAACGCATCTTTTTTTTCCCCGGTTAGGCCAACCGTCCACACTGAACCGGCGTTTTCGGTCACCGAAAACGGAGCTTTTCAAAAACGCTCACCAAAGAAGCGTATCGTTTTCAAATTTACCCGGGTCAGTGTGGACGGGGCCTTAATCACATTTTCTTTATATAGACAATAAATAAGATCAGATGTTTCTATACCATTGCATGACTCAAGTCTGCATTTTTTGGACGTTTGGATTTTTCCTTGCAGTTCCTTCCACCTCTGGAGGTGGTGGGTTGTCATTGGTGGTGATGTGAAAAGCTTTGCCAATTTTTATTATTAAATTGTTGGTGTATCGGTTATGTCATTCACATTTTGAACTGGGAAAATATAGCAATATAAAAAAAACGAAATTGGTTGAAAGAAATTATCGTCATTTAAAAATTTAAGATCATTTAAGTTTTTTTCAGCTACAAGTACTGAATGAAGGGAAACAGTAGCTTTCTATGCCATAAGTTCTTCCTTTCTGAACTACCAACGATTTTCTAATTATCAGAGAGTTCTGCGCACGGCTAGATTTCCTCGCAGGACACAGGATTTGTGTCGTAAAATTCAGCTGTGATCGTGCGCCTTACGAAAATTGCCTTACTTACCTGCCAACTCCAGGGAAGTATGGGAATTCCCGTTTCTTGCAAGCACAAATATTGCAGATTATGCAATTCTCTTTAAAAAAAAAAACTGGAAAAAAATAAAGAAAAATGATAAACTGACGATTTTTGGCATGGACCTGCTTGTAATTATGACGTTGCCATGGCAACGTCAAATATCATGCACTTATGATTGACATATCAAAATTTCCGCAAGGGATGAGTGAAAAACTACTGAAAGTTTCAGCATTGTAGAGTAAATCCTCTTTTCGAAATTTCGAAAAATCCTTAAGGGGGATAGTGGCATCCACCCCCTGTACATCCGAGGGTAAACTAAAAGGTAAAATGATCTTGGTATTCTTTGGTCGCTGCAGCCGAGTTACTGACCGGGGTTAGGTTACGTCTGCGACGCAGGCTATGAACAAGCCTACAACCCCAAAAAACGGTGGCACCGCGTGCAGCAACTTGTAGGACAGTTCTGGAAGCGGTGGAGAAAGGAGTTTCTGCCCAGCCTTAACGTCAGAAAGAAATGGTTTCACCCCAGGCACAACTTGAAAGAAGGCGACGTCGTGCTGATTGTGGAGCCAAATGCCCGCAAAGGAGAGTGGCCTCTTGGCCGTGTGATTGAGGCATACCCTGGTGCTGATGGACTAGTACGAGTCGTCAAAGTCAAGGCAAAGAACAAGGAGTAATTGCGTTCTGTCCATCGCTTGTGTCCCCTGGAATATGTGGCAGACAGTGCCGAGGAGTGAGAGCCATTATTAAAGAGATTGACTGTGGTGCTGAAATTGCACACAATTTCGAAAGTGACATTTGTTTATGTTTTGTTACCGAAACTGTGATAGGAACATTGATTAGACAGAATGATTTGATTTTTTGAACTTTGTTGAAAAACAGTCAGTGACAGTTGGTCCCCCATGGACTCTCGATTTTTGTGCTTGTCATAAGTTTGCGAATGCAATTGCATTCGGGAGGGGGATGTTAAAAATCAAATAATTATATAAATTGTAATAATTTGAAGAAATTAATATTTAACCCGTTGCCTCGGAGATTACCGCTTAAGTATCGCGGGCGCATTTTCACACGTGAGAAATCGGAAGACATGTTTGATTGTGAAAGTTTTGTGAGACCTCGTGGTTCGTTCTGGCGACATTAAATGGTGAAAATCTACGTTTTGTGTGTTTGGAACCTTCGAACCTTTGACTGTTCTACCGTTTGAGAACATAAGCTATCATAGCATTTGTACCTTGGAGAAATTTTGATGTGCCAAGTGCTTGTCCATGTCATTTCGAGTCGCAATTTCATTTTAGCAAATGACACACAAGGTTCGGCATATAGTAAAGTTAGTGTTTAAGATGTATATAAAACATATTAGAGAAATGCTGTACCGTTTCTTACATGTAACAGACAATTCACGATGCTTGGCGTGGCTTGAACGGTTTCTTGGTGGCGGTCTAACTATATCGTCCATAATCTTGTTTAGTATAAAAACATTCGTTTTAACATGGATTTTACTACTCATGATCATTTTGAATTTTATGTCCAAACCGACTCCCGCAAAACTGACAAACGTGATAACTTTACAAAGTAGGTATTGAAACGGCTCTGTTTAGGGAAATGGTCAAAACTATCGTACTCAGACAGGACCCACCAGTCTGCAAAAAGACAGGTGGTCTCTTCATGTACCCCCCTTCCCCACCTTAAAAGATGGTGTATTGTTTGTATAGCCCCCACTCTATCAGGAGTAGAAACTAAGCAAAAGATTCAAACCTCCTTGTGCCATTTCTCCTGCAATGCAAGCTTCATGCGTACCAAATATGAAAGTCTCAACTTGAATTTTAAGGCCAATAAATTTTGTCTATTTGGCTAATCAGATAGGTGGTATCTTGCATAGCCCCCCTACCGCTACACAAGGTGTGTCCTCGTCGAGAACACTTGTTATGACCACTTCCAAATAAAACTTTTCTGATCAGTAAATAAATTCTTGACTCAAGAATGTATTTGACAAACACGCGCTCCAATTAGTTAAACACATCAAGTCTGCGTTTATTGAAGATCCCCGAGATCCAAACCCAAACGCCAGATTACTTGACAGTGGAATATTCTTTGTTTACTACAGGAAGTTTATAGCTTTGACAGTCGATGCATCAAACCGTCATCGCAATTTCCATTGTCGTTTTGTCGCAAAATTTATTTGTATTTTGAAGAATGCGCCATCTCCCACGATGGTGTAAATATTTTTGACAAGTGTAATGAAATAGTTTTCTCCAATAGAAAATTGAAGTGTAAGGAAAAAAGGCAGTTTTGCTCAATATCAATCAATCAATCAAGTACTGATATGTTCTACGTTTTCCTATGATCCTTAACAACTTGTCAGCGGGAGTTTGTCAGTTTGCAAAACGAGTAAAGGTGGTTTTGTAATAGAGTAGTAATAGGTGAGTCAGACAAATAACACCTCAGAAGTAACCGCTTTTATCGCAGCTGGCGTTCGTTTTTAGTGCAGAATGCACTATTGTGATGGTTTGGTGGGTTGGCGTTTGCTAAACCCCTAAACCACTAAACCACTAAACCACTAAACCACTAAGCCACTAAACCGCTAACGCGGTGTAAACTTTTAATCACCAATTAATTAATTAATATCAATTAATTAATTATTTCTGTAAAGGGGGGAGGGGATGGAGAGCACCTGACCGTGTGCCCTTGGTAAATCGGGGAGTCCATTACGATACTTACAATTGAAGAACTCAAGGTATATATTTGTTTCAGAAAGCACTATGCTCTCCTTGTGGTACAATTCTTTCTGGAAAAAAATACTTTGCGCTAAACGCATGCGCAGATCAGTCTTCATCACGAACATTGCGTTTTTCTTCTGCAGAAGGATTCGTGTAGACTCCGTGGCCCCAAGTTAAAACCACAAATTAATTGAATTAGACAGTAAGGCGTCATAGCAGATCATGTGAAATAATTCTTGATATGGCAATGCTGTTTTCTTAGAAAAGGTGATCTAGCATCTCATAATTAATTGATAACCTGATAACATCTGTGTTATAATCAATGTCGCCTTCTTTGCAGAAAATAAATCACGTTACCATAGACATCATGTTACATCCGTTTTCGACAAAAACAAAAGTATGTTACATGTTTTTGACAAAAACAAAAGTATCTTGTTTGCTGTTTCAATAACAAACTGAAATTCAAGCTATCGAAAATTAAAATAACAGTGACGTGTTTAGAAATTTTGTATTAAAGCCTAACGTGGTGTGCTTTTCAATGCGGTTGAATTCCTGTAGAATCCGTGGCGTTAATTTAATTAGACTTAAAAGGCATCACAGCGATCTGCGAGAAAAAAACAACAATATCATGTTACATCCGTCACTTCCTTTCCTTTTATTTGTTCTCCATCGGTTGAACTAACCTCCGTTTTATTTTGTAAAACCTCTGCCGCTTTAGTGTTTGAACATGCTTTCGTGACGGTTCCGACATTTCTTGAAAGAAATCTTCACACTACGTGCTTCTCGGCTTCATGCTTGAGTGAGCGTGTGACGTGTTCACAGCGCTTTCGTAAATCGTAATTAGGTATGCAAAAACTTGCACCGGGATTTTCGGCGTGAACACCTGATAACCAGGAAACAAATATCCTAGCTGTACTGCGTTTTAAAAACCCTTTCGAAAAAGATGTTTTTTGATTAGATTTGTTCTTTAGTTTTGAGAATCGTCTTTCGTGCAGTTTAAACCGTAACTTAATTAAATTAAACAAATGTCATCGATGTCGCCGTAAAACAAACAAAAAACAAGAGTTTCATGTTACGGCATTTTCAAGGAAAACAAAAGTATTTTGTTACAAACGAACAAAAGTGTCGTGTTACGTTTGCAAAGATTAACGTAAGGAACACCTAGGAAAGAATACAAGTAGCCTGTGAACAGTTTTTCCGAAAGTAAAGTAAAACAAATAAACACGAACATATATAAAACATCATACTTTCAATTGTTCCATATTGCATTCTGCACTTACCAAATCATCGAGATTTTTTGGCAAGTTATGAGTCACGGTAAATTCCCCGACTTTGTTCACCCACGCGGAAAAAACAAAATTTGCATACCATGTTCAGGCAAGCCCTTGACATGTTCAAACATGCCCTTGACATGTTCAAACATGCCCTTGACTGTCACGTCACGCTCTCAACGCAGTTCGACAAATACCACACTGAAGTAGACGCTTTTTTTTTCACAGCTGGCGATGAGCCATGACATTACAACGTCTAAATATACCATTCGGGTAAAGCCCCAACACCCACGCACAAATTTGCATGCCGCTCGCGGCTTCATGTCAATTGAACATTTGCGGACATTGAAATATACACAAAGATGGGCCGAGGAAGAAATGGAGTTTTGATAACAAGTGAGAAAAAATTTTAAAAGGTTCATTGGGCCACCTTTAAAAACTTTTCAACATAAAAAAATTGCTAAAGACAAAAATCAAACAATGATTTTATTGTCAGAAGAGGCGATCGCGCAGTTGAAAACTTTTGACAAAGGGCTTGTCGCAAACCTCTTGACAGGAAATTGACTCTTTTAAAACTGTTTTTTTTTTTGTACGTCTTAATATTTACTAGAAATTATTAAATTTAACAAACCTGTTTTTGTATTTATTGCTCCGTTTCTATTTGTAATTGCGGCCAAAATTTTGTCTCCTTTTGATGCTTCTAATGAAACCATTTCCTGTTTTTGGAAATTAGACTCGGTTGGACTGACTGTGGCTGACCCCCTTCCACCATCTTTTTTTTGAACCTTGATAAACACCTGTACGTTATCATTTACAATATTATCATCTTTTTTACTTTCAATAAAAAACTGCCATTCTTTAATTATTCCATCAACGGGCATAATGAAGTAATTTAAATTAAAATTAAATTTAACCAAATAAAAAACAACAGAACTTGAGCCAAAACTACCTCCAAGAGTAGTTGTACCATCTGTTCCATCACAAAAACCGTTTATGACAAAATTTGGTATTTTTGGAAAATAGTTTTTTAACTCGTATCCATTCATATTAAGATTTGTTTCCAACAAAAGGTCTCCACCTGAAAAAGAAAAAGGTTGATCAAAAACGTTACTTAAAACATCTGGCTGATAGCCTTTTACTCCGTAAACAATCAAATAAGCTTGCTCACTTGCTTTTGACCCCAAGTAACCAAGATTAGTAATGTCAATAAAAAGTTTGTCGTCTGAACTTGATTGATCTTTTTGTGAATGAATAATTGTTCGCAAATATTTTGGTTTGTGGTTGTTGAAACGTCTTGTATGAAAATTGACAGTGTCGCTTCCGAACGGTGATGAAGGGGCCAAATCCCAGTTAAGATCACTTTCAGAAAAAAAAAGTTCAACACATAAAGTGGAATCACCTGGAACTAAATGAGTAATATCTATTTTTAATCTTGTATTGAAAATGTTTCCGGATTTTAACAAATTGAAACTAAAAGCATTTCTGTTTAAAAGGTGAATACCGGAATCAAAATCGTCAACATCAGTTAATGAGTCGAAATTTGTAACTCCTGTAAAAGAGGATGCTGAAAAAAACAAATAGGAAAATAGGTTTTCTTTTGTTCCTGAAGAAATAGCAGAAGTAGAAACGTACTTTTTCATTGTCGTTAAGTTAACAGCGTCCTGATCTCCAACAGGATTTGCAAGCTGTTGAATTAAAAAGTCATTCATTATTAAATTTTCTGTTACAACACCTATTTTCCCAGGGTCGCCTTTTTGACCTGCAGCGCCCGTTGGCCCAGCAGGACCTGTATCACCTTTGGGGCCAGCGGGTCCAATATCACCTTTCATTCCTGTCGGGCCCGCAAGACCAGTGTGGCCCGCAGGACCGGTCGCTCCAGTTGCCCCAGTTGGGCCAGTTGCGCCTTTTGGCCCCGATGGACCAGCAGGTCCGGCAGGACCAGTGTGACCCGCAGGGCCCGTTGGGCCAGCAGGACCGGTTGCTCCGGTTGCCCCAGCAGGGCCGGCAGGACCTTCATTTCCTTGTGGGCCAGTTGCACCTCTTGGACCAACGTGCCCAGCAGGACCGGCAGCGCCAGCTGGGCCAGTGTCACCTTTTTGGCCGGCAGGGCAAGTGGGACCGGTTGGGCCCGCGGAGCCAGTAGGACCAGTTTCACCTTTTGGTCCTTTTTGACCAGTTGCACCCGCAGGACCTCTTGGGCCCATTGGACCCGGAGGACCACCAGTGCTTTCTGAAGATCGCCCAATGTCGCCGTTGAAAACACCCATCTATATATGTCTGAATTTATCAAAACCAAGTCAAGGAAATTTTCACCGTTTTAAGCGCAAATCGCTGTATCCAAACTCGATGATATAAAAACTAAAGGGAATGTCAGTCTTTTTTTCTCTTCTCCCCTCTCTTCTGTACCTTTCAGCGCTGTATTTCTTCCCCCCCCCCCCCCCTTTCTTGTGGCGTTTTAAGCCAATTCGCGCAGTAACGTACTTGTTCAAGAATACTGACGTCACTTTTCTTTGACCCGGTTTGATAAATTCAGACATATATATATTCATCAAAATTTTTTTTTGTCGTCTTTTTTGGTCGGTCGTGATACAAAAAAGAGAATTTTTCATTTGTAGCTTGGTCAAGCAGTTCTCTGTTTATTCCCAGCTCATCGGCAATTCGGTGGTTTTCTCTCGGAAGAAAGCAAAAAACACAAAAATGGCTGCAATTATCACGAATGGTTTTTGGAACTTTAAAAAAGCTCTCAGACAGATAAATGACACTGCATTGGCGGTGCCGGCCGTTAATAAAATAATTAATAATTTCATTGTGGTTGCTTTCGCAAACCATGTCATCGAATATGACTATTTTTTGGTTATCATCTGAAAGTTCTTCAAGAGGAATGACGTAAGACGAAGCCTCGACGACTTCATAGCCGGCAACAGGATTTACTCTTTTTGCAAAATCGTCAAGAATAAACCGGTACTTTTCTTGATGAAGGTTTTTTGCGCAAAGATAAATTTTGTCGAAAACTAACAGCTTATAAAGCATGTGTAAAAGAATGTTTGTTTTACCTGAGCCGCTTGGCCCACAAATAAGCATTCTGAAAGTGTCCGAGGGCATGCAGGGATGCCCCTGTTTGTAAGTACTTTGTGAAAAAAAGCCAGGGTCGTAATTTGGGATCTTCATTTCTTCGAGGTATTATATATAAGCTGAAAAAGATGTCAGTGGAAAGGTGGCAAAAGCTCGTTGAAAAAAAGGCTGAAGTTGAGAAGCAAAATGCAAAAATACTTACAACCATGAAAAACAAAACGCTTGAAAAAAAATTAGGACAGCTTTCGAGCGAAGAGCTATTTAAACCGATTACAAAAAGGCTTGACAACGCTAAAATAGCAAAAAAGCCTGAAACCGAGGCCCCCGACTATGCCATGGATGAGTTTGACTTACTTAACCCTTTTGATGAAGATTTTAGGCCAGATGCAGTGATACCCCCGCCAACTCCGCCACCAGCAGTACCTGACTATACAGTTTCAGAATCTGACGAAGATTTTGATGTGTGGCCAACACCACCATCATCACCAGTTCCGCCGCTTGCAGAAGAAGATGATGATGATGATGATGATGTTGATGATGATGTCACAAAAGGTGATGATGATGATAATGATGATGCCGCAAAAGGTGATGATGCAGCAACGGCACTGCACGACGTGTCTCAGTCGGTTGAACGAGCCAAATGGGAAACACCACAAAAACCAGGAATCGAGGGATCAGAATCTACTGACCTGCAGGTGCTGAACACCATGTTAACAAAAAATAAAAACAATCCCGGATATGTTGTAAAAAGCCCGAAATCGAGATTTCATGGTTACACGCTTGCAGACATAGAAAAAGCCCGAGACGAAATTTTAGAAAGAAGAGGAGAAAAATACGAAAAAGCAAGAGAAGCTTTTAATGAAAAGAACAAAGAAACGGAGCAGGAGGGAAGCGGTATAGTAGATGTAAACGCCCTTATTAGCAGACTTTATATAACTTAACCAGGACAAAACTGAACTAGTCGTCATTAGCTCCAAATTTCGACATTGCCCTGATCTTGAACATATTCGGGTTGGAGATGAGTACATTGCCCCTAAGTCTTCTGCACGCAACCTAGGAGTCATCATTGACAATTGCCTTTGTATGGAACAACATGTGAAAAAGATATGCAATGAGGCAAATTACCATCTCAGGAACATATCAAAGATTCGCAAATATCTCACTCAGGACTCTGCGGAAATTCTCATTCACGCTTTTATTGGTTCCAAGCTCGACTATTGCAACTTAATTCTGTATGGTATTCCGAAAAAGTTAAATTGTAAATTACAGCGTGTTCAGAATACAGCTGCTCGCATTGTCACGTTAACAAGAAAATATGATTCTATTACCCCAATAATGTTTAAGCTACACTGGCTACCCGTACAATTCCGTATTATTTTTAAACTACTGTTAATAGTCTACAAAGCACTCAACGACAAAACACCATCCTATGTTTCTAGTATGCTAAGTTTTAGAACGTTCTCTCGGTCACTACGTTCCAGTGGCCAAGAACTGCTAACTGAGCCCATGGCTAAACTCAAGACCTACGGAGACCGGGCGTTCAGCACTGCTGCGCCAAGGCTGTGGAACAACCTGCCACTGAGCATCCGAAAATCAGCATCAGAAGACATTTTTAGGAAGAACCTAAAAACTTATCTTTTTAAAGAAGCTTATGACATTTAATTTTTATTTCTTATACACGTTTACTTTAAGTCCAGTTAAATAATCATGATATTTTTAGTTTTTAAATTTTTAACTTTTAAAACTTCACTCTCTGCATGTATAGATATTTTAGCTCAATAGATTAATTTAGTTAGGTATTTTTATATTTTATTTTTATATTTTAGCATAGTGATTGTAAAGCGCTATGAAAGACTAGCTAAATAGCGCTATAGAAATGATTATTATTATTATTATTATTATTATTATTATTATTCAATATTTCAAAATTACGCAAAATCCGGTTTGTTGTGACGTTTCAGTAAATGTCTTAATTTTTGGCTTGTAAGGAGAGGATTTTATTCATTTTGAGACGAATTTTTGTATTTTTAAAAAAACAGTTTTAGAGGGAAAGACACACACGCCTTGCGTTTCGTCACTGAGTAGAGCATATAGCATATAACCCATGCTTGAAAAGTCGCTCTTGAAAAAACAACAAACCAGCGGGGGGGGGGGGGGGGAAGAAACTTCCTTTGTTACGCGACTCAAAAAGGGGACATAGCGGTGCCGGGCAACCGAGAATGCGCAGCAGCTATCGAATGGTTGCTAAGGGCGTAGTGAATAGCTTGACAAAGTTCATTGTTTAGTTTGCATAATTTGGTCTTGGCCGTGCACAAAACACAATAGCTATTTGCATTTTGATTGCTCCTTTTGCCGGATATCAAAACAACAAACAGTGATAACGGTGACCAGTCTGGCAAAAGTAGAGCTTGTGAGTTATACTAAGTAAAAATAACTCCAAAGGTTCTGAAATTATTTCCCATTTTTTGGTTGTTAAATTTCAACCGTGACAAATTTTTTCGCTTGTTATTCCACGCCGCCAAAACATTCTCAGTGACGTGAGACATTAGGTGAGAAATCTGGCTGAGAATGCCAAAAACATCTCAGCGGCGTAAATCATCAAACGCAAACACCGCCACTATTTGCATTTCACACGCACGCAGTCATTGATATTTAAATCTTTCTGAGAAAACAAAACTTTGGTTTGACGTCTTTCTTAGCAACGGCTTGATTGATATAGACTAGCACCGTTTCCAGGCACTGCTATGTCTCCAAAGAAAAGTGCCGACTTTCTTCCCCCCCCCCCCCCCTGGAATGAAGGTAAACAGTAACTTTCTCTTTTTTTTTTTTTTTTTTTTTTTTGACGGTTTTATTTTCAATGTTGTTACAAATATCGTGTAATACCTATACTACTATTACATTTTTACTATTACATCAATACCAGTACTAATACAGTTTACAGTCTTATATGTGTTACATATGGTTTATGGTTTATCATAATTAATAATTGTTAAAAGTAAATTACAGATTCTGATTGCAAACAACTAATTTTTTTTTTTTTGCAAACAACTAAAAAATTACCAAAAAGCGAAAAACCGTCACACGAAAACACACACAAACACAATAGGCACATATATGTATATATCTATCTATATAAAGAGAACAAGGCTAAACAATACCAATATCTATAGAAATTTCGCAAGAATTGCTTCCCATCTTTTCCTGAAACTTGCAAACGTCCCATTTTTGTTTGCTATATACTTCTCGGTTTCAAACTTATTTTTAACTTTTTTAAGAAAAATATTAAAGTCAGGATGTATGCCAGCTTTTCTACATTCCCAAATACACAGTTTTCCGAGAATTATAAGATAATTTATAATGTCGGTCCTATTTGTAAGCCCAAGTATAATATCTTTTAAAGTCAAAGTGATGTTTTCCTTAACAAGTTCAAACCACCAAGAGGAGAATGTTTTCCAAAAGATTTGCGCATGAGAGCATTCAAAGAAGAGGTGATGCAGCTCTTCTTTTGAAGAGTCACAGAAAGTGCATTTATCATTCAACGATAAACCTATTTTGAAAAGTTTTGCATTTGTGTACAATATATAATTAAGCACTCTGTACTGGAAGGACCAAATATACGTTTCGCTTGCGACAGTTTGTGGAAGTGAGTATATTTCCTCCAAAGAGTTTGAAATGTCAAAATCCGAAATTAGTTTCTTTGACATATTAGGCAATTTAGCCTTAGCTGTTATTAACAGCTTATAGAAATGCTTACACTTAGCCCTGTAGACGTCGAATTGTATATTATTATGTTTGAAATTTACCAAGTCAATTTCAGGTAGCGATTCGCACGACCTGAGCTCTTTCGGAACTGATAGTCTTAAACCTGTCCATGTCAGGAAATCCGTTTTAAGACCCTTTTGTTTATAAAAATCATGAGACTGCTTATTATCGGATTCAAACATCAAGTCACGTACGAAAACAATCCCTTTGTCATAATACGATTTATAAAAGACTGATCTGTTGTCTATTCTAATGTCCTTATTGTTCCAAACAATTCTTTGTGCATAATTATTATCGGAAAATGTATTTCTAAACTCCTCCCACCAAAGAAGCAAGTCTGAATAAAAACCGTTTAGTGAAGTGGTCAGATCCTTGAATTCATAATTGCATTTTAATAGAAAGGTTCCTCCATAAGGTTTCAAATAATGATTAAAATACGACTTCCCGGGTCCTTTTCTGGTACTATCTAAAATGCGCGGAATCCAGGAGAGTCTCAATGCTTTAATTTGGGTTTCAATATCCATGAGGTTCAACCCCCCATTTTTAACTGAATTTATAACAGAATGTCGCGTGACCTTGTCTGGTCCTTTCCATAGAAATTTAAAAATCATTCTTTCCATCCTTTTTATGATTTCCATTGGGGTTTAGATTATCGATGATAGGTACAGAAGTTTAGGTATCAAAAAGGTTTTAATAATTGTCACTCGCCCAAATAAAGATAAACCTCTCATGTTCCAGATATTTATAACTTTCTGAATTTTGTCTAACTTTTCCTGAAAATTTTGCGAAGATACCACTTTCTGATTACAGGAAAATTGTACTCCTAAATTTTTAACAGTCTTGCACCATTCCAAACCCAAAGGTTTTTCTACAGAATTCTTCATTGTTCCGATCCACATGGCTTTGGTTTTAGAGACATTCATTTTCAAACCTGAAAACTTTTCAAAAGTGTTAAGACTGTCTAACAGTTCCTTCGCAGAGGTAATATCTGATAACAATGCAGTCATGTCATCTGCATAGGCAAGCAGCTTTGTTTCTTAATCACGATATAAGCCAATAATCGTGCTTCAGAAAGTTCTTTCGTCGAAGTGATAAAAGAATTAGATAAACTTCGGTAATTTCTTGACATTCTCTCGTCAGGCATGTTCCGCCATCTTGGATTCTAGATGTTTTGGTACTCAGTGTATGATACACCAAGTGTCTTGGACAGTCCACCGACTTCATGTAAGGCCTCACACAGAGTGCCACATCATAATTCTCCTTCGTCAAGCACTACTCTAGGGAGTTTTACATAATTCCACTCCTTCTTCGTGTTGATGAGGGATCCCTTTGCCACTCGGTTGATTTTTTTTTTTTTTTTTTTTTTTTTTTTTTTTTTTTTTTTTTAAAACAAAAAAAACAAACCGAGTGGCAAAGGGATCCCTCAATGGCATTGGCATTGGTTTGGCTACGTACGGATAAGACAGCAGTGGCCTAAAACTTGAAAACGTCGGGCCGACGTTTTCAAATTTAACAGTGTTACTTGGGAGAAAATCACTTAAAAACCAGTGATTACATTTATTCACATCTTTAAGAATGATGTATTGCTTTTCTTTTGTTGTTCAAAAGATATTTTGTTGACCACTGAGTGCACTCTCATAATTCTATCATAGGTTACACAAAAACTTTTAAGTTTTCTCGTGATACTTCCCCTTTACAACCTAACGTATTTGCTAAATTATGCAAAGAACCTTAATGGTTGTATGTCTGAGAGTTAAGTCGACGATATTTTTTCGGTATTTAATAAAATTTTGAGAATCGAAATGTTGTTGAGATTATGAATGTGGATTTATTTCGTTTCAAGAATGATTGGTGCCAAATTAGTATATATATATTATATATATTTACTGTACATCAAATATTACTTGCGTTCTCATAATTTTATTTAAATTAGAGAATGCTTGACAATTAACAAGAAACAGCAGTTGAGTGTTGACGCGTTTTTCACGACTTGTTTTATGAAAAACGCACTATTAATATAATTGAATAGCAAAGAGCAAACCTTGGAGTGAAAACAGAGACTTCAAAACCTTTCATTGGTAGAGAGGACAAATAATTCCTTTATTTTGGTTTTTATATTTTTATACCTTGACCTATTTTGTAGTTTTTTTGTGAAAGCAATCGCCCAAGGCTGTGATATTTAAGGTCGCGGGGGATACCTACAGCATGAATAAATTCATGAAGGGAAATTTTGCTTGACCTGCATCTTTTAAAACGCTTATTTCTCAGCTGTTATGGGTGCGATGAAGCTCAAATTTTACAGAGACATAAAGAAATGATGAAAGATTGTGAATGTCGTCTTTTATTTGGTAGATTGCATTTACCGGCGATGTTATAGCCTCGTAAGTGCCAAACTGGGAAAAACATGATTTTGTGGCAGAGTTTGCGGAACGAGTAGGAGACAGCACACTGTGATCTTGTCAAAAACTAATCAGCCAATACCTCTAGAGTGTCATAACAGAAGCGGATTTTTTAATTTAAAGTTTGCCAGAAAGTTACGGCGGTTTAAGTGCGCAAATTTGAATTTAATGTCTTCTAATTCTTTCTAAAAGCGCTCTTTTAAAATTCCGCTTCTGTTATGACACACTACAGTATTCATAGTTTACCGATTTTTTATGCCGAATATTTTTGTGATTACTCTGAGTTGCAGAAATATTCAAATTTAAATGAAAATAAGCTCAAAGACTTCCTACAATCTATATGAACGTATATCGCTAAGTGTTGTTTTAAATTGGTTAAAATATCAAAGAAACAGGGATTTTTTACAATCACGCGCACGCGCCCATATTTTTGTCCAGTCATAAATATCTCGTAAAGTTGTCTATGTCAGTCGTTGTACTTCGTGCATACGCTTTAAATAAATGCATAATGATGAGCCTAAGGTGTCCCCCGTGACCTTAATGCATCAATTGTAATTAAACTAAGCACGATGAGTAAAACTAAAAACAAAAAGCGGAAAATTTTAATAATGACTCCTAACACTCATATCGAATGCTTCAAAAATGCTCATATCAATTGCGCATCATCCATACCAATCATCAGATAAGAACGAAAATTGCGAAGAAAACTTTGTCCAAGTAAATGCAAGTTTTTGTACCCTTTCCTTCGCCATGTTCCGAGTTTCGAAGGCCGATTCATTAGTTATCGTTTTGTTACAAACCACTAATCAGAAGTGACTATTTCTGATCTCCTAACTCAAAATGTCATCAACGACCAATAGAACGAACGCATTTTCAACATATTCCACCCGTCACGTGAAATATTCCACCCCACACCGCCCTCATTTTAAGCTAGGGGGACGTTTGCCAGAGAGCGGCAGGCAAGCATCAATTTGTGAAGAGGTAATTTTTCGAAGTTGATGTAATACTAGCAGTTTCTTTGTGCTAAATTACAAACTGGAACTTTGCTTGCATGTGTTTGCAGGTGCTGGTCACTTGAGTGACGCGGCCATCTGTCGGAAACAGTTGACACATTTTTATTACAACGGACAAAGGTAGGTAGCAATGAATTTATTGATCGCAATATTGCACACGAACACTGTATATAGGCTAGTACGTGCTTAATCTTTTATACTTTCATTTTTTGGTGAGCTCAGCATGTTACAGAGTTTTTGCTAGAAATATGTTGATGTAAGTACACAGCATGCTGTTCGATACAAAGCTATTATTTATACGTGGGTAATAATTGATCGCAGTTTTAAGCTGTCAGGGTATCTAAATTTTCGATTCTTGAGCCCCATTTACACGGCAGAAAATTTGTGGCACGGCTCGGATATAATTGGTACGCGTACCGGAAAAAATGGTTCGGCACGGATAAATCTTGTCCTGTAAACGACTTTTCCTCACCCGTGCCGAACAAAAACTTTACCCTAGTCGCGAGGTAGTCCGAGCACGGATAAAATTGGTACGCGTTCCTGAAAATCTAACCCGGCTCGAATAAAATGTGTAGTGTAAACGATTAGCCGTGCTGAATCAACTCTTTTCTTACGTTACTTCATTCAATAAATTTGCAGAAATTCCACTCGGCGGTGTGTTAGACGTGTATTTTATGAAAAACAGTTGCCAAGAAAATCTTATGAACCTTCATGGAAGAACTAGCAGTCTTCTTCGGTCGCTTCCTCCTGAGTTCGTGTTCGTTAGTGTCCAGAGTCGAAAGCTGAAATACTACCTTGGAAGAGCGTGATGTAAGGAGTTGAACCAAATAATGCAAGAAGAATAAAATAATATTAATAATAATCGTCGTCGTTAATAGGAGAGGTACAAGCCATCTCTGCTGCCATCTGAACAAGAACCATATATAATTTCACCCTTTTCTGGAAAAAGGCGAAAAGATGCGCGACTCGTATGTGACGTTTAAATAGCGGCATGCGCACTAAGGCAGAATCGCGTACGCTGGACAAGGTGTTGAGCCTTTTACCCGCACCAAGACATTATTTAACGCAGCTTAGCACGGTAGAAAAAAGGACGTGTAAACAGGGTATCAGTGCTATTTTTTTGGTACGCGTACCAATATTATCCGAGCCGTGCCACAAATTTTCTACCGTGTAAATGGGGCTTTGGTGGCTCATTACTTTTGCCTTTGGCGTGCTGTTCGAATTTTCGTTGTTTTGCTTATCGGTAGAACAAAATCGTTCGTTGTTGCTCTTTTGCATAAAAGTCGTCACGTTTTATGGTATATTATGACTTTCTGCACTAAACAAAGCAAAAAAAAACACTACAACAGAGATTCTTCAAGTACCATTTGTGCTTCTGGATTTCTTGAGTAAAGCGCACTTGATGCTTCCTAGGAAAGGGCTCGACAACATTAAGTAGCGTAGCTTACAAGTATTGCGCTAATAAACAGCTTAAAACAAAAATAATGTGTCAACTATTGTTATCACAATTTTATTAAACATAGTTTAAACTTCAAGAGCCAGTGACACTTAAGTGCTGCTCAAAATTTCACAATTTATTTTAGGGAACTTTTCTTGGGTGAGTAGAAAAGCAACATTCATTCATTTCTGACTGAAATACACAGCCATCGTTTGCAATAATGCTTTTCACTAAAACAAAATAACGCCAGGTGAAAGGGTAAGTTATTTTTGGATCATTGGTTTATAGTTATGTACAAAAGTGGGTTTTCAAGCGATCAAAAAATAGAAACGAAATAGTGTTAAGAATATGCACGCAGCTTTCCATTTCAGGAATTGGCGTCAAATTACTGTAGATATATGTACAACCCTCGCCGTGATCAACGAGAGTAGGCT
This sequence comes from Oculina patagonica, assembly GCF_052425735.1. Lineage (NCBI taxonomy): Eukaryota > Metazoa > Cnidaria > Anthozoa > Scleractinia > Oculinidae > Oculina > Oculina patagonica. Next base: position 1,169,322 of record NC_135770.1, read on the forward strand.
TTAAATTATTTCAAACAAAAACAAACGGTAATAAGATAAACTTCGTCGTTCACCTGATGTAAAGTTTCCTAATCTCAGATACGTTAGACTTTTTTGACGCTGAATTTTTTTCTAAAAACCATTAAATACAAATCTCTAAAAATGCGTTTCTACCGAAATCTATCGAACGTATCGAAACTGCCGCATGAAAGGCGGCATAAAAGGCGTCAAAGCAAGCCATGTTTTGATTATTTTATTGGTTTAATTTGAAGTGTTTGACAAAATTTGTACGGTGTTGTAGTACACGACAATCAATAACCATGCAGTGGCAGTTAAGGGTTGTCGAGTTTTACCCAAAAAGTTTTAGAGAAAACGCGTACTTAAGTAATTGAATAACAAAGAATAAAAACTGAAGTGAAGAAATGGGCTTTAAATGTGAAAAGGACGCATACTAGCTTTATTTCTGTTTATTTTATCTAAACAATAAATATGTATGAAAATTTTAGACCTTGGCCTTTTTTGTAGTTCTTGTGAAAAAGACCGCCTTTGTCAAGGCTTTGATATTAAATGCATTTGTAATTAAACTGAGCAAGTTGAGTAAAACTAAAATAACGGAAAATTTGATTTGACGCCTAACAAAGTTATCAAATGCTCCAAAATGCTCATCTCAATGCACTTCATTCAAACCAATCATCAGATTAAAAGGAAAATATCAACGAAATCTTTAGCCAAATAAATGCAGGTTTTTACACCCTTTCGTTCGCTATGCTACGAGTTTCGAGGGCGGATTCAAAAGTTGTTTTTCTTTTAAACCAGTAATCAGCAGTGAACATTTCAATGCATCTGACCTCCTTACTCGAAATGTCATCAACGTCCAATAAAAAAAGATCGCATTGTCAACATATTCCACCCCTTACGTGAAATATTCCACCCCTCGCCGCCCTTTGAAAGCAACCGCCTTTGTCAAGGCTTGGATATTTAATGCATTTGTAATTAAAAAGCTTAAGCAAGTTGAGTTAAACTAAAAAAACGGAAAATGTGAATGATGATTCCTAGCACTTATATCGAATGCTCCAAAAATGCTCATATCAATTGCGCATCATCCAAACCCACTAACAGATAAGAACGGAAAATATCGACGGAAACTTTGTCTAAATAAATGCAAACATCCTCTCTGTCACCATGCCACGAGTTTCGAAGGCGAATTCGTAAGTTATTGTTTTATTAGAAATCGCCAATCAAAAGTTACCATTTCAATGCACAAAATCTCCAAACTCGAAATGCCATCAACGACCAATAGAAAGACTGTATTTTCAACACCCGTCACGTGGTTTTACATCACCGCCCACATTATTAATTGGGGTGTATCTTTGTCAGAGAGCGGCAGGGCCGATCAGTTTGTAAAGAGGTAATTTTTCAAAGTCGATGTAACACTGGCAGTTTCTTTGAGCTTATTCACAAATTGGAACTTCTTTTGCAGGTTTTGATCACATGAGTGACTTCGCTAACTGTCAGAAACAGTTGACACGTTTTTAGTACGAAGAATCAAGGTAGGTAACAATAAACACATTGTAGACCGGTTCGTGCTTAACTTTTATACTTTCATTTTTTTGGGGTGAGCTTAGCATGTTAGGTTCTTAGCTAGAAATATGTTGCTGAAAGTACACTGCATGCTATTCGATTCAAAGCCCTTATTTAAGCGTGGGTGATGAGGAATCGTACTTCGATTATCCGTATCTAACTACTCTTGCCTTTGGCGTGCTGTTCGTATTTTGGTATTTTTGCTAGAACAAAATCGATAAAAATCGATCGAAATCAAAATTTTGTTGTTTTGCGAACCGGTCGCCACGATTTTTGTTATATCCGAATTTCTACACCACCAAAGTCGAAACGATTCGAGAGATTGTTAAAGTATAGTTTGCGCTTTTAGATTGCTTGGGTGATTAAAACGCACTTGATACTTCCTAGGATTCGACAATATCTACCGTAGCTTGCAAGTATTGCTTAAATATTACTCCGTATTTCTACGTTTGTAAAAGCAAGGTTGCGTGAAAGCGTTTCTTTTGTCAAACAATAAGAAATTTCGCGTAAAAGAAGAAACAAATGTTTTTAATAAATGTTGTTTTTGTTAAAACGTTAATAGCCAGCGGCACTTAAGTGTCGCTCAAAATTTCATGATTCATTTTTACGATGAAAAACGCAAAATCAGTACTAAAGTTATTTTCAATAAACATTGAAGTGGCGAAATAGACTTTAATGCAACCTGACTTTTCTTCAGAAATTAATAACCAGAAAAACAAAATTCATTCATTTTATATTTATTATTTCTAAAGTGGTAACATATATGGAAATTCCATGGAAATTCTTGAGAACGCAATAGCCGTTGTCAAGGCTGTGAACGTTAACGGTTTTTTTTAAGTGTAGCGAAATAAGCAAGACCAGACTCGTATCCAGTCCTTTTTTTCGCAAAGGAATCTGGGAACGAAATAAACGCGCGCAAAAAAAGAGAAGCGAATGGGTACTAGTCTGTTTAATTCCCATTTTTAAGAAGATGCTTCGAGCTTCAAAGATAACTTTGTTATTTCCACAGGTGAATATGCGTAACACATTTCACTTTAAATAGGTAACTAGCTTGGCCCGAAAACATAAATGTAGAATAAATTTACTCCTATCATAGAATATTTGCTTGTTAGCAGACTGTATAAACCAACTGTTACTTTCGTCCAGAAAAACGTGCTAACAATTCAACGAGTCAAATATCAAATTAAAAACAGCTAAATTTTATTTCATCCACCTTTTGCAAATCATATTTTACAAATACACCTTTTACAAATTCATGTTTCACAAATTCACCTTTTTACAGATCTAGCACAGTCCACTACAATCCACTATTTGTTTCACAATATCCCCAAGGAATTATTAATGGACATACTTCAAGATGGCTAAAATTGTTTTTTGTTTTAAAATAGACTTTTAAGCCTCTACAAAATAGAATACAATAATGCAAATTGTTTTGAGCTGTCATGTCTCTTTTCTGTTTTTCAACCTTATAAATGCAAGGATTGTTTTTTTTTCTTGCGAGGCATGTTCGATCAGTTGGCACAAAAGGGACTTTCTGCTAAACACGCAAGACGCTGAATGAGCGTTCACTCGAGCGCGCTTCTTTTTCAGTGCTACTAGCAGGATCAACAAAATCAAGTTAACACTTTGAAGTAATTACTAGCAGCACGAGTACAAAATTGAGAACGAGTACAGCTTTAGAATTTAAGTCCATTTTCAGAGTCCTGTTAATGAAAGTGGTGTAAAACGTGATCTTAAAAATCGAAAGATTTTCAGTCATTCACCACGGCGACTTTTACGAACATTGAATCGAGACAGCAGTGAGAATAAACTACAACACAAAAACTTGAAAGTATCTCCTTGATTTAGTATTTAATTTATTGTGTAAAAAGCGAGCATTATTTGCTTATTGGGCATATTAACAACATATGAGACGATTAAAGCATAAAAGTCCATTCAAAACAGTTTTAAACAACACAAGTAAAACATTCGTAATAGTTACCGTATTCTTTTCGTCAGGTTTTTCTAGCTTTCTCTGCGTGGCGAAAACATTGAATAAAGTGGATACACGATGAAGATTGTGCTCGCCATTCAACTTATCATTGTGCTACTGATGTTCCAGCCTGACATGAGCCTGAGCGATTTCTGTCAGAATGCAGACTGGAAGACAAGCCTCGAACAGGAAGGGTGGTCTGAGTGCCCTAGTGACACCTACCTTATAGCACTGTTCAGAAATGACCGAGCACCAGGAAACGAAACAGTTGGACGCATTGAGCTTGGACAGTGCTGTATAGCCCTTGGTTTATTTTATGCCAATCAGTCTGCAACCTGTATTAATGCAAACTGGATGACTACGCTGGATGGGTGAGTCGTTCAATAATAGTTCCCTACTACTCCCTTAAGTGTGTGTCGCAAAGATTCTTAAACCCTGACACTTTTTCGGATAGAGAATCGATAATTGATACCCCTTTTTAGGCCCAAACCCACAAATATTACACCCTATGTATGGGTAAAACACATCCATATAATTACAAAATTCTTTCCTCCATAATAATAATAATCCTCGTAAGTTGCGTTCAGTATTTCTCATTTGAAAGAGACCACGCATGTACTTTGGCATCGTTTAATTTCGAACTGAAGTGTCTTAAAAACGGTTTTCATCATATCTTGGCACCTAATACTATACACGTCTCTAGACAGAGACTTCTCGTCTGGAACAATCCTGAGCGCCTTTTTGTTAAGATTCACTAATTTGTTCTATTTTGCCCCACAAAAATGCCAATCTGCTGAACAATATAAAAAATATGGAACAATAAAAGCCTCATAAAGTTTACATTTCACAGCTGTCGGTACTATTTTCCGAAAGAGGGAAATTACGTTAACTTGATTGTTGACCTTAGTAAAAATACACTTGTGTACGTTGTCGATTGTTATTTTTTTGTTCTTTCAGGAATAATGTCTGGGCCGTATGCCCCAACGGTTATTTCTTGCACGGCTTCAGGAAATCAGATAGACAAGATCTGTCTAGCATTGAAGAAGCAAAGTGTTGCCGTCCACAGAATCAACCGGAAGATAGTTATGAGGACTGTTACGATGAAGATGTTTCCGATAAATTCGACGACAAGGGTTGGAGTAGTTGCCGGTTTGGATATTACATGGCTGGCTTCTACAAAAGCAGCTGCAACGAAGTTAACTGCATTGATAAACTTAAATGCTGCGCAATGAAATCACGTAATTCTATAACTGTTCTTGATTTTCACTATGCGACTACTTTAACTAGGTCACTTGAAGTTGGGAGAAATTGAGCTAATCAAAACGTAAAGCAAGTAAAAAGAATGGCGATCTTTTTCGTAAATGATAGCGCAATGACTTTCGGTCGGTTTGCTTATTTTGGAAAAGCACTTTCTGTTGTTTAAAACTCTCTCACTTTTTTTAATAATTATTTACTTACTTGACAAATATTGTTTACAAAAAGGTCACCTTACAGAACTTTTTTCAGGACGTTGTTTAAACTTACAGTGTAATTATTACTTACAATCCAAAAGACATCGCTTCAAAACAGATCACTTACAATTTGAAACTTATGATACGTCACTAACTTGCAATACATTACTTACTTACAGTGCATACATCACACGCTGGTAACACATATACTTACTTTCACTACACCATTTATTAAGAATAGAATTCTTACTTAGAAAACATCGCTTGTTTATAATATATTATTTAATTACGAAGAGAAATCTGATACAAACAATACTAGAATACGTTACTCGTACTAAGAAACTAACGGCTCACAAATTCACCATCACAAGCTTACTCGGTAGATAAATTGCTTTTATTGTTCAACTCTCAATACATCTTTTTGGAGAAATGGTAAGCGCTTCAAGTGATTAGAAGGCAAAAATGACAGCATATAGATTTGTTAAACTTGAATTTGTGCAACTACGACTCCCCTATATTCTCCATATACTCTATTGATTCTGCCCTTGGCCAGTTATCATATTTAATATTTTTTTTTTCTAAAAGAAAAGAAAAATTAGCTTGAAAACTCTTCAACATTTAGTATAGCAACTAACTAATCACGTTTCTTGAGAGGAACGCAGCTTTTTGCAACTCTGTTGGGGTTTAAAGGAGCTACGGCGCGGACAACTCATCTTGAAAAAATTGGCAAGTTTTTTTCAAGATTATCATTCGTAATCCGTCTTAATCTTCGTCAGTCAAAACCATCCTTGTTTTTTGCGTTTTTATTACTCCCTCGTTGTTTTTCTATCTTAGAATTCTATTATTTTATTATTTTAATTACGTTGTTGAAATCTTATTGTATAATTGTTTTTCGTCTTATTGGTACATTATAACAACAACAAACCTTAACAACAACAAATCTTTATTTAGCACAATTATTTTATTTAAAATGTCTTTCACCTCCCGCAATAAGCCTAGCTGATCAAAGCGGGAGGTGAAGAAGAAAATGAAGAAGAAAATAAATAAACGAAAATGATCGCCTTAATTGCCTTAATTTGTTCTCGATGAAAGTTATAATTGATAATTTTGTTCTAAGTGGCCCGGTTCAAGTAGTTGCAATGTTATGCATCACGTTTTGGTTGTACAATCACAGAACGCAGACGTCCTTTGCAACATTGCTTCATTAATTTAGTGCAACACAAAACTCTAACAAAGGAAACAAACAGCTTCCATATCGAAACAAGCTTAATATTGCGAAAAGTTAGTACTACGGAAATCTGATCCCAGTTCACTAAAATAATACTCTCATTTCAGCTGTTGTCGATGGCGGATGGAGTGACTATGGAGACTGGAGCGAGTGCAGTGTGACTTGTGGAGATGGACAGCAGGAACGCTCACGTACCTGCACCAATCCCCCTCCGGCTTATGGTGGAGCAGAATGTTCTGGATCCAACAAATGGACCAAACCATGTAATAATGGTCCGTGCCCTGGTAAGAAACCGATTGGTAATATACAAGAGCTTTTAATCGTTTAGGACTTTAGGACAAGACGTTCATTCGATCGATGGTTTACCGGATCAGATCCAACTCCACACGTGATTCGAGAGTACCTAAATTTTTTTTTCGATCTCATTATCACACGAGTAACATTAGACACACAAATGGTTCTGGTGGACAAGTCTCAGTCTAGTGGGCTTCACCTCTATATAGCAAATCAATCCGATCCGACACTGTTTATATTGGCCGATCTATATCTTTTGGTGAGAGCTAAAATAATATAACTCCTAAGTGATTCGACAGCCGAAACAAGACTGAACAACTCATAACCTCAAGTATCAAGGACAATTTTTTTCGTCGTTATCCGCTCATCGCTCCCCCGGAATACACTCGTCTTCGTCAACAGCGCACATGATCTTCCAAATGTGGTAGGGCCTATATGCAGGTCACGCAACTATGGACCGTTACAATAACATTGTTTTCTTCTTTCACCCCGACTTTCAATTTGTTAGTGACATCTTCCTCAAGCGCACTTCTATTTGAGTTTAGTTTAAACATTAACCTTGCCTGTTCTTCATAAATATCAAATAGTATTGGCCATTTTTTTTTAACTTAACAGACCAAAATTTGATATGGTGTTGATTGGTGTTATTGTTTTTTGATATTGTTGTTATTTGTTCTTGTGTAGTGGATGGTGGATGGAGCGACTTTGGAGACTGGAGCGAATGCAGTGTGACGTGTGCAGGTGGAATAAAGAAGCGCAGAAGAACCTGTACCAATCCCCCTCCGTCAAATTGTGGCGCGTATTGTGTTGGAGACAACTTGGAGGCACAAAACTGCAATACTCAGTCTTGCAGCGGTAATATATTTTGGCGCTCGGTTATCTTTAGTTAGTTTCTCATATAATGAAGATATTTACAATTTATGGTCCACTAAATGTTGCTGTTGGCTGTTGTTGTCGACATTTTTTTGTACATACTCAAGAAATAATAAAAACAAACGTTCACTGGCTAAAAATATTTAAAAAAAAAACTATTCAAGGATCAAACACTTTCTTCACGCACGAGCCTAGATAGTACTGAAATCATTTCTCTGCTGAACTTTGTTTTATCTAACAACTACTTCGTTTATGGTGATAAGATATACAAACAGATCCATGGTTGCGCGATGGGCAGCGCGATGGGCAGCCCTGTAAGCCCAGCCCCGTGGCGAACTTGTGCATGGAGGCGATCGAAGAGGTGGCCATCAACTCGTCTGAAGTACAACCGAAAGTGTGGAAACGCTATGTGGATGACAGTTTTTGCATCATCAAAAGAAATGCTGTTAACTCCTTCCATGCTACTCTCAACTCCATTGATCCACACATTTCATTCACCATCGAAGAAGAATCTGACCAACAGATCGCTTTCCTAGATTCTTTGGTTTCCCGCAAAGATAACACGATCACCATCGATGTTTATCGCAAAGCAACCCACACCGACAGATATTTAGACTTTTATTCTCACCATGACAAAAGCCATAAGATTAGCACAGCTGAGACCCTCTTACACCGGGCAACTAAACTCCCTAGCACAGCCCAAGGGAAAAATACTGAAATCAATCACGTCACTGATGCCCTACGAGCTAACAACTATCCGTCCGATATTATTTCTAACATCCTAAAGAAGAAATTCTCCAATCCAACAACACATGCCATCCCTTCACCAGAAGAACTTGTCCATATGTTTTTTAAATGGGCTGCGCCTCAGGAGCATTCCAACACTTACGCTGTACTTCCATTCATCAATGGTGTCACGCAACCACTAACAAGGATTCTTCGAAAGCACGACATTCAAGTTATTAATAAACCCCACAAGACATTACAACAAGAATTCCCATCCCCTAAATTTAGACCACCAGTCGAACAACAACCAAATGTGGTGTACAAAATTCCTTGTGCTGATTGTGATTGGTGCTATGTGGGTGAAACCGGCCGTTGTTTTGAAACCCGCAAAAAAGAACATATCAGGAATGTAAAAACCTGTGCGAATGGCTCAAATATTGCGAAACATGCGTGGTCATTCGACCATCGCATAGACTTTGAAAACTCTAGTGTTATTGACAAAGGCTCTTTTCGTATTAGAAAAACTTTGGAAGCTTGGCACACCTCTGCTACTAAGCATGCTGACAATACTCAAAGCCCATTCCAAGCCAATATTGTGTTCTTTTTAAAAAATAGCCTCTTAATTAGCACATTTTTACTTCGCTTTTGTTTTTCATTATTTTCTTTTTATCACACCTTTCTTGTATATATTTTATCCATTTTGTATTCAATTTTTTATCCGTCGAAGGCTGTAGAGTGACAGCCGAAAGCTCATTGTTTTTAATATTTTTAGCCAGTGAACGTTTGTTTTTATTATGTCTAATCCTGGCTGCGCTTCAATCTTTAATCATACTCAAGAAAGCCTGACACAGTCTTGCTTATGGCACCGTTAGGCTTAGTTACGTCGCGTTGTTTTATTAGCTTCGATTGTTTACATTGAAAAGAATCAGGATTGACAAGTATACTGATTGATAGACAGACTGACTGGCTGACTGACTGACTGACTGACTGATTGATTGATTGATTGATTGATTGATTGATTGATTGATTGATTGATTGATTGACTGATTGATTGATTAAGTGAATGATTGAAAGTAATGTGTTATATTATTTTAGTTGACGGTGGTTGGACAAACTGGTCGGCGTACGGGGAGTGTAGCAAGACCTGTGGTAAAGGGAAAAAATATAAAACCCGTACCTGCACCAACCCACCCCCCTCAGGAGACGGGAAGAACTGTAAGGGAAAATCCAAGAAAGGCAAGAGATGTAACGAGGGAAAATGCAAAGGTATGAATGGAAAATTTGTTTCAAGTGAAGCTTGGTTGTGACTAGAATGGAAGCTTCAAATGTGACTCAAATAGATCTCTATGTATGTGATGCCCTTCTGTTCAACTAGCAACTAGATTATCAGGCATGTTATTTAGAGAGTAAGCAATTTTTTTGGAGGGTAACACATGTCAGTGAAAACTGTACTGATGAACTAGTAGCCATCTATGTTAAATTAAAATAGTTTATAATATAATTGGAAAATGAGGTCTTAAATATATAACAACATAGAATAAGTAAGAATAACAAATATTTAGGTTAGGAATGGCCACAAATGCTAAGAATTTATTTTCAAAATCACAGTAAAAATGGCACTACAAAAGCATTAATTAAACTTTCTTTGCCAGAAAATGGCATAGCTTGAAAAGTGCTGATGGTAAGTTTTGTGTGCATTTTGTTGTTGCAAATTTGCGCAATTTACAAAGCATAGATGTTTACCAAACTTACCAAACTTATTAATTTGGGAAATGTTTTTTACATTTCGTAGGCGGTAACTGTACACAGGCCTACATTTGACCACTGTATGCAGTTGTGTCGTTTTTTCAATAGGAGAATATATAGCACACGCTTTAAAAGTATTTCTTGATAAAATAAAAAAGAAAGCTGTTCATAAATAACACGTGTCTAGCAAGAACTAGTTATCAAAGCTTAAGCATAAAATTACCCAATTAGTGACCTCTTGGCACTTTTTTATCTGGATAAATTAATGTAATTTGATGTCTGTTTTAACAGGAGTGTAGGGAAAGCAAAGTCCTACAGAGGGGATAAGCAGGTAATTGCCTAATTAAGTGTGATGCTTTTGCTAGGTTGCTGTACATGTACGGGGAATAACTAGCTGTATCGTTTGGCATGCAGGAGGTTCCAGGACTCTTAAACCGTTTCAGCACTCTTCAGTTCTTTAATACTCTTCTTATGCATCTACTGCACAGCTAACTATAGCGAACTAGTAGCCCTTCTAATATAGATAAAATGTAGACGTGTTTGGGTTTGCTGAGCGTGGGAACTTTTATTGCATATCCCACAGCATGATATTTGTAGTGTATTGAGCCAGCGGTTACGAGCATGCGCACCTATGCGCATTCTGTACCATGTGCTTTTTGAACAAAACCAAATACATGACAGTGGCGACGAGGATTAAGTCGTAGGAAAACGTCGAAAATATGACTGCTATCGGAAAGATAGAGAGTTTTGATGAGATACAAGAGAAATGGGAAACTTATGCGGAACGTGTAGAACAGTTTTTCTTAGCAAACAACATCGATGAGGACCGCCAAGTGCCAACCTTGTTAAGCTTGATCGGGAGCAAAACATACACATTGTTGAGGGACCTTCTTTCACCGGACAAACCAGCTACGAAGAGCTTCCAAGAGATCGTCACGACCCTTCAGCAACACTTGAGTCCTAAACCATTGGAAATAGCAGAACGCTTTCGTTTTTACAAACGAAATCAGCGAGAAGGAGAAACCGTTTTGGCCTACGTAGCAGAACTGAAGAAACTAGCGACTCACTGCAACTTTTGCGCAAACCTTAACGAAGCTTTACGGGATAAATTGGTCTGTGGCCTTCAAAATATGCAGATACAGAGGCGGTTGCTTTCAGAAGCAAAACTGAAATATTCCAAAGCTTTGGAGATAGCCGTAGCGATGGAAACTGCCGTTCGTGATGCTTCGGAATTGCACAGTGAGCTGCACGCAGAACCTCGAGTTGACAAGATCTCAGATAACAGCAAGCCACCGCCACCGCCACCGCCGCCGCCGCCGCCGCCGCCGAACCCCACGCCTAAAGTTTGCTATCGATGCGGAGGAGACACACACGCATCACACAATTGCAGATTCAAGGACCAGACATGTTATTATTGTGGAAAGGTGGGCCATATTTCCAGAGTTTGTATCTCGAGACGACAAGGTAAGCCAAAGCAACCACCCAAAACATCACAAAACACTCAAGTCCATACTGTTCAGTACAGTGAAAGTGATGAATTTGAAGATGTGTTAGGAAGCATGAAGATACACAATGTGAGCAAACCGAGCAGTAATGTAATCTGGGTAGATCTGAAAGTAGAAGGGAAACCGTTGAAAATGGAACTGGACACAGGCTCGGCTGTGTCGATCATTCCACATGATTTGTACATGGAGAAATTTAACGACAAACCTTTGCATAAAACTGAACTAATGTTGAAAACCTACACGGGGGAAAACATTGTTCCACTGGGAGTGCTTAAGGCAAATGTTGAGTACAAAGATCAGCAACCCTTACTTTTGGATCTGTATGTGGTTAAGAATAAGGGCCCTGTGTTGATGGGAAGGGATTGGCTCTACAAGATACGCCTGGATTGGTATGCTATTAAATCACTAAAAGCTTCACAAGCCCCACCAATTGCTAAAGAGCGTCTACAGACCATGCTAGAGAAATACTCTGATGTTTTTGAAGATAAACTTGGAACATTTAAATCAGCTAAGGCAAAGCTAACCCTAAAAGAAGATAGCCAAGCTCATTTCTGCAAAGCTCGTGCCGTGCCTTACGCCTTAAGGCCCAAGGTTGAAGAAGAACTGAAAAGACTTCAGAATGAAGGTATTCTCACGGAAGTTGAGTGGAGCGATTGGGCCACGCCCATTGTACCTGTCCCAAAGAAAGATGGGTCTGTCAGAATTTGCGGTGATTACAAAGGCACAGTGAACCCAGAACTACAAGCTGGGCAGTATCCTTTACCCCGCATTCAAGATATCTTTGCAAAGCTTAGTGGTGGGCAGAAATTCTCAAAGATTGACCTTCGTCAGGCATACCACCAACTAGAGATAGAAGAAGATTCCAAGAAATACCTCACCATCAACACACACATGGGTTTGTTTCAGTACAACAGACTGGTGTTTGGCATCACATCAGCACCTGCTATCTGGCAGCGCACCATTGATCAAGTGCTGGAAGGAACATCTGGCACAAGTTGTATCCTTGATGATATGATCATTACTGGCAAGGTTGATGAAGAACACCTGGCTAACTTAGAAGAAGTTCTGCGACGGCTTCAGCTTCATGGGTTGAGAGCGAACAAGGCAAAATGTGAGTTCTTCAAAGAGAAGATAACCTATTGTGGACATGACATCGACAAAGATGGCCTACACAAGTCAGCAGAGAAAGTTGAAGCAGTATTGAGTGCGCCTCGTCCAAACGATGTAGCTGAAGTGAGATCTTTTCTCGGGCTAATCAATTACTACCACAGGTTCTTGCCTAACCTATCGACAGTAGTACATCCCCTGACACAACTTTTGGAGAAGAATCATCAGTGGAAATGGACAGAACAGTGCGAGATAGCATTCCACAAAGTGAAAGAAATGATCACTTCAGAGCAAGTTTTAACGCATTATGATCCCAGCCTACCACTAAGGCTTGCTTGTGATGCATCCCCTGTCGGTGTTGGAGCGGTGCTGTCCCACGTGATGAAGGATGGTACCGAGCGACCCATAGCTTTTGCTTCAAGGACACTCACCAAAACTGAGCAAAAGTATGCACAGATTGACAAAGAAGCCTTGTCAATAATCTGGGGGGTAAAGAAGTTCCATATGTATTTGTTTGGCCGCCCTTTCACATTGTACACAGATCATCAGCCCTTAACGTCAATCTTTCATCCGCGGAAAAGCATCCCTGTGGTCACTGCAGCTCGACTGCAACGTTATGCCTTGTTCCTGGCGGGCTATGATTACACCATTGAATACAAGAACACTAAAGTTCACAGTAATGCCGATGGTCTTTCCCGCCTACCAGTCGTAAATGAATCCAGGGATGAGGAAGTTGTCGACCCAGTGGGTGTATTTAATTTGATGCAGTTTGATCCACTGCCAGTCACAGTGGATAACGTTAGGCGAGAAACACAGCGAGATCCTGTTTTGGCTCAAGTGTATGAGATGACCAGTAAAGGTTGGCCACACAACCCTGATCCTGCACTCAACCCCTATTTTGTTCGCAAAGATGAGATCACATTACAATCAGGCTGTCTGATGTGGGGGATAAGAGTCGTAGTACCTCCAAAGTTGCGCCCTCAAGTTCTCGAGGAACTTCATCGGGGACATATGGGGGTCGTGAAGATGAAGGCCCTAGCCCGAAGTTACATCTGGTGGCCTAAAATCGACAAGGAAATTGAACTGACTGTAAAGTCCTGCTCAGGTTGCCAACTAACACAGAGAGAGCCTAGTACAGTACCGGTACACCCTTGGGAGTGGCCTTCGTCCCCCTGGCAACGAATTCACATTGATTTTGCAGGTCCGTTCCTCAACAGCATGTTCTTGGTGGTAGTGGATGCACATTCAAGATGGCTAGAGATAGAGAGAATGACTAGTACAACCTCAGAGAAGACCATTGAAGTCCTTCAGAAGTTATTTGCCAGATATGGAATACCAGCCCAGTTGGTAAGCGATAACGGGTCGCAATTTACATCAGAAGAGTTTCAGCAATTCCTTAAGAGAAACGGAATCAAACACATCACTTCAGCACCTTACCACCCTGCCACCAACGGGCTGGCGGAGCGCGGTGTGGGGAGCTTCAAAAGTGCGATGAAGAGCGAAACTGAAGTGCAATCCTTGAACCTTAAGTTGGCAAGATTTTTGCTGGCTTATCGGAACACTCCCCACTCAACCACTGGAGAGCCACCATCCCAGTTGTTCTTAGGAAGGAGATTACGCACTCGACTGGACCTGTTAAAACCAGATCTCAGCGTCCAGATAAACAACCGTCAGATAGACCAGTCTGTCGCCAAGGGTGGTTCTGTAACGCGGCATTTTTCCATTGGCCAGAGAGTAATTGCACGAAATTACAAAGGAAAATCAGAGTGGGTACCAGGTATTGTGCGTGCACAACTAGGACCCCTGTCTTATGAAGTGGAGATTGGGCCTAACTTAGTTTGGCGTCGACACACAGACCAAATCAAAGATTCCAATGTTCCTGTTTCAGACAACCATACACCAGTTATCCAGCCGTTGCTTTTCCCGCCCCCAGTAGAGTACCATGGTGACCAAGTAGCTGAGCCTCCTGAGCAGACAGAAGCCATCCCACGGGAGACAGGTTTTCAGCCATCCAATCCAGCGGCTAAACCTTCAGTTAGCAGCCCGCGGAGCCAGATTGAACATGTTCCTGCTAGAAGATACCCTACCAGGGAGAGGAAGCCCCCAGCCCGACTGGACCTTTGAACATTGAACTGCCCATTTCTAGAGCTTTGACTTTATTTGTAGAATAGAAAGGGAAGGACTGGACCTTTGAACATTGAACTGCCCATTTCTAGGGCTTTGACTTTATTTGTAGAATAGCATGTTGTGTTGGACTTTTTTTTTCTTTTTCCCCGGAAACTTTTGGGGTACGAGACTGGCTTAAGGGGGAGGAGTTGTAGTGTATTGAGCCAGCGGTTACGAGCATGCGCACTTATGCGCATTCTGTACCATGTGCTTTTTGAACAAAACCAAATACATGACAATATTAAACTCGTGAGAACACACTTGTTAGATGATCAACAAAAGTAGAGAATAACTAATTAAATTATAATGGTAAAATTACAGAGTTGGACTAAGAACCCAAAAAAGAACCCCATGTGGGTGGGACACACGCGTACGGACAGCTTTGATTCCCAAACATGCCTACTCTTAAAAACAAAACTAATGCAACCCAAACGACTCCTTCGAACTAGACACTAGACAAAACTGCTCTAAAACTAAGAAACTGCAAGTATGGGCTAACCTTTGAGCAACCTTGGACTTTAAACCGAAGAGTAACCTTGAACAACGTTGGTACCTAAAACACTTCACAACACTTTTCTAGTCTTTTGCTGCCCGGCATCCTCCTGGTGGCTTCTCATCTCTTAGGTTGCTGAGGCCACCCATGGATCTAATCTCCTACTGGAATAGGCTCAGAAAGGAGGCATGGGTTCCAGCCCCAGCTGAGGATGGGGATGCCGAGCAGTGTGGTTCGCCGCACTGATGTTTTTCTTGTGCCGTTAAATATTTTTTAAATATTTTTTTTTATAAAAATATTAAATATTTTTTAAATATTTATATTTTACACGGATTGGGACAGAAAGTGCTCACGGCTTGTACTTTTTTTTGAAATAGTGCACTGGTAATGAAGCATTTATTTTAAAGGTGGTAATATGTGTTGTGATTTATGACGTTCTGTGACGTTCGATGTGACATCATAAAGTGTTGAATACGCGATCATGGATATTATTGTTTTTCACGACATCAAGTTATTTAAAAATGTTGTTAAAAAATGTAAAATTAACAGAAACTGTTAATAAACTCTAAGAAACTTGAAAAACAAAGGAAATGTCCTTAAAACGAAGAATTAAACAGTTAAATTCAAAATTGCTGCAGATACGCGTGTCAACATATATACTAAATGCAACTGCTGATTTTATTATTTTTGCAGATCTACAATAAACATATCAAACTGGGAAACAATGGGAATCATTTCCTTTAACTGTGAATGAGGGCTGGTTAATCACAGTTTGGAATTACATAACAAGGGATTAATTGATGGGAAAATATTCGAACTTAAAGCGTCTGCGTATCTCCTCTTATGGATGTCGGATTTCGGATAAAATTATTGTTAATCAGTAATACGATATTTCACTTGTTGGTGTGGGAAAAATAAAACAAGCTTAAAATAACAAAATTCGTCGCAGTGATTTATTGTTATTTAATTATCCGAGCTGTGAAGATAAGCCTTGGCCAAAAACAAATTCATAACAAGGCAATATGTTTCTCTCCCTGACTTATGATTTATAACGACAGCTACGTTTTTTAAAATGCAGCAGTTGCGTACCTAACGTTAAATCCATTTAGCCTAAAGCTCATAAGAATTTAACGAAAAGCTACGGCGCGACAAGGATCGATGATGATGATGATTCTATAGTGAATCACTGGCCGCACCTCATCGACGTTTTTTTACTGAAAAATTAGAACATGGTTATCAAACCATATACATGAAACTTTGCTCAAAGGTTGCGATCTAGGCAAACTAAACCGAAGTTCGCACGCGCAAATCTAGTCGAATTGTTTGTTGGTTTCCAGCCATCAAGCATAAGCCTTAAGGTTACTATCCTATCTTAGAAGTAATCGCTTTGTTTTTAATTCCAGTCTTTTTCCGGCGTGAAAAACAATTGCCTCGTTACAGGTGAACCGGCCAATTTGCGTAATTTTGGAATGTTGTTTGGCAGTTTCCTCATAGCTATTTGCAAATCTAATTAAATTTGCTAGAGCAAGTTCCCGTGCATGCGTAACATGTAAGGAAAGACTGATTGAAAAAAATTGAAAATCGTTGGCGAAATATGAATACAAGAATTTGCTATGAGATTGATGCTGACTGAGTGGTTTAGGACGCGGGATTTGGTGGTCTTTGGGTTATAGCCAACTGGATATCACACGACGATCGACCTGTTTAGATTCTTAATAAAACTTTCTTTTTATTGACAATAGCTAATCAAAACGTTAAAGCAAGTTAAGAACACCTTTCAGGATAAAACACGCTTGCAGCGATAAAAGTTAAAAATCAAATTCCTTCATTTTTTGCTCATTAATAGCTTTTAGGTAGATAAGAAACCTGATGTATTTTGTTCCCCCGAGAAGTCTTTTATTTTCGAGAAAAAAACGAAAATCAGTTTTCGTGATCGGAGCCTCAAAATGACACATTGGCTGCGGTCACATCTACCTTAGTCTCAAGTTACGTGACGTCATACCTAACTATAGTTAGTGCTTTCGGTCGTCTTTGCGGTCACACCAATGCAGTTAACTATAGTTAGTTCTGATTAGCTTTTGAATAATTTCGAATTTAAATTAGTTCATGACAGCCCTTGTTGTTGATCTGTGTCCAGTTGTTCCTCTATTTTTTCTATTTTTGCACGGCATCTCGGCGTTGAAGAAAATAAAATGAAGTAAGGATGCTAGAGGCCGAAGAATTCAAGCTTTATTTTTGCTAACATGTAATTTCTTGGCCTGTTGTTTTTCTTTTTTTTCCTTCCTGTCACGCTTTGTTTTGCATATTTATGTTCATCTCGCACGTGCAAAAAGAATTGTCGCATTCTGATTGGTTTTTCGTTTGTAAACTTAAGACTAACCCATGAACCTTGCTTGGGTTTAACTATAGTTAGTGTGTATTGTTTTAGATCAGCGAGGGGTAAATTTTCTAACTATAGTTAGGGTGAACAGAGAAGCGGTCACATTACCGAAATAGCTAACTATAGTTAACGCCGTCTTCACTATAGTTAGTAGTCTAGATGTGACCGCAGCCATTGTCAATTTTCAACCCGAAATTCGCTATCGTAGACTCACCTCGCGTTCGCAAACAAAGCCACATTGAGAACTTTGGACGCTTTCTATCAACAGAGAAACTCTTTTTCCTTCGCTAGAATATAATTTCAGGGCTTAAGCAAAACTCTTCGAACTAAAATAATTGAAACCCGGGATTGAAAGAGTGAGGAATACTTTTCACGATACTAAAAAGTCGAATTAAACAGTAGTTTTCAACGGAATTATTTAATATGTGGTATAACTCCAAATTTTCTCAATCCTCGCTTAAACATACATATAGATATTTATCTAAGACATACCTGAGAATTGGCTTGGGTTGTTGAAGGCAGACTATTTACGAATGCATCGTAATCCCACAAATTGTTGTGATATCGATCAAAATAGCCTGTCTAACAGCTAAACATTTCTTGACTCCAAAATACAACAAAGCAACTGTTAAGCGCCAAAATTCCTTTTGCATCTTCATCATTAGCAATCTTCCTTTATCGTGGTTCTTTTCTCTTGATTTAAGTGTGTACAGAACTCCAGAACGATCAATTTGTTTCTTCAAACTTTCATGGCGGCCATAAGTACTTGGATAAAAATTGGTTTGCGTTGTTACCAACTCCGTGACTGATATCACTACTGCGCACACTCAATTTAATAATTTATAATAATAATAATTACTAATTAACTTATATTGCGCAATTATCAATTTAAAATTTTCAATTGCACATTACAATATCATTAAAAAAGGTTAAAATTTAAACTTCACAAGCTAAAAGTTAAAATTTAAACTTCACAAGCTTAAAAAAGGTAGGTTAAAGGGACAGTTTCACGGTACTGCGCATGTACAAGTTATGACGCAAGCAAAAACAATTCTATTGTTTATAGACCAATCGGAAACGATATGTCAATATGCAAATCCTGCGCGTATTTTGCCCGTGATCGATTAAATCGTCTGACTCGTTCAATGAACTTTCTTCAAAATTTCAAAGCTCATGCTAAAAATGTCGCCAGCATCTGGCAAATCATTCAACTGCTAGTGTTATGGTGTGTGCTCAAGGAAAGACAACTGAAAGATGGAAGCAAATCGAAGGATTTTCCTTGCAAATCACGCGGAGAGCTACACAACAAGATACCTCTGCATTGCTTTGTTTATGTCTGGAATGATTGATAAAAAGCGTAAAACGAGAAAGGATTTTCAGTTTTCCTTATACTTTAAAGCCTGTACATTCAACGCTTCTGTTATGATAGAATTCTCTCACTCGCATGAAGTTGCTGTGAAGATAAATCGGATAAATCGACTAAAACGTACGTTCGAATTCAATTTTGAGATGCAGGAATACAATCGCGAAAACGTCGATGTGGACATGAGATTTCTTAGCTTATGCCGCGATCCAAAATGGTTGTAACTCCTTGTAGCTACCTACCGCTTTATTTTGTTTTGCAAGAGAACTTTGTGGTCTTTGTGTAGTGAGCAAACAAACCGTGTGATCGCTCGTTTGTATCTTATCACGTCCACTGTCACATCACACCTATAAATTTTATTCAAGCCCATCAAAACACTGCTCATACGAACTCACACATTCTACAGTTATGAATTTCCAAATGATAAATCCTTTTGTAAGCCACACAACAGTGACACAAGACCGCGCAGCATCACACCAGATTGATCTGTTTATCTTTTTGATCGCCAAATACTCTTTAGAACGTCCCGTCGCCGGTCGATCATGATGTCGCTTACAAGACTCCGTATGTTAAATGGCTTTTTCGTTGCCCAAACGCCTCGATCAGTCGACAAAACATCACTCACTGGTACTTGAAAAATAGCTGACTTCAGTTTGTCTAAGCGGAACGAAAGATGACAATGTGTAACGACGGATTCATTCGGATTTAACAAACGATCGCTACTTTGAATTTAGTGTTGACCCGTATGACTTATTCAAGAAGCTGTCTCGTCACGCATGCGCATTACTGTGAAACCCTCGCTTTAAAAATGTGTAGGACTAAAAAAAGAAAAGTACAATTACATGTAAAAGGCTTTCGAAAATAAAAAGGTCTTGATAGCTTTCTTAAAAAGTTCTACAAAAAATATGTTCCTTATTCCACTTGGAAGATCGTTCCATAATTTAGGGGTGGCCACATTAAAAGAACGATCTCCAAGCGTAGCGAGCGATTTACATTGACTATAATTAAGGTGTAAACCATTGTTGGAACGCAGGTAATGTCTTCCAGTTGTGTCTCTAACGGAAATAAGTTCACTTATATAGGCTGGAGCAAGACCATGTATGGCTTTAAAAGTAACCAACAAAATGTAAAAAACTATACGATATTTAACAGGCAGCCAGTGCAATGACTTGAGCAGAGGTGTTGAGGTCTACTCTCCTGGAAAATAAATCGCATGTAATTTATGAAGATGGCATTACTCCACAATATCGTGTTTTAAGTCACGTAAGTCACAAAACTAATCCTGTGGTAAAATGGCAAAGAATTGTGCGATTAAAATGGACCTAAGTTGATCTAGGTTGGCTTTTTTATCTCACTCTTTCGTTGAAAAGGGAATTTTGCCGAAGTTTGATACCCTCTAAGTGAGAATGCTTCCCATAACCAAAGCCAATTCTCAGGTATGTTTAATAAGAATGTCCATATGCATGTTTGAGCGAGAATTGAAAAAAATTGGAGTTATACCACATGCTAAATACTGCCGTTGAAAATTACTATTTAATTCAAATTTTTGTTATCGTGAAAAGTATTCCTCATCAGTTCATTTTTTTTTCCAGTTGGAAGAGTTGCTTTAAAGCCCTGAAATTATATTCTAGCGAATGAAAAAGAGTTTTTATGTTGATAGGAAGTGGCCAAATTTCCCTGCCCGGTTTTGTAAGCGAACGCGAAGAATGTTCATAATAGCTAATTTCGGGCTGAAATTTAGGAACTTTATGACTTCCGGACCACCGAAATCGATTTTCTTTGTTTTCTCAAAATTAGAAGACTTCTATGGGAAACAAACTACATCAGGTTTCTTATCTACCTTAAAGCTATTAATGAGCAAAAAAAAAATAAGGAAATCGATTTTTCAAATTCTGCCACGAAATCAAATTTCTGCTCGGCCTGTCGTAAAAGTCATTCTTAAAAGGAAGACGATCTTTGTCGTACATGATAGTGCAATGACTTTCGGTCGGTTTGCTTATTTTGGTCGGTTTAATTATTTATTTACTTGACAAATATTGTTTACAAAAAGTTCATCCCACAGAACTTACTTACAGGACGTTATTTAAACTTACAGTATAATTCTTACAATTCAAAACACATCGCTTCAAAACAGATCACTTACAATTTGTGACTTACTTACGTATGATACTTCACTTACAATACATTACCTACTTACAGTGCGTACATCACTTAGTGACAACACACTATACTTACTTTTACTACACCATTTATTTAAAATATAATTCTTACTTAGAAAACATCACTTATGATATATAGTACTTAATTACGAAAAGAAATCTGATATAAACAATACTAGAATGTAAATTGAAGGCTTAATTCTAAGCAACTAAAGGCTCGCGGATTCACCAACGCAAGCTTTCTGGGTAGTTAACGTGCTTTTTTTTTGTTCAACTCTCAATAGAACTTTTTGGAGAAATGGTAAGCACTCCAAGTGATTAGAAGGCAAAAAATGACAGCATAAAGATTTGTTTAACTTGAATTTGTATATTTACTACTCTCCTATATAAACTCCATATACTCTACTGATTCTGTATTGGCGAGTTATCAAATTCATTATGTAAAAAAAGGAAATGTAGCTTGAAAACTCTTGAAATTTAGTAAAGTAACTAAACAATCACGTTTACTGAGAGGACGGCAACTTTCTGCAACTCTGTTGGGGTTTAAAATCTTATTGTATCATTGCTTTTTGTCTTATTGGTACATTATTAGTTCGATGCCTTAATGTGTTCTCTATGAACGATACAATTGGTTAAATTTGTTCTTAGTGGCCTGGTTCAAGTAGTTGCAATGCACGAATTGGTTATACAATCACAGAACGCAGAAAACCGTCCTTTGTGACATTGCCTCGTTCATTCAGTGTCAGAACGCTTGAACTGACAATACTTCACAAATATTTTGCTAACAAACCTTCGATATCGAAACACGTTTAATTTCGCGAAAAAATTAGTACACAGGAAATCTGTTCCGAGTTCACTAAAATACTCTTTTTTTAGCTGCTGTCGATGGCGGATGGAGTAACTTTGGAAACTGGAGCGAGTGCAGTGTTACTTGTGGAGATGGACAGCAGGAACGCTCACGTACCTGCACCAATCCCCCTCCGTCTAATGGTGGAGCAGAATGTTCTGGATCTGATAAAGAGACAAAGCCATGTAATAATGGTCCATGCACTGGTAAGAAACCGATTGGTAATATGTACAAGACGTTTCAATCGTTTAGAACTTTACGACAAGACATTACTCGATGGATGGTTTACTGATCAGATCTGACTCCACACGTGATTCAAGAGTACTACCTTTTTTTCGATCACATTATCATGAGCCTGAACAAATATGAGTAACATAAGCTAACAAACGAGACACATATGGTCCTGGCGGACAAGTCGTTAGCACATCACCTTAGCATAGTAAATCATTCCGATCCGATACAGTTTATATTGGCCGATCTATATCTTTTGGGGAGTGCTAAAATAATATAACTCCCCAATGGTTCGAAAGCCGAACGAAGACTTAACAACTCTTTACATCATCTATCAACGCACATGGTCTTCCAAATATGATAGGGTCTATGCCACGCAACTATGGACCGTCACAATAATATTTTTGCTGCTTTCACCACGTCTTTCAATTTGTTAATGATATCTTGCTCAAGCGCACTTCTGTTTCAGTTCAATATCCACCTGTTCTTCATAAATATCAAATAGTATCGGTCATTTTTTTTAATACGATGTTCATTGTTGTTATTTGTTTTTGTGTAGTGGACGGAGGCTGGAGCGACTTTGGAGACTGGAGCGAGTGCAGTGCCACGTGTGGAGGCGGAATAAAGGAGCGCAGAAGAACCTGTACCAGTCCTCCTCCGTCAAATGGTGGCGCGTGTTGTGTTGGTGACAATGTGGAGGCAGAACGCTGCAATACTGAATCTTGCAAAGAGGAAATAGGTAGGTAAAGTTAACTACATATCTAGGCATTCAATTATCATTTTATAACTTATTACAAATAATGAAGATGCCTGTCATTCATAGCCCAGCTACAAATTCAGCTGACTTAGTGATATCCCGAAATCGATATCTACTATACCACCTGCAAGCTGAAAATGTTAAAAATGGCGGGATAACTCGTACCAGTTTTCAGGTTTTTGACTGTGCGACCTTTGGAAGAAAATGGCCAAAAAATCAATTAAAGATCGTAACAAAATTTTTGTATGATTAAATTACCCATTGTGTTGTTGTTCCAATATACCAATAATTACGTCATCAGTGGTTACCATGGCAACGATAGCCAATGATTTTTAGAACCCTTTTTCAGCTTCCAGTGCTTATATCTTGAAAACTAACTCGATGACCCCCATTTTTTTCTCCTGATAACATTTGGCATCTGAAAAAGAAACTGTATAATACGAAGCGGATTTTTTGCAAATGCAAAAAAATGGCAATTTGTAAGTAAATAAAAATTCCTTTCGTAGAATTTTTTTTAAATTTTTTCTGTCGTTTCCTTTATATAAAAGGAAAATATTAGGGCAATAAAAAATAGGGGTCATCGGGTTAGTTTTCTTGCTAACGCCTTCGCGAACTCAATAATTCCCACGCGCGTTTCGATTTTAAAAGTTTGGTTTTTACTCATGCTCAGTTCCGACTACCGCTGATCTTTGCGGGCACATACGCGCGCAACACGCGTGGACTTCCCCTCGCTTTGTCTGCGAAACTTTTCGGCTAAGGATTTCATGGGATTTAGCCAGTTTCAGTTGGCGCCAGTTGTGCCTCTTAGGTCTTACTTTTAAGTATTTCTTTGTCTGAATAATCATATGTTTGACAGCGAACTCAAATAAGCTGAAAAGAAAAATGTGGAATTGACTCACGATCTCCGACAAGATCGATCGTAGCACATGCGAATTTGCTTTTGTAACTCGAGCAGTGAGATCCGAAAACATTTTGACTGACGAACATTAAATTTACTCAAAATGTTCTTGTTAAAACAACTTCAGTTGAACGCGGAATTTTTTCTTAAATTGAAGAAAAGCAGCCTCGTGCTGGGCCGCCATGTTTGTTTTCCTTTTCAAATCTCGCGCGTGACTCGTGGGTATGAAGCGTGACGCGCGCGCTAGTCACCAGACTTCCCAAGCAAGAATAACTGGAACGAGCCACCTTAATGAAGGCATTATGGAAATCGGCCTCGCTCATGGTATTTAACTTAACTGTGTTTGGTACCTTCTCAAGAAAGCGTGACATGACAACGCCACGCCTTGTCACACCCTGCCTTTTATAGTTACCTGCATTTAAAGGTTAATTGATTGATTGACGGATTATACAATTTCAGTTTATGGTGGGTGGAGTGTCTGGTCGGCGTACGGCGAATGCAAAAACCAGAAGGGCTGTGGTAAGGGGAGGAAAACTCGTACTCGTACCTGCACCAACCCACCCCCCTCAGGAGGTGGAAGGAACTGCAAGGGAAAACCTAAACAGTCCAAGAAATGTAGACTTGAGTCATGCAAAGGTATGAAGGATTAACATCTGATCTAATTTATTGAGTATATTTTCTTTTCTAAAAAGAATTCAAACAGGTCGTATGATATCCAGTTGGCTATAACCCAAAGACCACCAGATCCAGCTTGCTAAACCACTCAGCCACGCCGTCTCCGCGAATCTCATAGCAAATTCCAATCTTCATATTTCACGAAAGATTGTCACTGTTTTCAATTCTTTCCTTACATGTAACGCATGCACGGGGACTTGCTCTAGCAAATTTAATTAGATTTGCAAATAGCTATTAGGAAACTGCCAATCAACATTCCAAAATTACGCAAATCAGTCGGTTCACCTGTGACGTTTCAATGAATGTCTTAATTTTTGGCTTGTAAGAAGAGGATTTTATAGATTTTGAGACGAAGTTTTGTAATCTAAAGGGGCAGTTTTAGACGGAACGGCACACGCGCTGTAGGTTTAACCGCTGAGTAGACCATATAGGATATAACCCATGTTTGAAATGTTGCTCATGTAAAAACAACAAACAAACAAAACTGTTCATGAGACAAAGGCCGATATATATTCCATTTTTTCCTGTTTATCAAAGCCCAAAATTACCCTACCATTTTTTTGTTTCTTTTTATCTAATAATGCATCTTTTTTTTGACAGAATAATAACAAGGGAAGCAAAGTCGTTCGATGAAGCGGTATAATCAGGTAGAATAACATTATCAAGAACACTAACCATAAGGTAGTAACTTAAGAAAGCTATACGCAGCGTCTGAAGTTTGTATTTTTGCCTTTCAACGGACGTTTTAATGAATTTTTAGATTCCTTCCCCCCATCTATCTCCTTTGATAAGACAACCAGAAAAGCTTTTGAAAAAAAAGATATAAGGCCAACGCTGGTTAGCTCACCGTTTTAGTTTTCAGCAAGGAAAACATAGATTTTTTAGTACCGTCCAACCCAAAAACGGAAATAGCACAAGAATCGCGTCATGGTATTACATCTGTACTGCGTCAATTTTTCGCTACTGGAGATCAGGGCCCGGTTGTTCAAAGCACGATTAAGCTAATCCAAGATTAGCGTGAAATTTGGTTTCAATTTTATAACATTTCGTTAAGGTTTTCTGTTTTTATTTTCTGTCCCCCAATTTTGACGTGTACCAATCTCGAACTTCACAAAACAATAGCTATGGAAAACCCTTTAAAACAAGAGAAATTAAAAGCTCAATCATCTTTTAATCCTGGGTTAGTGTTAATCGCCTTTCGAACAACCCGGCCCAGATGTGTTGTTTCGTAGCAACATCCCCGGGTTCAATCGGGTTCTGAATTCTTAGCCATTATAATGCAAGGCATGTCATAAAGAGCAGTTTTCATTTGAGTTTCGTAAAACCAAAACTAAAGTTACTACTCTGGCCAATAACAAAAGATAACCGAGTGAACCAATCAAATGCAAATGTACGGAGCCGACGAAAAGCGCGGGAACACGCGTGTGAGGGAGTAATGATCGGTTTTGTTTTGGTGCGAGTTTTTTTTTTTTAATCCAACCACTAAGCGTAGTAATGTATAACCGAAGCAAACGCAAATTACTTTCGACACTCATCCTGGTCCCCCTTCATTTTGAGGGAGAGCAGGATGGCGCAGTGGTGAGAGCGCTCGCTTCCCACTGATGTGTCCCAAGTTCGATTCCAGGACCTGGCGTCATATGTGGGTTGAGTTTGTTATTGGTTCTCGTCCTTGCTCCGAGAGTTTTTCTCCGAGTTTCCTCCCTCCACAAAAACCAACACGTCCAAATTCCAGCTTTGTAAGTCGAAAGACTATTAAGTGTTACCCTCGAAAAATAAAGACGATTTCTTTATTTATTTTATTTTTACTCATTCTACAATAAAATTAATGCAATTACCCTTTAATTATTATTGCAGATCAACAAGATGGTTTGGAAACAAATGGGGATTACTTTCTATAACTTATAACACGAGGGCTGGTTAATCACAGGGGAAAGAATAGCAAGGGATCAGATTATTTGACGGGGAATCTATGGGTCATGCGCGGAAGATCCTATTATGGAGTTTGAAGCCCGTATGTCGATATAGAATTGATTGTTGGTGTATTGGTTATGTCATTTACATGTTGGAGTGGGAAAATAAAGCAATATCAAAAAACGAAATTCGTTGTAGTTAATTATTGTCTTTTAAAAATTTAAGACCAGTTTTGAGATGGTAAATGAGCAAACTTTTTACTCTTTTATAAAATGTTCAGAAATGATATCACGTATGACCCCACCTTATAGTTTCAGAAATTACAAATTAGCTCTTATTAAAAATTAATGCAAAATAAAATAAAAATCTGTAAGACAGAATTTAAGCTATTTTTTGAAGAGGCAAAATATGATATATTCCTATTTTTTTCCTATTTTCTTACAGATTTTTATTTTACTGGAATTCCCGTTTCTTACAAGCACAAACATTGCAAGAAACCCAAACGTTTGACAAAATTCGGCTTGTAACATTTTGAATGGTAGCTGCAGCGAGAGCAGTTTCGGCTGTAATTTGTTTCCATTCGTTACTAATTTTATTGTACCCTAAAACACCGTTAGCAAATTAATGTATACGTAGCTATACGTGTCTAATTTAGTCGCTGCAGCCGAGTTCTATCATAAACTATCGGCAATTCATTATATGGTTATAGTAGAAACAGGAGAAACAGTGGCGAGCAAAGGGTCAACACACCTTATGATATCACAAGGATTTATTTCGGCACAAGTCCCTGGAAAACGTAAAAGGTCATTTTGGGGCAACTTTGGAGCTCGAAAAAGTATTTTCCCGCCCTGAACTGTTGCTAAAACTGGAAAAATATGAACTTCTGGAATAAAGACTACGTTTTTTTAGGAATAAACATTCATAGGCACTTTAAAAACGTCCTTATAAAAGTAGACGTTGTTGAGACACCAGAGCTTAAAGCTGGTTCAGCTCACTTCCAAATTCATCTCAGAGGCATTCTCACATTAGAAACGAGAAGAAATCCGGGAAAAGTCTCATCTTTCACTGTTTCTTGTGAGTTCGTCACTGGGGCAACTCAAAAGATGTGTCCCCAGTAACTTAGGCTCCCCGAGAGCCTAAGTGATAAGACTGGAACCAGATTTCATCACTTTTCTAAAGTAGCGGATAGAGCGCGGTTAGGGATGGACCATTATTTTCCTGGCCATGGTCGGGGGGGATTTTCCTCTGCAAACGCTTTTATTTAAGTTATGCAAACTCTTTTTTAAGGGCTATTGGGAAGGGATAGTTGGCAAGAAAGGGCCTGTTTGGTTGGTCTGTGCAAACAATTACGAGGCAGCGCTTGACTTTGCATGTCGCTCGCGAGAAGTTGCGTATATCAGATGTCACGCTACAAGATAACGCAACTGAATTCGGTGTATGACACGTTTGCCCTCCCAAATTTATCCGTTCATTTTTCTTGTCTAAGACGACAGAAAGTCAGACTGTTAACTCGTCTTAGTGGAAAAAACTGTCCTAAATGCACATTACACGAGAAATCAGGAAGGGCTTTATGTTTGCCACACGGAACTACAATTCAGTATAGCAGTTGCTTCTGGGTTAAAATGATAACCTGGCCTCATACTCATCCTAGTCTCCCATGTCTCTAACCCATTAACACGTATCATTTTATTTATCGTTTTCAATTTATAATTGTCGTGATTTTAACGCGGATATATTGCCCTTAAATTCATATCAGACGATATCCTGTCAGACGGAATTCCATCTGAGACTAGTTTACCGAATTCGGTAATTGACTATCCGTCACTCAAATGCAAGACTTTTTGGTTTATTCATGGAAATCTCTGATGACTCTCTCGGGATCAGTGGGCATCACTCTGTATGCGTGCGTAAGAGCTAAAGCTGGATGGAAGGAAACCAACAAGCTACTCGACTTGATTTGCGTGTGCGAAACCTGTTTAGAGTTCAAGACCATCTTCTTTACTTTGTCTATAGCGCAACCTTGGAGCACAGTTTCATACGTATATTTTGAAAGTCGTGATCTAATTTTTCAATTAAGGACTTTGATAAGGTGGCCCGGGAATTACTATAGAATCATCATCATCATCGGTCCTTGTCGCGCCATTTGACGCATTAGGCCTTTCAGTCTAGAATAGTGAGGAACTAAACACTTAAACGCTAGCTACGCGACTGCTGCATCTAAAAACGTAGCTGTTGTTATAAATCATGATAAGTCATGGAGAGAAACATGTGGCCTTGTTATGCATTTGTTTTCGGTAAAGGTTTATTTTCACGGCTCGGGTAATTAAATAGCAATAAATCACTGCGACAAATTTTGTTATTTTAAGCTTGCTTTATTTTTCCCACACCAACAAGCGAAATATCGTATCACTGATTAACAATAATATCCGAAATCCGACATCCATAAGAGGGTATACGGAGACGCCGTAAGTTCGAACATTTTCCCGTCAAATAATCCCTTGCTATGTTATTCAAAACTGTGATTAGCCAGCCTTCATTCACAGTTAAAGGAAATGATCCCCATTGTTTCCCAGTTTGTTCAGTTTATTGTAGATCTGCAAAAGTAATAAAATGAGCAGTTGACTCTCGTATCTGCATCAATTTTGAATTTAACTGTTTAATTTTTCGTTTTCAGGACATTTTCCTTTCTTTTTTAAGTTACTTAGAGTATTTTAACAGTTTCTGTTAATTATACAGTTTTAATCGAAATTTTTAATTCACGTGTCAACCGTCGAGAAAAATAATTATATCCATGATCGCGTATTTCACATTTTGTGACGTCACATTGAACGTCACGTACAGGACGTCATAAATCACAACACATATTACCACTTTAAAATAAATGCTTCATTCCCAGTTGGACCTGTCACGCTTCTCCATATTCAAGCAGAGGCAGATATATCAGTCTCACATTTGGTTGCTAAAGCACATAATTAGGCAATTACCTGCTTATCCCCTTTGTAGGACTTTGCTTCCCCTAACGTGCTGTTAAAACATAAATCAAATTGTATTTGTTTATCCGTTAAAAAAAGTGCCAAGAGGTCATTAATTGGGTAATTTTATGCTAAAGCTTTGATAACTAGTTCTTGTAAAACACGTGCTATTTTATGAACAGTTTTCTTTTTTACGTTATTTTACTACTTTTGTAGTGCCATTTTTACTTTGATTTTAAAATAAATTCTTAGCCTTTTCCGCCATTCCTAACCTAAATGCTTGCTATTCTTGCTTATTCTATCCTTTCATATTTTTTACATTTTCTAGTTATATTATAGACTATTTTAATTTAAGATGTACGGCCACTAGTTCATCAGTACAGTTTTTACTGTCATGTACTACCCTCCACAATAAATTGCCTACTCTCTAAACATGTCTGAAAAGCTAGTTGCTAGTTTAACAGAAGGACATCATATACATAAAATTAAATTTGAGTTTAATTCGAACCATCCATACCTTTAGGGCATTTTCCCAAGTTGCATCTCTTGCCTTTCTTGGATTTTCCCTTACAGTTCTTCCCGTCTCCTGAGGGGGGTGGGTTGGTGCAGGTACGGGTTTTATATTTCTTCCCTTTACCACAGGTCTTGCTACACTCGCCGTAAGCCGACCACTTAGTCCAACCACCATCAACTGAAATAATATAACAGTCAATCAGTATGCTTGTCATTTCTGTAAACACAACTTTTCAATAATAACCAATGATACAACGCGACGTGGCTTGGCCTGACGCTGTCAAAAGCAAGACTGCGTCAGGCTTTCTTGAGCATGTCCAAAAAAACAATGTCGACAAAAAGAGCAACAAATTGTAAATATCTACATTATCTAAAAAACTAACTAAAGATAACCTAGCGCCTAAATATATTACCGCTGCAAGACTGTGCGTTGCAGCTTTGTGCCTCCACGCTGTCACCAACACAACACGCGCCACCATTTGACGGAGGAGGATTGGTACAGGTTCTTCTGCGTTCCTTAATCCCGCCTTCACATGTAGCACTGCACTCGCTCCAGTCTCCAAAGTCGCTCCATCCACCGTCCACTACACAAGAACAAAAATCATTAACAAACATCACATGCCACGTAAACAAATAAGCCCAATGCTTCCCAATTGGTTTTTATATTCGCGGAGTTAAAAATCTGCGTGTAAAACGGCCGGTAAAATTGTGAAAAAAGCACAAGGGTTTCAGTCATGTGGCAAATCTTCACCAGCGCCATTACGACACATTTACATTTCCTGTCCATCGATAAACTTATCTTGTTTTGAGTTCACAATGCACAATAACAACGAAAATAAAAAACCACATAAAAGCCATTTGTATAACAGAGTAACTGCAATCCAATTTCGCTTCGCGATTATGTGCTTCTGTTAATTAACACGGTAAATTTAGCTCGGTCGAAGACTTAACACAATCGCAGTGAAGTTATGATCTTAAAACTACGGGCATGTTTACTTTACATGCAATGAACAGACTGGCACTTGATGTTTTCGCCTTTAGGCCTTTAAGTTGCTTCATTCGCCCCTTTACCCACCTTTGCAAGGGCCATTATTACATGGTTTGGTCTCTTTGTTGGATCCAGAACATTGTGCTCCACCATTAGACGGAGGGGGATTGGTGCAGGTACGTGAGCGTTCTTGCTGTCCATCTCCACAAGTCACACTACACTCGCTCCAGTCTCCAAAGTCACTCCATCCGCCATTAACAGCAGCTGAAAGAAATTATTTTAGTAAACTTTTAACATTTTTTCTCGGACTAAATATACATGTGTTAACGTGTTTAAATAGCGAAAGTTTGCAACCCTCGTTAAAACATTTGTGGAGTATTGCCCTCACTAAAAGTAGCACGGAAAAGACACTGGATTGATCTTTGCTTTACAACGAATTCGTGGGATGCATGTCAATGAAAATCAGGTACAATAGACTGTAATTACGTTTTTTCATCCTGCAGCATTTGAATTTTTCAATGCAGTAAATGTCGTCGCAGCTGCTTCGGTAGAGGCCGGTCATGTAATATCCTGCCTGTTTGCATTCACTCCAACCCTTGTTGTCGAATGAATGGGTGACATCTTCATCGTAACAGTGGTCATAACTCTCTGGTTGATTATGTGGACGGCAACACTTTGCCTCTTCGATGTTATGTAGGTTTTTGCCAGTTATTCGGATACCTTCCAAATAATAACCATTGGGGCATAGAGCCCAGACATTTTGTCTAAAAAATAAAACGAAAAATTGACTAAGGAATAACTTTACAACCTAAGTCACGAGTAAATATACTAAATAGCAACTAGATAAACCAGTTTGTTTCTTCTCACTCAGACCGTCTTGAGTTAAAGCCTATTCTTACATTTCTCGCTACATAAAAAGACATATTTACAATAGAAGTAATTTTATGGTAGGTAGGTGAGTAGGTAGGTAGGTAGGTAGGTAGGTAGGTAGGTAGGTAGGTAGGAGGAGGTAGGTAGGTAGGAGGGGGGGGGTAGGTAGGTAGGTAGGTAGGTAGGTAGGTAGGTAGGTAGGTAGGTAGGTAGGTAGGTAGGTAGGTAGGTAGGTAGGTAGGTAGGTAGGTAAGAAAGTTTATTTAATGAGGGTGACCAGTGACAGTAACTTAAATTACTAACAAACTTAGGCCTCAGCTTAAAATAATAAGGATGCTAAAACATAATGGAGTCTTTCTTCCACCACTAAACTCTTCATCTCAAGATCAGAGGTTGAAAAGGAAAGATTGCCATCAATGATTATATTAATCATTGTTGGGAGAAATGCTTAAAAGCCTTGTCCTATTATTGAAATTGCTCACCTGTCCAGCGTTAATGTCCAGTCTGCATTTTTACAGGTCGCAGGCTGATTGGCATAAGCTGACTCGCTGGCTGGGCAGCACTTTCCATATTCGATGCGCCCAAGTCTTTCATCTCCCGGTGCTCGGTCATTTCTCCACAAACCCTTGAGGTACGTCCTATCATTGGCGCACACAGACCATTGCCACCTGTCCAGGCTGACCGACCAGTCTGCTTGGTCACAGCTCAGGCTCGTGTCAGGCTTGAACACCAGCAGCGCACCAATAATTTGAATCGCAAGCACAATCCGCATCGTGTATCCACTTTATTTGATTCCTCCTTCACGCAGAGATACCTAGCAAGAACTGGAGAATTAAATGCTTCACTCGTACTGTTAACTGCTTTTAGTGTTATAACGTCTTTTATTATATAAACTGCAGTGGTATAGCAAGTTGTAGCAAATCGATAAAAAGGGTATCACACATGTGTGGATAAAAATGATATCCACACATGTGTGATATCATTTTTGACCAATCAGTTCGCAGAGTTCACCATGTTTTAATACTCAATGAGCCAAAGTTTATCGATATTAAGTCGAAACATCTTCGGATCTTCCTCGGCAATCTTCAGAAATTTTCGGAAAATAGTCGGAAATCTTCGGAAAATCATCAAAAACCTCGTTATATGGTTTATATAATAAACAAAATAATACATGGTTGCTTGAAGATATGAAATTAATTTGAAAACTTGAAGACAAATTTCATATATGTATTATCCTCTTTGTATGTTAAAGATATTCTAAATAAGCCTATGTCTGTAAAAACAGTGCCCTTTCAGTTAAAATAGGTTGTGCATTTAAGTTACTTTTGCTCTTTTCCTGATAATTTTAGGTATTCCTGCAATTCAAGTCAATGCAGCACTTTCGAAGTGTCTCTCAAAAGAAGGCAAAACATGAAGATTTCGAAGATTAGGCAATTAAGTTCACACACCTAAAATTATTTCATCATGATGAATCTACCAGATTAAGTTCTCTAGTGAATTCTCGCTGTTGACTTCGAACTCGCCGATTTGTATTGAAATTCAAATTTAGGTTTAAATAAGACCTTGACATCAGTACCTTTCAAAGTTCGCTAGGGTGATCAAAAATCTTTTAAAACACCGTAAAATTAAAACGATTTGATCAAACGGACTGTGGTTTTATTTTAACTTCATGAAATACTCGCAACAAATAAAAAATAAGTCAAGCCAGAACATGGCGGTCACACGACCGCGTTTATAGCAAATTGAAAAAGAAAATATCAGGAAAAAGGAATATACTCGATCGGTTGCAGGCACTTCTTTTAAAACACGACGCGAACATTAAGATCTAAAAAATGAATGTTCTTAACTGCATCCAGAAGTCTCCTGTATTTACTTTAAAAAATTCTATAAAGAGAAAAGGAGCGGCACAATTGATAGGATAGCTGCAGAGCTACAAACATCCCTCATCTGCTGATAACCTAACAGTTATTTTAGTCAGTACCCACCTTTTCTGTAAAATACAACGAGAATCAATAGGCTTCACACACAGTTACTCTTCGCTTGTGAAGGCGGCTTTTCGTAATGTAATGATTTGAGCTGTACATCAAGTTAAATGCATTGCCTTTTCACCACTGGGAGGTATTCGTTTCTATTACCATGTAAATGGTCATTTTTCCACGATAAAACAACGTTTACACGGCAACGGACACAAAATGTTAACAGAAATAATGAAAATGTAGAATTTACGACTGTACTATCAGTTAAAAGTAGTTTTGATACTTCAGTTACGGAATTAGCTTGATTGTGTGTGTGCTTCGTTATCAAATTTATCGTTTAACAAGGTTCAAATTTAATATTAATACGTTTTCTGTAATTAAAAAGGTTCAAATGTAAAATAATAAAATGCTACATTGTAAACAAGTTGAATTACAAGCCGTATGGTGTACGTTTTTTGTAATTAAATGTCTAACTCTTTGCGTGAGATAACTTAAACATCGCAATGGTAGACGTGACTTAATATTATAAATTAAAATTTAAATTTGGGATAATATGATACTAACTCAAGAAACGGAAAAAGTCATTCAGTTTGCCCATTGTTTGTAATATTTTGGTTTGTGATAATACTTATTTTTGCAAGTTTGCTTTTAGAAGTTGTTTGGATAGAGAAAGCAAAAATATATTAAAGAACTAAGTTACCTTCGTCTAAAAGAATTACTATTGTCTATGTTTTGATTAATTCCTAAATGCCTGTGATAATAAAAAGTATATCCCATGGTGGAAGATACATCAAATTCAAAATTTGAAAAAATTATTAGCTTTTTAGACGCTGTTATGGGTCCTATTGATCTTCACTTAAAAAAATTATCCAAATTTAAATCGCGTTTTATTATGCTAAAACCGTTTTGCCCCTCTCTCTGGTCCAAACTGTGATTTGAATTTTCTTCTCCTCGAAATGTTTTGTATTTTTAAAATTTGATTCTACTCTCTATATTTTGAAACAAAATATATAATAGGTCTCTCTTAGAAACGTAGGTTATACACATTTAATTATCGTTCTATTTAACATGCAGGTGGAACTATTACAATAGAAATTAAAACAACGTAGAACGTTCCAGCGACTTTGCGCTAATGACACCATCAGCAAAGGACTCGAGATAACACTTATAATCCGTGTCTACGGAGGGCTCCCTATTGTTTTAATAAATAAAAGAAGCAAAGTAGAGCAAAATTTAAGTGTGCTACAAAAATATCACTATGGCACAGCCCCTTCTTATCTTGTACAAACGCAAAGCCATTCGCTTACTGTTGCGTGCACGTTTTAGGCGCATTAGAAAGGAAATATTAATTCCGCGTTTTAGTGCTTTCTCACAAACGAGAACAGTTAACGCAACTTAAAGAGGCGAATCGAATTGAGACCACTGTTAAGATTGTAACAAATTAATTTGAATGTGGTGGCTTTTTTACACAAGTTAAGCTTTTTGTCTTGTCAGATAAGAAATGTTTCGAAAACCATAAAAATGCAATCATCTGATAATCGAACAATCATACAGTACATTTAGAACTCCCCGCTCAATATAACCATGTGCGTTTTACTTCTACCACAGGGAATTACCCCTTGCATCGCAAGCAGAAGGAGTTTTGAAAAGCTTAATTTGGAATTTAACATGAAGTTTGAAAAATATGATTATTTTACATCATTCTGGTAGCTTCCTCGTCAATTTAATTTTCAAATTAAAAATGATACAAATTGTAAACAAGACAAATTATAAGCCGTGTGCATTGCGTTTTCTGTAGTTAAACGGCGGACTCTAATAGCGTGAGGTAATATAAACGTTACAGTAGACCGTGGGTTGATATATTATTTTATTATATAGAATGCAGTGCTTTAGCGAGTGGTAGCAAATCGAGAAAAATGGTATCCACACATGTGTGGATATCATTTTTGACCAATCATCTCGCAGTTTGCCACGTTTCATAGCTCAATGAGCCAAAGTTTATCGATATTAAGTCGAAACATCTTCGGATCTTCCTCGGCAATCTTCGGTTAGCTTCGGAAATCTTCGGAAATTTTTGGAAAATGTTCGGAAACATTCGTACGACCTTCAGACAACATTTTGAAAATCTTCGGAAATCTTCGGAAAATCCTCGGAAATCTTCGGAAAATCGCCAAAAACATCGTAATTAGTTGGTCTATATAATAAACAGAATATTACATGGTTGCTTGGAGATATGAAATTTATCTTCTCGTGTTCAAAACCGATATCTCACTCGTTCGCTGCGCTCACTCGTGAGATATAGATTTGAACACTCGAAGATAAATTTCATATCTCCGCACAACCATGTAATATCCTCTATAGAATGACCAGTTTTTAATTAAACGGTTACAACTTGTTTAGGGTAAAAAGGTGAAGCATTTATTGAGCAATACGCCTTGACGCTTGCCTGCAGGAACTCGTCAGCTGCCGCCCCAGACTTCGCGCAAACAACGAAAAGCCCACCTCCAAGCTACGTTCGGTGAAAGAAACAAACAACTTCTAACGCATAGGCCGGGAAATTAGCAGAGGAAGAAATCCTATAAGACATGGAAGAGAAAAAAAATTGCCTCATTACTTGTTTAAGTACTATACCTTGAGTAATTATAGAGCAATAAATCAGCACAACAAATTCTGTTATTTTAAGCTTGTTTTATTTTTCCCATACCAACAAGCGAAATACCATCCGAAATTCAACATTCATACCGATGTTGTAAGTTCGAACATTTTCCCAACAATTAATCTCTTGCTATATTATTCTAAACTGTGATTAACCAGCCCTCATTCACAGTTAGTTCCCAGGTCGATCTGTTCAATGTAGATCTGCAAGAATAATAAAAATGAGTAGTTGCATTAGGTTTGTATTCTCTAAGAACTCCCAGGATTGATTGACCGCTGGTCCATGAGTTCGCGGCCGTCACCGCAGTTTTATAATTACAAAGTTATTAACTGCCCTTGTAAAAATTGATAATTAAAATGTTTATTAATCCTAGTTATCCTAATCATCTGTTTAGTGATCAGCTGGTATAAGCCGCAGGGTAATCAGCAAATATAAATGCTCATTTCAATTTTTTAAATTGCCAATATGATTAGAAAACTTTTATAGGTTCACATCAGTTTTTTCAAAAGAAATTCAAAAAAACTACACTAATAGCATTTTACTAATTTACTGCAATAAGTCACGATAGAAGCTAAAAAAGTATTACACGCCAAAACTTTGACGTTCCCTTCATTAAAACAAATAAACTATAAACATTTCTGAGATATATGCGAAGTTTGTATTTTTAACTTCTGCATACGCTCGATAAAACCACGAAATTAAGTATGTAGCTTGTGTAATCACAGTTAGTTTAATTACCGGGAAGATGGCCGCGGAAGGTAAAAGTGCCTTGGCGGACTTGAAAATTTTCAAACTCGATCCTTTTTCAATTAAGAATAATGGCATTTTATAAGACCTACCTGCTAAATCTTGTTTTATAGAAAGGGTTTCGCGTTTCTTGCAGGAGAAAAATATTTTACCACACGTAAGGTTAATAAGGAAAAGAAAATTACGCAAGAAACATAGTCTTGTTTATTTTTACCTGCTTATTCCTTTTGTTGTACTCTGCTTCCGCTAAAGTCCTGTTGAGGCAGAGATAAAATCACATTTAGTTATTACAACAAGATACCAAGATCTCACAAGTTGGACAATTTTGGGCCTAAATTCCAATATTTAGAAACAAGATATAAGTTGTTGTAGGATACGCGATGTTTTATAAACATTTTTTTTGTTATCAAGCCGGCGTTTTAAAGCGCGCGTTATAATTGTTATTTAAAAATGATCCCACTACACAGCGGTCAAATGGACACTTTCCATCATAAATTGTTCATATTTTTATTCCTTCATTTATTTTCATTCACCTTAACTTTTGTTTGATCCTTATGGTGCGATTTACATTTTTATTCGACTAACAGTGTAGTTGTTAGTAAACTAAGCTAGAAAAGCTGCTATTTCTTTGTCCATATTTTTCTGAGCCAATTAGATGGTAATTGTACTCGTCCATACCTCTGCATGATCGCACTTTACATTTCTTCTTTTCAGAGTATTTTCCCTTGCAGTTCTTTCCGTCTCCTGAGGGGGGTGGGTTGGTGCAGGTACGGGTACGAGTTTTCTTCCCTTTACCACAGGTTCTGCTGCACGCTGAAAACTTCGACCACGGAGTGAATCCTCCATCAACTTAAATGGTATAAACACGTCAATCAATCAATTAGTTGTCAATAGCTTTAGCAACAGAGGCGCCGTTCTAAGGAACAGTCTTCCTTATGATGTAAGACAAGCATAATCAAGCAAGAACTCTAGGTACGGCATTCGCGGAATGCAGCTTTTTATTTGCCCTTTTTTACTTCGTAAAGTATTTTTTGTAATTGTGTAATTTTATATAGCTGATGATGAAGTTATCCGTATTTAAATAAAGATTATCAAATTGAATATGTCATTATATGTCATTATTCGCAGGCTTTCTTGAGTAGGTATAAAAATGTTTTTGAGCAATATATAGGAACAAATGTACCGTATAACGGTGATCCCTGTATTAAGAGTTATTTGTTCATTTCCCGCTCCTTTTAACAGTCTTAGCTTTCAGATAGTGAATATCGAGAATGTCCCTCGAGTCAGATGCACCACACTTGACTCGTCTCAGTCTTTTAGGCTGAGAAAAAAATCAGTTAACTACACATGGTAGATGATAAAATTGAAGTGTTTGTGCAACACCCGGGACCTCATAAGCGCAAGAGCTGGTGGTCATGTCATCACTTGAGCGATTCTCTTGTGTGTTAGCGATGGAGTGTAAGCGGCTTTGCGTTGTCGTGTTTCGAGCCTTAATGGCCACCTAGAAATATTACAATGATGAACTATAATCCAACGCCTGAAGATATCACCATTCCTCACCGTTTTCCACTGGGCAATGTACAGTGTTGCACTCTTGCTTCTCCTTGTTGTTTCCAACACAATCCTTGCCACCATGTGCCGGAGGGGGATTGGTGCAAGTCCTGGAACGCTCCTTAATGCCGCGTCCACACGTCACACTACACTCGCTCCAGTCTCCAAAGTTACTCCATCCTCCGTCCACTACAACAAATCAAGCAACAAACGCCAAATCGAAGTCTGGTTTTCCGGAAAAATAAAAATGGCCATTTCATAAACAGCAATCAATCATGTTACATTAAATGGAAACAATAGAGCGCCAGTGTAAGACATTAATGACACATTTTAGTGTAATTTTTACAGCAACTTACGGGAGAGATGAACAGGTAGATTCCCAAAACGAACATCAAAATATAAGACCGGCAATTAGCACAGGAATTATAATTTTAAGCTTGTAACTAAAAGAGTTAGATAAGCGCCTTTTCAAAATGCTTTTCTTGAATAAAAGAATGATTACGATATTGAACGTCATTATAATTGCTGGAACACAAAATTAGAAAAACTTTTACTATTTGACAACTTGCTGTGTCTTATTTGTTTGACTTTGTACTCCGACTCTTAAAGAAGACTTGATGTTTATTAAGTAGCCTTCACAAGACAAACTAATGTTGGCAAACTCAAGTTGGTGTGTGTGAACGACACAACAACAGTTGGCAAACTGTTGGTGAGAATAGAGACAGGTTCTATTTGTTTTCAACAGTTGGACAAGTTGTTTGCCGTTTGTTGCGTCGTTCACACACACCAACTTGAGTTTGCCAACACGAGTTGGCCATTATTTTTCGTGTGAAGGCCGTTTTACTCTTGGAAATCCAAAGGAAAGAATTTATTATATATTTGTATAACTCAATTATGACCACATTCCTTTCAGCCCGTTCATTTTTGTCTCTTGAATTGTAACAGAATTTTGGACATGACGCACGAACCGCACGCATCACCCTCTCAACAACAATTAAGATCTTCTTCTTAGCACCTTCTGTCGACTCCTAAAGTTGTACTAAAGACGTATGGAGAGGGAGAGTTTGCAGTGGTGGCACCGAGTCTAGGGAACACGATC
Source organism: Oculina patagonica (assembly GCF_052425735.1). Classification (NCBI taxonomy): domain Eukaryota; kingdom Metazoa; phylum Cnidaria; class Anthozoa; order Scleractinia; family Oculinidae; genus Oculina; species Oculina patagonica. The sequence goes on from NC_135770.1 coordinate 1,209,036, forward strand.
CCACTCGAACTAAGATCTAGTGTTTCCATTGACATTTTTAAAGAACATTTAAAAACGTACCTTTTTAACCGGCTTTTTAACTTTTTTAAGTTTTACAATGCATTTAACTTATATATTCCCTGACCCGGCGTCATATGTGGGTTGAGTTTGTTGTTGGTTCTCGTCCTCGCTCCGAGGTTATTCTCCGGGTTCTCTAGTTTTCTCTCTCCGTAAAAATCGACACTGCTTAACTCCAATTCGATCAGGAACAGCGGACGAAGACCCACCCTGTGGAAGTGCCACTGCAAATTCCCATTTCTTATTTTATTGTTTATTTATATTATATAGTTATTGTGAAGTGAAGTGCAACGGCATTTCCACCAAGACCATAACTGTGTCATATCAAAAATTTCGCAAGTACTCTTAGGAAAAACTCGAGTTTACTTGTTAAGCTATATTAGATGTGTAAACATTATACAGTCATAAACTTCCTGTTACATATCACCATTCAGCTGCTTACCCGCACATGGGCCGTTATTACATGTCCTCGTGTCTTTGCTGGGTCCAGAACATTGTGCTCCACCATGAGACGGAGGGGGATTGGTGCAGGTCCGCGAGCGTTCTTGCTGTCCATTTCCACAAGCAGCGCTACATTGTCCCCAGTCTCCAAAGTCGCTCCAGCCTCCGTTTACTACATCAAATCAAACAACAACTGACGTAAAATAGAAATATATTTTGCCAAGAAAAACTGGATTGACTGATTTTGATTGATTTTGATGAATCATGCAGTACATTTTCAAAACTAATACCACTAAAATAAATATCTATTATCGGAGGATAGGTATTCCCAGCTTGTGTTCAAAGACGCTTCGACTTTTTGCGATGCTTTCAACAATTTTTAGAATTCCACCGAGATATTAAATATTAAGTTAGAAAGTCATTCGAAGAACGTAATCACTATTACCCACTTTCTCTCATCGCCAGACATCGCGGACATTGGAGTCGGCGAATTTTGATGCGTCGTACATCAACCGCTCACGAAACTTGGTAATAGCCGCTGATTCGAAAGCCTGACTTTGGGCCCATATACATCGACGATACACAAGAACGCGGCCTACATAGAGGAATATTTTGTGAAGTAGGGGAACCACTGGTCAACAATATTGCATGTTAATAAAACTGGAGTAAAAGAGCTTTCAAACGATGGCTTTTGCAGCAAAATTGAAGCAAAGACGGCTGAAATATGGTAGTTCAAAGATAGCAGAGTTTAGGATTTCGACGTGGATTACCGCCTGGTGTAAAAAAAAATCATCAAATGAAATCGAAAGGAGATGTAAATCGATAGGTGAGTAAGAATCATGTATAGTTTTATCAAATCTGCTTGTTAATTAATGTGTTCTGCTAGCAGGCACTATTTTGACGTGAAACAAATCAAATCACACGTGCTAGCTGATCTGTATACAAAAACGGTCCAGTTTCTTACCAGCACATGGGCCATTATTACATTCCCTGGTCTCTTTGTTGGATCCAGAACATTGGGCTCCACCATTAGACGGAGGGGGATTGGTGCAGGTCCGTGAGCGTTCTTGCTGTCCAGGTCCACAGGCAGCGCTGCACTGGCTCCAGCCTCCGAAGTTACTCCATCCCCCATTGACAGCAGCTGAAAGAAAAAGCCAATAATTAAGCTGCTCGAATAATTAGATTTAAACATGGCCACTTTAAGTGATATCTAGTCGGTCGTTAGCAACTATTGGAAACTATGGATTTCCATATAAAGTCTCTAAATGTAGGTCTTCTCTTGCTTCTAACCGCCTTGGTGTAAACGTCTCTACTCGTTGCCGCGACTGCAATGGCAATAATATCGTGTTTTCTTTCGAGCCGTAACACAAAGTATTTTAGTGAAGAGAGAACCGTTTTTTGTTCGGGCAAAAAGTTCACGTATTAAACGCGTTTGGAAATCGAAAGTTTGTTACCCCTTGTTAAACAAAGTATGCCAGTCAATGAATGCATCAACGGCTGGGAAAAGGCATGTTGGATTGATTTTTGCTTTACAACTAATTCGTTCGTGGGATACAAGTCAGTGAAGAATCAATTCAGTACAAAAAAACTAGAATTAGTACGTTTTTTCATCCTGCAGCATCTGAATTTTTCAATGCAGTAGATCTCCTCGCAACTGCTTTTGTAGAAGCCGGTCATGTAATATCCTCCCCGGTTGCATAAACTCCAACCCTTGTTGTCAAACGAATGGGTGACATCTTCATCGTAACAGCCGTCATAACTATTTGGGTGATTCTGTGGACGGCAACACTTTGCCTGTTCAATATTATACAGGTTTCTGCCACTTATCCGGATGCCTTCCAAATAATAACCATTAGGACATACGGCCCAGACATTTTTCCTATAAAATAAAACAGAAAAGAAAAGGAAAAAATTGAGTGAAGAATATCTACCAAATTACATGCCCGTCACTAGTAAACAAATTTTTAAGTATGAAAAAGATAAACCAGTTCTTTTCTCACATAAACTCGTTTTTTATATAGCAAATCAAACAACGTTATTTGTAACAACTCAACAGCAGATTAGGGTACACTTTAACTTCGGATATAGTTGTAAAATAAAATCACAAAAAGAAAAACGTAGTTTGCAGCGAGTATTGAATACTATCCGTGACGAGAGAACAGAACTCTTTAAAATTGTTAACACAGTTAAAGTCAATGCAATATTTTTTTTCTGGCTTAAGAAAAAGGCACTTTTTATAGAAAGGAAGGAGTTTTAATTCGAGTTTCTAAATTGAGGGTTTTTTTACACTAAAGTTTACATTACAAGAACAGAGGTTTAAATGAACGATTGATGTTATTCTTGAATGTATTACTTTATTACTGGGAGAAACGCTCGACAGCCGGTTTTAATTTGAATGCTCACCGATCCAGCAAGTATGTCCAGTCAGGATGTACACAGGATGCAGGTTGATTGGCATAACTTGGTTCAGTGGCTCGGCAGCACCTTCCATATTCAATGCGCCCAAGTCTTTCATCTCCTGCTTGCCGGTCATTTCTCCACAATCCCTTGAGGTACGTCCTATCATTGGGGCACACAGACCACTGCCACCTATCCAGGCTGACCTCCCAGTTTGCTTGGTCACAGCCCAGACTCGTGTCAGGCTGGAATATCACCAACGCACTGATAAGTTGAATAGCGAACACAAACTGCATCGTTTATCCACTTTATTTAATGTTTCCACCACGCAGAGAAAGCTGCAAAACCTGGAAATAAAAATGTGTTCACAACTTATAAGAATGCTTCGCTTGCAGTGGTTACCGTTCTATGTTGACACTAAAGTAGCGCAGTGCTGTATACTTTACAAGAGGACACAGTTTACTTTTCCGGATTATGTTTAAGTTTCATTTCATCTTAACAGTTCACGGCACACACGGAATACTAGATTTTTAAACTATAATTTTTTTGTCCTCGTTACAATATAAAGGCAACAGAAGATGGAAGAACATTTTTAGTTCAAGCAATTCGAACATGGAACAGCTTACCAGCTATGTAAAGAAACAAGCCTCGGCAATGAAATTTGAACATGTGAATGAGCTTTTAACGTCAGTAGAAACTGTCTGTGCTAGGCAAGTTAAGATGATGTTGCCCAAAAACGATTTATCCGCCTTCAGTTAACTATAATGTTTAAAAGTTACTTTCGCTTTCTTTCTGATGGTTTTAGATATGCCTGTAAGGCAAGTTGGTACGACGCTTGATATTGACGCTTCTCTGCAGGCAAAACGTCAGGCAAGTTGACGTAATATATCAAACACGAGAGGCAGTGTTTTATCGGGATATCCAAACACCGAAAACAGAGACGCAATTCGAGGTGTGTGGATAGCCGATGAAACACTGCCGCGAGGGTTTAATATATCTTCTATATCGAAACAAAAACTAAGGAGTAAGCGAAGAAACAAAATGCTATTTAACACCGGGTATCCAAACCTCCTTCACGGTTATGATTTTCTTTGTTTTAACTGAAAAAACAGCTCTGAAAATTTTGTTTGTGAACTTTGTAGTCTATTTGCAGGCGTGATTCCAACTAAAGGTTCAAAAAATCTGTTTGGAAAAAATAAAATCAGAAGATTACGGTCGTGGTGATTTTGAACAGAGGTTGTTAGTTCTCGTTAATCTGATCTTTCAAGCTGAGTTCAATTTGAGCCTTGACATCGGTAGTCACAAGGGTTCACTGGGTTGAACCGAGAATCTCTTAAAGCAAAAAAAAGCTCAAAAAGAAAAAAAAAAAACAATATTTAAACCCAAAAATCGATAATACTTATAGACTTCTGACCAATCAGGTCGTGTTCTATTTTGAGTACATGAACGTTTTGTATCAAACAAGGAATGAGTGTGACTGTTTGCCGTGTCCATCAGAAGGCGGATTTAGTCTACATGATGACAAATAAATCTTGTGAAAATTGGCCAATCCTGCATACCGAGTTGAAGAAATTGGCTTACTTGTTCGCGCAGTATATAACAAAGATCGTAAATAAAGGAAAACCCCAATCAGATGAGATATATCAAGTTGGAATTTTAAACGTAAAAAAGTTAGAAATGTAAACAAGCTTTGGCTCTCGCACTCTGTGAGATAACTTTAACATCACAGAGGTTAATACCATTAAATTTAATTTTCCATTTACTTAATATACATTTAAGAAAGAAAACAATCACACAGTCTGCCCATTTTTCATATGAAGCTAAGCTAAGTGCACGATCACTATAAACATCATTTTCATTGTTTCCGGTTAAGTAATGGCTTGTGATAACAATTCGTTTACGAGCATCTCCATTACAAGTACTTCAGGATAGAAGAAGTGAAGCATAATGGTAAACATGGTCTGTCTTTGTCAACCGATTTCTTATTGTTTAACTGTAAATAGTTTCCTAATTACATTTTAACGATAAACAAGATAAACTCAACGTGGGAAATGGTGCATACAGCGAATTTAAAATAAAACTTTTAATTATTACCTTTTCTGGCGCGATTTGGGGTCTACGAAAGGGGTTTGAGTCTGTTGAGTTAATGAATTTACCTCTGCGTGTGTTCGTTTGGACACACTGTACCATAATTTGACACCAATTTAACAAGCACTTAAGTAAAAAACAAAGTTTGTTATTTTACCATCCATATAATGTTAATTTTTTTTCCACTAATTTCTATTCTGTCACCTTGCTAACTCTCCACTTTATAATGATATTGGAGACATGAAAAAACTTATCGTTATATATTTTATTTTTATTTTTACAAGTTTAATAAGAAACGGAAAACTTCGCAAGGTAACTTGTCCGCGGAATACAACTTTCAAAATAAAATTATTACATTTTAGGCGCGATAAGTAGTCACCCAGACAGCTGAAATTATAAATTATTTTTGCGGGTGTCTCTGCATATTTTTAGTTGTTTAAGTATAAGTCATTTTTAAATGAGTACGTTTGTACTTAGCAGCCGTATACGATGGTGAATTGCCTGTTACTGAAAGTCATAGCATTAATTTTTCTTCTGAAATATTAACTGTTCCTTGCGTTTTCCATCAAAGTAGAAAGGAAATTTATTTGTTAAGCGGGTACAGAAAAATAAAGCAAGCGACATAAGTTTAGATGAAAAGTTTACCCGCCAATTTTGCACGATTTTCGCTAATTCTCAACATCGCAAAAATAAGGTACATTTAGGTTTTCAAAATCAGCTTTAGAGTAGAATAGAAAGTGGACAGTTATTTTTTGCAAATCATTAATAAGAGATATTGCACAGAAAAAAATACGGTTCCTTCAATTTTGATAGCTCACCATTTTATGCGAACGACAAATTCCTCGATTACCTATAAACTCCTTTTTAATTTACAACAGGAACAGGAGATAGGCACTTTAAATTACTCGATCCCCTCCGGGAATTCAGGGCTCCTCGATTTACTTAAATCAGTAAACAGAAAGAAGAAGCGCAATTGATAAGCTAGCTGAAAACTAGACATTTTTTTAGTCTTTTCTTTCGTGCACAGCACGAAATGGCCGTAAAGCCGCCGTAAAGGTGCCATAAAGGCCGTCTTTACGGAATTTTACGCACCTTTACCCAGACGTAAAGTTGAACTATACGCATCTTTAACGCGAACAGGTTTTCTTACATTATAGTTATTTGCGGAGCGAGTGCTGTCATGTGCATTTTTCACAAACAGGAGGCTAATATTGCGCTTCTCCCAGAAGTAAAATTAGAAATGACTTTTAAAACGATTTAAATCTAAAATTTAGCGAGTTTAGAGTATTTTGCCATTATTTCATGTGGTGACGATGGTTGTAAATTGAACTATTTCTGCTTCGACAGTGAAGATTAGGCATTTGTACATTACGATAGCATTTTTCGAGCATTTTAGTGAGGCAAAAGCATTGAGCAGTATTTGAGTATTTTAGTGGCATTTCCCGGAAAATTAATTTTTTTAGAGAAAATGAAGACTAAAACTCAAAATTAACAACAAATAACTTTCTAGAGATAGTCAACTACTTTCTGTACTTAGCCTCGTAGATGATTTCGAGGATTATATTTTTTTTGGCTGTATTTATGAACTTGTATACGTTTTTGTTGTTACTTGCAACACTTGTACGATTTTGTAAGTGTTAACAGTTAACACCATGTTAAAATAGAAATCAATTCGAAAAAACCGTTTGTATAATGAGCATTATCCGAGCATTTTAGTGACTTTTTGGGGGGAGACCGAGCATTTTAGTGGGAAAAATGGAGCATTGAGATGGAGCATTTTAGCGAGGAAACAAACGCATAATGTACAAAAGCCTAGACTGAAGATGAAACCATGCAAACCTAATTGTCGCGTAGTACATAGCAAACAACGGATTAAATGACAGAGAAATTTGCACCTGAACCGGATTGCACTTTACTTTCCTGATAAACGTCGCATTGAACAATATATTAACTTGTGAGTCGTTATCACTTTACGCAAAAAATGATGTTTTTTGCCCACTTTGAAAGGGTCCAACCGATTGCACAAAGATATTTTCAAGATAGAGCGAAGTTGGAACAAAACTAATATCGTTAAATGGAAAACTACAAAATTACTCAAGAAAAAACTATGTATGTATGTCTGATAACCAAACAATAATTCCATATTACCTTTTGGCTGAACTTGTTCGGCAGAGATCTGGTCTCGACGCTCTACTTCTGTAACAATTTCGGCTGCGCTTTGCGGCATATGCTTTTTTAAACCCAGGGAGTTACACTGTTTTTATTAAATGAAGCATATTTCTGTGTTAGACGGTCGTTTTCGTGGTAACAGAACCAAGATGTTGACAGAAATAAGGAAAATGTATCAGAAGCGGCTGTTGCTTTGTGCGCAAGGAAAAGAAGTTTAAAAAAAAATTAATTTTGGAATTTAACATGCTGCTAAAAACAGGCTGATTGTATGACTTTGTAAAGGTTTTAAAATTTCGAAACAAAATGTAACAAATTGTAAACTAGCTAATATTGCAACTCGTGTACTTGCTGTTTTCTGTAATAAAACGACGGACTTGCTTAGCATGAGATAATGTAAACATATTAAAGGGGATCGTGACGGCCTGTGATAATAATTCATTTCGCAAACTACCCGCCTTTGATTTTTTAGGATAGAAAATATGGAATATAAATTGAGAAAATATGTTCTTTCTTACACCTCAAATTATTATAGCAGAAAATTCCTTAAACACTTTGAAAAAATATTTTAACCCATCGTGGGAGATGGCGCATACTTCAAAATAAAAATTAATTGCCTGTTTAGGCGCGATTAGGGGTCTACCTAGATGTTGGGGTTGAGCAAACAAATTTGTTTTTATTAGCGTGTTTTACTTTGAAATGCGTGCTTCTATAATAAGCAGGCAGGGTGGCAATAGTGTCGAATTCATACACCGCATGGTAAAATGTATACACCTAATTGAAGAGATGTAAACCCTATAAAAAGCATAAACCAGGAACGATAAGACCGAATGACTTTCTGGGTAGACAGCCTTGGTAGGCCTAGTAATAATTCTTTAATTGATAATCAAAATATTTTTCTTCTTTTAGGCCCTTTCGCGCATGATTTATGCAACCGGTCATACAATAATGTTTATTCGGTCACAGACGGGGATTATTTTTTCCGACTTCCCAGTAAACATTTGGGTCGCCTCGTTCATGGTTTATGCTTTTCACGGATCAACGTTTCTTAAATCAGGTGTATCACAAATATCATAGCGAGTGAAGATTGTGTCCCGACTGTGTTGAAAACGTTCTAAATATGAGACACTAAGCACGCGACTCCGATCGCCGAAGTTCACGTGACAAATAATCCTTTGCGTCAATTAATACTTGAGAAAAGCGCCGTAATGGAACCGAAAGCTTCTGAAAGCTAACAACCTTGATTATGTTTGTTATCTCATATTTAGTAATTGTCACAGCATTCGGCTCCTCTTGAGTTTTTTAATCCTTGTTATTACGAACTATTTGATAAGTCCATGTAAAAAATAGGATGGACTTATCTTTTATTGCTCATAACTGCAAAATATAATTCTTACACATTTGAATTACTTTGAAACACGTGATTGGTCGAGAGCATTCAGTCAATATACAGTAGCATGTGAACTTGACATGATAACCCAATATCTCAGCAGATATCCATGTAGTGCTGTCAAACTTTTGAAAATATGGCTGAGCGATTCGCCTAAGTTTCCGAAGAGGAATTGAAAGTTTTGATCGAGAATAAAGATTCTAAAAACAACAAGCGAACAACAAAAACAAGTTTGAAAATTTTTAATGATTATTTGAAGGAGAAGAACCTGGAGGAACCACAAGATAAAACCGCTTTGGCCAATGTTCTGACGAAGTTTTACGCCGGCGCTAGAAAAAGTGGTCGATGGCAAATTGTTTGAAAGCGTATAAAAAAACAATTATTGAATTCGGTTTTCGCACGATATCGTGAATCATCAAAACCTCGTGCCTGTTATCTGCCTCAGCCTTCGGCTTCTGCAGAAAACACAGACCTCGGTTTTGATAATTCACGATATCATGCTCAACCTCAGCCAATAATTGCTTATAAGCGCACAGTGTACGTTTTCTTTGTTTTTGATATCTTACGTAAGCAAAAGCAAATTCAGTAAATATCTTATCAGTTCACAATTTTAGATAAGGTTTCAGTAACTCTTTTTAACTCCAAACAGCAATCAGCATCACATATTTCATTTTCATATCGAAACGTTTCCAAATCAATAAGAATTCATCACCTTTGCATGTGAGCTGATTTTTTAGTCATGTATTTCTATTTGTTTTATTTTTCCTGATACACGTTTAGGGCACTATAAGGGTATACTAGAATGAGAGCAACTTCGATTTCTAAATAATAAGGCGTTTAAGAAATATTGTTTGTTTGTTTGTTTGTTATGTGATGGCCTGCTATCGTAGGCTTTTAACTTTTCAACTTTTTGTTTTTCAAACATCTCCACCACGAGCCGTACAGGATAGAGAAGAAGTGAAGCATAATTAAAAAAAGGTTTCTCTTTGCCCTGACCGATTTACTATTGTATATATTTTAATAATTTTCTAAATACATAATGATAATAACAGAACTCATCGTCACGTGGGAGATGGCGCATACAGTGAACTCAAAGCAAAAAATTATTAGTTTTTTAAGCGCAATTATGATTTTATTAAGGGGTTGAGTCTTTCTTTTTTTGCGTTGACCCGTTTGAATATTTTACTTTGAAGTTGCCGTACCTTACTTGTTTTCTAAAATTTATTGTCCAACTTTCCTAACGTAAAACAACTCAGTTCACATCACGATGGATTAAGTAGCAGTTGTGGTAATTTGACATTAACGTAAAAAAACTCACACAGTACCTCATCGGTGGAAAACACCCTTTATACATTTTAGGGGCGATAAGGGATCAACCATACAGGTAAAAGAATATATTTCCCTATACGGGTGTCTCTTTGCGTATTTATTTTATTAGTCGTTTAAGTAAAAAGGCACTTCGCATCTACTTAAGTTGCGTACATGACAACGATGATCTTTCATGTGTTAAATAAAACGATATTTTATTTCCAGTTGTACGTACTAAAAGTGAGCGTTATTGGAGATAAATTGATGAAAGAAATTATAACAATTATTGTCATTCGATGCATTTTTTCTTCCTTTTTATTGGCCGAGTTCCCACCACGTGTTCGATTTGCAAGTAACTGACTATAATAAATAAATAATATAAAATAAATAATGATCTATTCATGTGCATTATCGTCTGACAGTGATTTTGCTGCAAATAATATTGAAGTTTATTTCAAAAGAAAGAAATTCCAAAAACTGTCAATTGTCAAATGGAAAATGAATAGATGGTTTTATTCCGTCAACTGTCAAAGCTGCCCACCTTATATGATCCCCTCCATTGTTGATTGACAGACTTGAGGTAGAAGTAAATAACGTTGTTTGTTCTAATTGGTGTTCTTCAGTTCTCGTGTGAAGACACCATGTGGCAAGTACATGTATCCGCCACGAGGTGCGGGAAAATGACCTGGAAAACTATTTGTGTCACTTTCCTTTGGCTGTCCGATCGAGAAAAAACGGAAGAATTGTTTTCTCGTGGCATTCCGTGAATAGAGTTATTATAATGTCTAGTGAACAATTAATTTATCCATTACTTACGAATCTCGCAATCTATCCAACTAAATGTGTAAAGGCAACGTCCACTTTTAAAAAAAAGTACGAAAAATTGGCCGTCGCAGTTCACGTTCTTCAAAATACGCAAAATTTGGTATTTATGCATTGGACAGCTAAGAAATGTACAGAAGATATTCATGAAGCACGTGCAGAGCCATTGTATTACAGTAAAAACCCGTGAGTAAGAACCTAATTTTTCCAGCTTGGCCTAAACAGGTTCTTACAAAATGATAGTTAACACAAATTTAGGTTTTTTAGGTTCTTAACAGTAGGTTCTTATTTTCTAAAGAAAAATTTACATTGTTGCAAATAGAACTTTTAGTGGAATTCGGCGTATTCCTTGTATACAATGTGCATACCACATAATAACTGTTTATGTAAAAACGAAGCACTAATCATTCAGAACATGACATGAACGCACAGTACTGCCTTGTCCAAACTTATTTTCCTAAAAGCAAACATTTTTAGTCAATTTTAGAAAATAAGAACCTGTTTCCAAATTTTAGGCTAAATAGGTTCTTATAGCAAGGGGTTCTAATTTGCGAATTGTAGCCTAACAGGTTCTTAAATGTTCTTACTCGTGGGTTTTCACAGTACTCATTAATTAACCTATTGTTTGGCGACGTTCTTGTTGACGTTGCCATCGTGACTTAAGTTCTTGCTGTTTACAAAGGGTCCGTGTGTTTAGTGAAAAATCAGGCCATTCGTGGGAAATTTCACGGTATACCACTCGAAAACTTTGCATAACTAGTATTATCTTTTGACGTTAGACGTACTATTCTGAAAGACGAATAATAGGAAGCGATAAATCTTCTTGAGCTTTGATCCAGCTTTAATAAGAATGAAGCCTTTTTAGGTGTTAAAAGTTGTCGAACCTTACTAAGGTTTATCACCTTATAAAAAGTTGCACCCAACAACTTTTAAAATTAGTCGAAATTATAGACGGGATCTGGTGATCTAATAATAATAATAAAAAACATATTTTGTCGATTAAAAAAGAGTTATATAGCAAAGACAGTGATAATATAAGTAATAAATCGCCACAACAAGTTTCGTCATTTAACTTTGCTTTATTTTTCCCACGCCAACAGTAATAAAAAGTTATATTCGAAATTCAACATCCATACGAGGAGATGTAGCGATGCCGTAAGTTCGAACATTTCCGTTAAGTAATCCCTTGTATTATGCCATTCCCAAACTGTGATTACCAACCCTCTCTCACAGTTATGGGAGGTGAACCCCATTTGTCCCCAGGTCGATCTCTTATTTGTAGATCTGCAAGAATGATAATGAATAATTGAATTAAGTTTAAATTTTTAATGCGTCGGCTGCGCGTTAGCACAGTTGCCGTAAAAACAGTAACTGTCATAAACGGCACTCCTACGTTTTACAATTTAGGTATATCGGTACTTGTCTTGACAAATCAGAATCGAGTAATTTTGTTTAATGTACGACAAATTAATATGCCAAATAAAGCAACGATAATATATAAAAGAATAATTTAATAAGAAATTATGATATTTTTTAAGCCGCGACCAAGAATAAAAGCAATTGCTCGCTGCAGGTTCAAAGTCCTTTTATTTAACAACTTTTAATCGAAATTTTAAAATTATTAGCAGAAGAAAAAGACATTCTAAAGTATCATAAAATCCAAGATTCATGGAGTATCCGTAATGGCAAAATCTCTGACGTCACCTTTATGTCAGATGATGTCATATATGAGACGTTGCCACCTTTAAAATGTTTTCATTTCCAGTGCACTACACACTAGCCAAATTTCAATGTTATAGCTTAAAAACTCTCAAAGATATAAGCAGCAGACATTTTTTCCGCCACCCTAGCTCCCACCGGTCCGTAATAGCAAAGCTAAGGGACGGACCATTATTTCCTTGGAGGGGTGGTATGAAACATTTTCCTCTGCAAACTGTTAGTTTTTAGATTATGCACCTATGCAAACACTTTTTTCGAAATGCAAACTATGTTTTGTTATACATATCGTGTTTCCAAACAATTTAGTTTACCTTTTTAGCTTCTGCAAACATTGTTTTTTCAATATTTTTTATACCCTGCCTCCAAAAAAAATAATGGTCCGTCCTTAATATGAAGTGTTAAGTTTGACATGAAAATTATGTTGAAAGATTAAAACTCACCAAAACACATATTTATTTGACGCCAAATTAGGTAACTAAAGCAAGAAAAGGTGATGATTACACAAAAAGGAGTCATACTTATTTTTACCTCCTCATCCCGTTTTGAAGGACGCTGCTTCCCCTAAAGTCCTGTTGAAACAATCATAAAATTACATTTGTTTATATGATACCGAGAATGGTCACTAGACGAGATGGTCTGAGCACAAGATTAGCGCTAGCGATGAGCAAGAGAAGTTAGTAACGGTCTTTCCTGTAAGTTCACGTTCAAGAACACAGAGGAACTACGTTAACAATAGGTTAATTTCGATGTATTTAAATTTTAACATATCGCCAAGGCTAAGGGAACTAAACAATAGAAATTAAGTAATATTCGTCTCTAAACATTGTTGTAATTTCTTCTGTTTTTGTTCCCTAGGCCTCGACGCCATGTTAGAACTTTATACACAACACAACAAAACTTAATTTAGGCAATCAAATTGCCATATTCAATCTTTTCATTGATTTTCATCATTGTCAATTAAGTCCTCTGGACTTAATTGACTTTCTATCGTATAATCCCTGTGCAGGGATTTCCATTTTATTCAATACCAGTGTAGTTATCAGTAAACTAAGCCAGGAAGGCCTCTTTTCTATGTTTAAGTGATATATATTTGTAGAGCAAATAATATCGAAATTGTTAAATCTCCATACCTTTACATGATCTCACTTTGCATTTCTTCTTTTCTGAATATTTTCCCTTGCAGTTCTGTCCGCCTCCCGAGGGGGGTGGGTTGGTGCATTCACGAGTGCGCATTTTCTTCCCTTTACCACAGGTCTTGCTGCACGCCGAAAACTTTGACCACGCAGTAAATCCTCCATCAACTTAAATGGTATAAATACGTCAATCAATCAATTAACTTGTCACTTCTTTATACTGGGCATCACTTTTCAATTTAACCGATAACAAGACATGGCGTGACGAAACACTGTTATTAGCAAAATTATGTCACGCTTTCCTGAGCAGGTTTTTAAAGGGTGTGTGAACAACAACATGGAAATAAATTTATATTTTTAAGCTCCATTTTAATTGTCTCAGCTTCCACATGACGGACGACGAGTCGGAAATATCACTTTAGTCAGAGCCCACACTACTCTCATGTACCCTTCGAGATAGATTCCCTTCTCTTTCTGCTCTGGGATAGAAAACACAGACCGCCTGCTCCCAACCACTCGATCCTTTGATAAGCCGCCATCCACGGCCATGGACAAATAAATAAAAAAAATACTTTTAACGCATGACAGAACGCTGCTCGTTTACGAGACAGCTGACAATATCCCTAAAATGGCTTCGCTGCAATATTTAGTGTTCGTCGTATGGTATACATCGAAATTCAAAACCTTCTTTAATAAATCGCCTGCAATCTGTTATCTCGTCTTCTTCTGTTTTTTATTTTGTCGTTCATAACTTTGAAACACTTCAATGTAGGTGCACTCTATAAAATTTCCTATTTTCGGTGAGAAGTTTTCGTGAAAAAGAATCGAAATTCAAGTACCCCATTGCGAAACGTACAAAAATGATTACGTGTGACATTTCACACGCGTTTACATGCTTACGAATTCAGCTCTTCGCTGAATAGAAAAAAGGCAATCATTATTACACAGGGTATCCCGCACTCAGCCTATGGGTTGTAGAATCTTGACGTTTGTGTAATAATCATAATCTAACGCCTAATTCTATAGCTTTACCAACCTTTTGCCACTTCGCAAGGCTGAGCGTTGCACTCTTGCTCCTCTATGTTGTCTCCAACGCAATCCTTGCCATCATGTGCTGGAGGGGGATTGGTGCAGGTTCTTGAACGTTCCTGATTGCCTCCTCCACACGCCACACTGCACTCGCCCCAGTCTCCAAAGTCACTCCAGCCTCCGTCCACTAAAACAAATCAAGCAACAAATGGTAAATGTAAAATGGCAATACATTTTAACGCTCGGTGGGAACAATAGATCGTTAAAGCAAGGAATTGATCACGGGATTGATTGATTGATTGATTGATTGATTGATTGATTGATTAAATGATTGATTGATTGATTGATTGATTGATTGATTGATTGATTGATTGATTGATTGATTGATTGATTGATTGATTGATTGATTGATTGATTGATTGATTGATTGATTGATTTTTTTCTTTTTTGATATTGTTTCGAGTAGCAGGTAAATCCTCAGAAACAACATGGCAGAATGTTTTGAGCCAGTTGTAACTGAAAGGTATAAAAGAGCATCGCTTTTTCACAATACTTTCCTTTCATAACAAAATGCTTGGGATACATAAATTTAGGAAATCTCCGGGTAGTTTATTATTTCCTGTATCAGATTCTGGACAAAGTTGATATTAATTACTCTTGGATAACAAAAGGAAAAAGTTCAGGTACGAGTCACTATGACCACATTTCTTTCAGTCCATTCATTACATAACGTTTTTCAAAAGCGGAACAGGATTTTCGACATGACGCGCGAATTCCAGCCATCTTCGGTTAGTGTGACCGTTCTGAACAACTATAGAAAATTAGTCGTCAGTGGCATGCTGAAAGTACAAACAATATATGATTCTTTTAATCATAGCCGTGTCGGACAGAGTGTCTAGTTTGAGGTGAAGTGCTAACAACATTTCCACCAAGACCATAGTTAATTCGCAAATACTCTTGGAAAAAACAATCGAGTCGAATGTTAAGCTTGATTTGATCTGTAAGCCTTATACAGTCATAAACTTACCGCTACATATCCCCATTATTTTGGTTTTATTGTCTCTAATGTTCTTAAGTTTGGATTGTAATAACTCTTGTGTAGTTTTTTTTTTTACAATTATTGCATTTAATTGTATTAAGTATTTATCGCCTTTAAAGATTTTGTAAATATAACATAATTCAACCTTCAGGTTGCGAAGTTGTATTCTAATAAACTATCTATCTTACTTACCCGCACATGGGCCGTTATTGCATGTCCTTGTTTCTTTATTGGGTCCAGAACACTGTGCTCCACCATTTGACGGAGGGGGATTGGTGCAGGTACGCGAGCGTTCTTGCTTTCCATCACCACAAGCAGCATTGCATTCTCCCCAGTCTCCAAAGTCGCTCCAGCCTCCGTTTACTACAACAAACCAGACAACAACTGACATGAACTGAAAATCTATCTCGCCAACAAGATTCTTGTGTTAAACAAGAATAAAAAGGTCAGAATACCAAATTAGCAGGTAATGCAACGGTTAAATGTGGAAACAATAGCAATAGAGCCTCGTTGCTAAGTCTCCATTCACTACAACAAATCAATATCTGATAGAGACACGGCTAAACTTTACGTCCAATTTTCTAGGCCAAAACAGCCCCAATTCTAAATATAAGTGCAAGAATAAGTTAATCTACTTCAGAAGATTTTGAAGCCGTTTAATAAATTCGCAGTTCGTGTTTTATCGAGTCTAAAACACTCGGCTGTGCCTCGCGTTTTAAACTTGATAAAACCCTGCTGTTCATTTATTAAACATTACATGAACAGCTGGTAATGTTAGTGGACGTATCAGTGTGACGTTTTGATGTCACGTATTCTACGCTTAACAGAGTCCTACTATGTCACCGGATTGAGTGACTTCGATAGATAATAATAATAATAATGATGATGATGATGATGATGATGATATAAAAATAAATAATATTAATAATATAAACTATACAAAAAAATTTGTTCGAGAATTCCGTCGATATATTGAATATCATTATTTATATTTCCTTCCAAAAAAATAATTTGTAACACCTGGGTAACGTGGACATTGTGACCCAATTTCTCTCACCCCAATAATGTGTGTGTTTTGTAAGCGGGAAAGTATTTGGTCATGGAGCAATTCAAATATCATGACTGTGGAGCTAATCTCCAAACTTTCAATCGGGTAAACTGCTCGTTAAACAATTCTTAAAGGTCCAGTTTCTCACCAGCGCATGGGCCATTATTACATTCCCTTGTCTCTTTGTTGGATCCAGAACATTGTGCTCCACCATTAGACGGAGGGGGATTGGTGCAGGTACGCGAGCGTTCTTGTTGTCCAGGTCCACAAGCAGCGCTGCACTGGCCCCAGTCTCCAAAGTTGCTCCATCCGCCATTGACAGCAGCTAAAAGAAAAGTGTTTTTGTGAACATCCCTGCAGAGTATTGATTACCAATGTCACTTATAAAGATAGCAAAGTTTTAAAAGACGTCTGAACAGTTTCCTGCGTTTTATCAGTTTTAAACTAACTGCCGATACGTGTGGAAATCCTGATTACCTTTTTTCATCCTGCAGCATTTGAATTTTTCAATGCAGTAAATACTTTCGCATGTGCTTTTGTAGACGCCGGTCATGTAATAGCCTGCCTGTTTGCATTCACTCCAGCCCTTGTTGTCGAACGAAGCGGAAACATCTTCGTCGTAACAGTGGTCATAACTATCTGGGTGATTCTGTGGACGGCAACACTTTGCTTCTTCAATGTTATACAGGTTTGAACCATCAGTGCGATACATGCCTTCCATGTAATAACCGTTCGGACACAGTGCCCATTTGTTGTTTCTGTAAATAAAAGGAACTTAAGTCAAACAATATAGAAAACCTACACAAGTAATTAACTAAGTGAGAATATATAATTCGTGAACTGAAAGCTCGATAACGAGTTATTTTATGCACATGCATCGTTTGTAACAACCCAACAGTATATAAGAGTTAAATTTCAATCCATACTAGCCATTATCTCATGGTATAAAGTTATATGGGCTTTGGAAAGCAACAAAGAAACGAAAAGGGTAGATGTTGACGAAATTTGAGGTTCATTACTGTCCAAAAAAATGTCATTTTCTAGCTAAGCAAACGTAATGGCTGATAAACAGAATTTTTCATTTGTCACGAGCGTTGGACAAAAACAAATTGGAGTAAATGAAAATCGAGTCTATGGCCTCCTAAAGATACTACTGATCTCTTACTATCTTTCATTACTTATTATACATAGGATGCTTTCGCAATTGCTAATACTTGCAGTATGAGTGTTGCGTGCGATATATGAACCAAGTTAAATGGCCAAGCTCACCAAGAGTCTCTCGTGGCTCAGTGGTAAGATCGCCTAAACTGCATCTGCGAGGCCATTGGTTGGTTCCCTTCGGGAACTCCGAATTTCTTTCTGTCCCACGCTGATGACAAATACGCATTCTAACTTTATCATTTATTCGCCGAAATTAGGAATTTTTACGTATTTCATCACTTCTTAAACATACTGGTAGTCACTTCATTCTTGAGAATGTTCTAAATATGCTCTAAATATTTTGATTTTCTCTTCCACAACTTTCTTTTTAAATAGCTTTTGCAGAAGAAATACAGTTTGTGACAGTTATGTAGTTAGGGAAGCAGGGATGGCGCAGTGGTGAGAGCGCTCGCCTCCACGGCGTCATATGTGGATTGAGTTTGATGTTGATTCTCGTCCTTCCTCCGAGGGGTTTTCTCCGGGTTCTCCGGTTTTCCTCCCTCCACAAATACCAACACTTCCAAATTCCAATTCGATCGGGAATACACGGCCCCACAAGCTTACAGCTTTAATTCTCACCGTGTCTAAATAAAGTTTATTTATTTTTTATTTATTTATTTACTCTATCTACTTACCCATCCAACGCACTCCACCAATTCTGATTTTTACAAGTTGCAGGTTGACTGGTATAACTGGAATCACTTGCTGGGCAGCACTTTCCTTCTTCTATCAGCCAAAGACCATTAGTTCCTGACGGAGCACTTCTCCACAATCCCTTGAGGTATGTAGTGTCTTTGGCACACACAGACCAACCTTTCTTGTCAAAGCTTCCCCACCAGTTTGCAGTGTCACAGCTCAGGCCATCGGCTGCAAGTGAAAAATGTTTTTAATGGAATCCATCAGGAAAAACAGTAATATCAATGTTACTTGGACAAAAATTGAGTACCAGAATAATTTAAATACTATTGCTTTATTTTATACCCCAGTTTAAAAGCTTAAGATGTATGTCATTATCCGTGATAACTGCAACAACAATTTCTTATCATAGCCTGAGAGATTGAATTTCAAAGTTTAAAAGAACCATGTAAACTAAAATGCAAATTTCACGTGAAGCTTTTATGTAAAATCGCCTTTTAAGAGATTCAGTGAAATTCAGTGTAACTTCCATGTTCGATCAGTTGCTAGAAATGATTTCTTTTGATAAGATATTTGAAACAGCAACACAAAAGTTTGCAATAAGATGCAAATAATTTCGTAACATAATTTTCTCCAATTAATACTCGAAGTCCTGGTGGATTCCTTCTTCAGCATTAATGAATGTGCTACTTTCAAGTTTCATATCCATATTTTACGCTCGCTTTAAGATTTAACGGCTGTAAAACAACAACTATATAAACACAGCAATGTTGAAAAGAAAAGGTTTGTCAAACTGTTTTGGATTTTTTTTGTTTTACAACTGTCTTCGCATCCAATTGAAAATCTTAATTACCTTTCTTCATCTTGCAGCATCTGAATTTTTCAATGCAGTAAAGATTTTCGCAGCCGCTTTTGTAGAAGCCAGTCATATAATAACCGGCCTGTTTGCATTCGCTCCAACCCTTTTTGTCGAACGAAGTGCCAACATCTTCATCGTAACAGTGTTCATAACTATCTGGGTGATTCTGTGGACGGCAACATTTTGCTTCTTCAATGTTATACAGGTTTGAACCATCAGTGCGATACATGCCTTCCATGTAATAACCGTTAGGACACAGTGCCCATTTATTTTTACTGCAAATAAAAAGAACTTTAGTCAAGAAAAAGATGAAGAAAGTCTTAATTTATGAAGGGTAACACGTAATAGTGGACAATCACATACAAACTTGTGGCCCTGACTAATACAAATTTAAACATACAACATTTTATAATACGTTAAAAATCAACTCATAAACCAGTAAAAATTACAATTTTAAACTACCGGGCTATATGAAAAACTAAGTAAACTGACTAACTATCTAACAAACTAACTTACTAACTAACTAAATAAATAAAGAAATAAAACTAATAGACTACGTAGCTAACTGAAAAACTAAAAAGATAAAAACTCTAAAAACTAAGTAAGTCTTACAAACATAAATACAAATCATTAAAACCAATAAAATAAAACAAATGACTTATAAAATGCTAAGATAGACAAAAAAGTGAACACAAAAAGTGAACATCAAGTGTTCTGAAATGATAAAACATGTTTGTTTTGAAACCAAGAAGATATAGCAGAAAATTGGTCAAAAAAAAGTCCACATTGCTGTTACGTGAAGACAATTTATTGCTCCAGATTTGATTTGAACAAATTTCGAGTTGTACTCTTCATAATTTTTTTGGCAACAAATGAAAAGAAATATTACGAAATGTTGAGTCATTTTTAAAACACTTGAGACACACATTGTCAAAATATTGAGAAATTCCTGTTTCAACCCCAAAGCAATCGAACTTATATATAGCTGAACTTATCAAAAGTTATCAAAGGATATTGCAACAAATACAAGAGAAATTACGCTGGGTTCACTTGTTACTCCAGAAAATTTAGACTAAAAAGTGATCTTATAAATTTGGCGTCTTTAACTTTAAATGTTCTTTAAAAAAAGTAAAATTTCCGCGGAAAAAATGTTCTCTGACTGCGTTACTTAAAGGACGAAGGATAACCCGAATACGTTCACTGTGCCCAATAATTTAGACAACAAATGAAGATCTTGATAAATAAACTGTTATATTTCGTTATAAGCTATACCATCATCAGACTAAGAAAATTAACATACAAGCTAGATCTTAAATACTGTGAGTGACGAGACGAAAACAAAGTTTACTCAGGAGAATAGACAGAGTTCTCTGCTGGATTTCAGTCCATTGTTGAGGGAAGGTGCTAGGCGTTTGATGAAATATGCCTCTTTGTACAGGAGAAGATTCCAATTATTGTCACAATCTAATACTGTAATCAGGGCAATAGGCAGGGGCTTGCGATGGGTGCATCCGCACCCACCCACAGGCCACAAAGGTCCGCCTAATCGGGGAGTGAGGGTTTAAATAACTCTCATTATGCAGGAAAAGTGGCCTTAAAAAACTTGATTTTTCAAAATGTCCTGGAAGAGAACATCCCCGAACCCCCCGAGACGCTCACGCCTCTGGTGCTCGCACCCACCCATGCAAGATCCTGCCTTCAGCCCTGCTGTTGTATTATCACGGACAACTTGGGTGAAATATACTTACCCATCCAATACACCCCACCAATTTTCATTTTTGCAGGTTGCAGGTTTATTGGCATAACTGGGTTCACTTGCGAAGCAACACCTTCCTTCTTCCAGAAGCCAAAGGCCATTAGTTCCTGATGGATCGCTTCTAAAGAATCCCCTGAGGTACGTATTGGTTTTGGCACACACAGACCACCCTTTCTTGTCAAAGCTTCCCCACCAGTTTGCTGTCTCACAGGTCTGGCTAGCAGCAGGCTGGTACATCAGCAGCACGTTAAGAAGAAAAGTGGCACACAGAAACCACATCCTGTATTCAATCTCTTGAATTTTCCACCACACAGATAAAATGAACTAGCTGAAAAAAAGAAAACTAACATGAAAGCAAGAATTTAGAAATCATGAAAACCTAAATATAATTATATAGATTTGTCAAATAATTACTTGAATGGTGCGCTGAAGCTGTTTAAAAAAGAGCTGTTCGCATGAGTTAAGAGTACATAAAGTAATCCCAATCGAATAATTCGGGTAGACTATTTTAACCCATTGTCACCGGTTTCGGTTACAAAGTTACAAGTTCGTTTGTTACAAGTTTGTTTGTAGTTTGACGCTGACTGTTTTTTGATGTTACTTTCAGAAGACGTTTCGGCTAGTGCTTAAGCCTTCATCAGTTAAAATACTGAAGCTGTTACACGCGATTTAAAAGAGCAACACGTTAAGAGCGCCCGCTGCAAAAATAATGTGTAAAGTTTCAGAAAGAACGTGGCGCGATACTCATGCGCGTGCCAAGGATTTGTAGACCTCTTTTAAATCAAGAAACAGTCAGCGAAACAGTCCACATCAAGAAAAAGTCAGCGTCAAACCACAAACAAACTATGTCATCACCTGACTACAATTACACCATTTTTAAACATTTAATACGGGCAAACAGACGGATCATCCGTCCACACTGACATCAAGACGAACTTGCCAGACCAAGTCAAAAATGGGTCAATTAGGAAATGAAACACTCGGAGGAAAATTTGCCTCAAACACCCTTGGCTCCTCAATGACAAGAATTTCCTGTTTGGATGATGCTTTTGTGGTGTTTGAACTGTAAGCAAGCCCAGCGGAAAGCCAACGACCGCAGCAAAAAGGAAAGAAAAGAAAAACAAGGAAAAGCGAAAATAAATTCGAAAAACGAAAATCCTTAAGTGGTAGGGCACTTTCTGACTTAAATGCTCCAAACTTTGACTTTTTCGCATCCCCGAGCAAAAATGTCATAAAATGTGACGCTAGTGGAAAGAAAGGCATGCCTTCATGTTCCAATTGCTGTTTTTAGTAGGTTGGAGCAGATTTAGCTCATATCTGACCAGAAAATGTCAACACGGTCCAAAAAAGTGCTTTTTTTAAAGAAAATCCCGGCGTTAATGGGTTAAAATCTGCAATTATGTCTTGGATAAATTGCTTTAAATTAATTACAATTTGCTCTTCTTTTAATAATTCTCTTACAGGAAAACGTTTGCGTGAAAATCTTATACTGAAGCGACAACTCGAAGTGATGTAAGATTGAATTCGAGTTTTGCAGTGTTTGAAATTTGAGCAAATTAAGCTTACGAAAAGTCCGATTTAAGGCAAATTAAAGTTTTAGGAGTGGGTTGGTAAGAAACAATTCTTACAATAAACACTAACCTCTTTGGTAAACGTTCCGAGCTGTTAAATATAACAAGGATCAATGAGTCGCTTATCGCCGTTGTCCTTCCCTTGATAAGCGCTTCTCGCACTGTGATGGCTTGAGCTTTACATCGTGTTTAATGCATTTCTTTTTTCGTCACTACGGCTGGAGGTATTCGTTTCTTTTGTAATGTAAATACCGTCATTTTTCGGGGATAAAACAACGTTTACAAGGCAACAGACGAAAATTGCTGACAGAAATGATCAAGATGTAGAAAATTCGGTCGAACAACCGTCAAAAGTAGCTTTGATACATCAGTTTCCAAATTCAGTTAATGGTGTTTGCTTCTTTATCAGTTTTTGCTTCCAAAAAGGTTCAAACTTAAGATATAACAAATGTAAACAAGATAAATTACAAACTGCATGGTTCTCGCTTTCTGTAATTAAATGTCCACTTCTCTTTGCATGAGATAACCTCAACAACGCAGCAACCTGTGTTGATTATGATAATTTCATTTGAATTTGCAGTAATTTGATACCACGCAATTCAACAAACTAAGAAAACTACACATTCTGTCTGCCTATAGTTTGCTTACTTTACAAGATCTTACAACCTGTTTCCAAAACCACATGGTATATCGTTGTCAAACAATTATCTGATATTAATCTTTAAATTATTTCCTAAATACATTGCGATAACAAAAAAATAAGTTATAATTAGATATATAAACAGCCAGTTCAAAAACATAATTGGTTTTTCTGCAGGCTCGATAAGGGGTCTTCCCAAGGGTTGAGCTAATAAATTTGTCTTTGTGTATCTCTGTTTGGACATTTTCTTTGAATTCTGTTTATTCTTAAATAGTTTGCAAATGGGTTTGTTTATAATCAGCAAGGCATTCAAGGGCTTCCAACCCCATAGTAAAATTCCCATTAGAATATTCTTGAACTTTTTTTCGCGTGGGTATTATTTTCGTTATTTTTGATTCGAGTTTTGTGAATTTGTAGAAAATAAGATCCGCGAAAATTTTGTTTTTCGCAAATTCTTAAATCACGAAAATGAAGTGCAATAACGAATTCAGTAAGCTTTATAGTAAAATAGAAAGGGACAGATATTTGATGTAATTCTCCGATGTAAAATAAAACACAGAGAAAACAAATTCTCAAATTGTTTATATCGCACCATTTTCTGCTAAAGAAAATTCCGGGATTGGCTAACCCTGCTCAAATATCAATCCATTTTCAAGCATAAAAATGATCAGAATAAAGGTATTATCGCCTTAGGGAGATTTTCAACATTGTTTAGCAATTTCTTTAATAACACCCCGAAGTTACAGCAATTAAAGAATTGCTTCCTTCTTGGATTTATTTATTGTACGACTGAAATTGGACTTTGATGTTTATGATGATAAATTGGTAGAACACCTTCAGAGTTTGAAGCTATAGATCAGCTGCTCACCTAGTCGCGGAGTATCTTACAATCCTAACATCATTTTTCACCACGGCACAGCAACAAAAATCGAAGCAAAAATATTGGAGTACCTTTATATTTGGGTGGCAGGAGTTTTACGCAAAACCGCGGAATAATTTTCACAAAATGCCGTAAAACGCAACTTTGGAGGTTGGAGAAGGTTTTCTAGCATTTTATAATGTTTACAGAACTAGCGAATACTTTTTAACAGTTTGCACGATCAACAATCGGCTAGGCACTCTGATTTAGCAAGCATTGGGGAGGCCTGTCGCGAACATTTAGGTTCGTGGCTTGTTTCAACGACGAGCGTCACTTTTTAATAGAAAAGAAAATCCCGGCGTCAAAATTTTCAATAGAATGTTTAAGTTGAATTTACATGACCTTAGTATTTCCCGACATCTGCTCCAACGATTTTCCTGAAACTTGGCTATGTTATGTATTAAGTGAATATAATCTGTTTCCAGAAATTTAGCAAATTTATATCCCCAAGAGGATTTTGCTGGACAGGCAGATGAAACGAGGAGCTCGATTGCCTCAAATAAACAGAGCGAAGTAGCGCAACTGAGTTAAGTTGTTGAATAGATTGCATTCACTGGAACAGTCTTTTAATTCGTAAAAACTAGAAGGAGCCTTTTAACATTGAACAAATGTCGATCCGTATTTTGTCTTGTGCGCTTTTCATCACAAGGGGTTAAACTTTTTGACAGAAAGCGTAAGGTTATGCGTTTTCAATTTGCCTCGTAAAGGAAACAATTTTAGCAAATTCGGGAAAACGAACTGAGTCGACGTTATTGTATCAATTGTAGTGACGGATCTTTATATAATAAAAACCTCGAAAATGTCTGACCAGAAATAAATCAAATTTCTAGCAGCTTCTCAGTGCAGAACCCCGATAAACGAACAAAGCCTGTGAAATTGGCCATTTTGCGTTAATTTTAATTGTCGACAATGGAATAACGCGCAATGGTTATCAGAAACAAATACTGCAACTGAACAGTTAAACAGTCAATTCAGACAGCAGTAAGAATTGTGCCTCGTTTTATTTTTCTCTTAAAAAAATGCTCTAGATCCGCAACGAGAAAGTACTATGTCAGGGGAATTTCGCAGATTTTTAGTCTAAACTGTTCTGAAATTAGTGGTAGACAACTTAACCCTAAATAAACATTATCTTTGAACATCTAAAGGAAAATTTAACCTTTTTTTGGATAGAAATCAAGCTACAGCTATAAATATCGATATTTCGAAGACGCACGGAAACAACTTGAAAACGTTTGCCTAACTTTTTCAAATTGCAATCCGTTTCCATCCGAGCCAACCGCAACCAAATCTGCTCGTTAACAGTTCCAGTGCTCTAATATAGCAATTTTTAATAACAATGGACAATTATTTTTAGGTTTCCTACGACACAAATATAAATTTTGGTGGTTTAAAATTCTGGTAAAATCCGTAACATAGTCCCTTTAAGACAGAGTGAAAACGCTGCAAAATTGATGCGATTAATGGAAATTAAACAATTATTTCAGTACTCACTTTTTCGGTAAAAAGCAGACGGAGATCAGTGATAAGATAAACGCTTAGAACTCACCGCACCGCACTGTAACAATTTGAACTTTGCATACATTATTACACCACAGGGAGTTGTTAGTTTTTAATAAATGGGTCATAGTTCTGTGATAGAAAAACGTTTTCGTGGCAACAGATCTAAATATAATATATTTTATAATATTTTTTTTACCGGAATGGTAAACAAACAAAACTACAAGCTGTGTGGGTCTCGTTTTCGTTAATTAAACCCTTTTTTTCTTGGCGGCGCGAGAGAATGTAAATATCGCAGAGACAGATAAAAATTGGTATTTTGAAATTTAAAGTTGCAATATAATGTGATACCAATTTAGGAAATAAAGTCGATCACATTATCTGTTCATTGTCTGTTATGGGAAGGCCTGTTGAAATACTGCTCATTTTTCGAAAATCTCCGTAAAAAAATAGTTCAGCATAGAAGAACTGAAACGAGGAACATCGTTTACTGATATTTCATAAATACCTATTGAAAAAGAATGATACAACTCGCCGTGGAAGAGGGCGCATACAGCGAATTCTAAAGATTAGGGGTCTTCCTGGGGATTTTTGTGGCTCCTTTTGGATATCTTACTTGAAGGTTTTTATTTTAAAACAATTTGTCGCATGGTTCTCGTTTCCTGTTGCCGTGGAAACCGGATTTCTCGAGCCTTACGATAACTCGAACCAAACGTCGTTTTCCTTGGACTTGCTTTACACGGTCCCCCAGATTTTTCGAACTCCTTATTTCTCAAGCCAATTTCATTTTCCCCTGGAAGGACGAGAAATCGAGATTCTGCATGTATCGGTTCTTTTAGCGTGAGACAACTCAGTTAAATTAAACTAGAACGCTTCAAACCAAGAATGGCGAAATGTCTGCTAGGAAATGTGACAGCATTTATTCTTCTTCAAACACATAAACTACTCTTTTATGGCCGGCACAAGGGAATTCTGAAGCAAGGTTCATCATGTAGAATTTTAATTTTAAATTTTTATAATATAATTGTAAGCACAATCAGTTGTAAATACATTTGAATCAATTTGCTGTGATTGATTGGCAAGAACATTTTAAAAAAATAGTTCTTTGCTTTACTTATGATATCTTATTATTTTAAGCAAATGCCTTTGATTGTCTAACAAGATAGAGGCAGCCTTGATAAGACTAAAGACCATCAGTCTAAAACTAATTAATGATAGTCAACCAGCAATATTTTGAACTTAACACTATAATAATTACATTGGACGTTCTATGAGCAGCCTCGCGGGTGCGTTGCGAAAAATCAATAGCGAGAGCAACTTTAAAATAACTCGACCCGCGTCCAAAGAGTGGTCAGGACTCGTTTTTCTTAAATAAACCAAGCAAAGTAGCGCATTTTGTATGCTAGCTGAGCAAACTATAAAATCGCATTGCCTCAAACATTTCTTTCACTTAGCTCCTTCCTTTCGTGAAAACTCAAAAACTCGTACAGGCTTTCTTGCAATGTAAACATTTGATAATAATTCAGCGTAGTTATTACGTTTAGTTAACTATAGTAGCAGAATCAGTGTGACTGATAGGGCTAATCGAAAATGTTTTAACATCATTGTATCATTGTAGAAATTGGCTGCGGTCACATCTACGACGTAACTAAAGTTTAACTATAGTTAGTCTCAAGTTACGTGACGTCAGCCCTAACTATAGTTCGGCCTTTCGGTCGTCTTTGCGGTCACACCAATGCAGTTAACTATAGTTAGTTCTGATTAGCTTTTGAATAATTTCGAATTTAAATTGTTCATGACAGCCCTTGTTGTTGATCTGTGTCTAGTTGTTCCTCTATTTTTTCTATTTTTGCACGGCATTTCGGCGTTGAAGAAAATAAAATGAAGTTAGGATGCTAGAAACCGAAGAATTCAAGCTTTATTTTTGCTAACATTGATGATATGTAATTTCTTGGCATGTTGTTTTTCTTGTTTTCCTTCCCTTGACGCCTTGTTTTGCATACTTATGTTCATCTCGCACGTGTGAAAAGAATTGTGGCATTCTGATTGGCTTTTCGTTTGTAAACTTAAGACTAACCCATGAACCTTGCTTGGGTATAACTATAGTTGGTGTGTATTGTTTTGGATCAGCGAGGCGTAAATTTTCTAACTATAGTTAGGGTGAACAGAGAAGCGGTCACATTACCGAAATAGCTAACTATAGTTAACGCCGTCCTAACTATAGTTAGTAGTCTAGATGTGACCGCAGCCATTGTTTTAAACACGTCAAGCATTAGCTCGCATTGCGCGTGATAAATTAGTTAAACGAAAGTTATAACAAAGCAGTTATGCGTTGTATTGTGGTAGTACAATAAATTATACTTGTTACATGTTTGGCCACAAACTTGTCCGATTAGGCTTTTATCTTTCTAAACCTATATTTTTTGGATGTTATGTGTTGAGTGGGTTTAACTGCAGTGTGGAAAGTTAAAAATGATCTTTGTAAAAGTTTGCTTTTAGTTTCATAATTTATTTTCCGAGTTCAGAGGCTCATAGCCACTTTGATTTTTTACGTGGACCCGTTTAAATATTTTACTTTGAAGTTGCCGTGTTCTACTTGTTTTCAAACATTTATTGTCCGATTTTTCTAACGTGAAACAACTCAGTTCACATCACAACGGAAAAGGTAAAAGTTACCGGTGGAAATGTGATGTTATGTAAGGGACGAATCATTCTTTTTTGGAGGGGGTATGTAAAATATTGAAAAAATTGTTTGCTGGGCTTAGAAAGACAAAATAAATTGTTTGTAAACACGATATGTATTACAAAAAGTAGTTTAAATCTCGAAAACAAATGTTTGCAGAGGTGCATAAATTAAACTAAAAAAAGGTTTGCAGAGGAAAATTTTTCATACCAGCCCTCCAAGAAAATAATGGTCCGTCACTAAGTGACGCCATCAAAATCACACAATGTAATACGAGAGGACCAATTTTGAAAGTTGTTAGTTGCAACTTTTTAATAAGTTGATAACTCTTCATAAGGTTCCAGAGTTTTTGACAACTTAAAACGCTTCATTCGTACAGTCGGATTAAAACTTTTAAGCTTCGAGGTATGGAGGAGGTACTTTGATCCAGCTTTAAGAATGAAGCGTTTTTCAGTTGTTAAAAATGGGGTTCTCGTACCTTAGAAAGACTAATCAACTTATAAAAATTGCAACCAACAACTTTCAAAATTTGTCCAAATTCAGTTACAGATGGGCTCTGGTGATCTAATAATAAAAGCATATATTGACGATGTAAGAAGTAAATATATAATTGTCATTATGAACTAAAAACAGTTATTACCTAAAAATAAATCGCCACAACAAGTTTCGTCATTTTAACTTTGCTTTATTTTTCCCACACGAACAATAACTATAAGTCGTAGTCGAAATTCAACATCCATACAAGAAGATATGGCGATGCCTAAAGTTCGAACATTTCCGTTAAATAGTCCCTTGTATTATTCCATTCCCAAACTGTGATAACCAACCCTCACTCACAGTTATGGGAGGTGATCCCCATTTGTTCCCAGGTCGATCTGTGTTTTGTAGATCTGCAAGAAAATAATAATGAGTAACTCAATTAAGCTGACATTTTTCATACGTCCGAGCCGCGCGTTCGCACAACTGCCGAAGAAACACTAAACGACATAAAAGACACTCATACGTATTACAATTTAGGATTATAGGTACTTGCCTTGACAAATCAGAGTCCAGTAATTTTGTTTAATGTACGACAAATTAATATGCAAAATAAAGCAGCGAAATTGGTATAAAAAGTTTATTTCTAAATCGCGACCAACACCGGATTTACAGTCCGTTAAGGGGGGAGACCCTTAACTACAAATTGTTTGTTATGGATGACTTCTTAAAGATATAAGCCGCAGACATTTTTTCCGCCACTTAAGCTCCCACCGTTCCGTAATAGCAAAACTAATATGAAGGATTTGGTTTGACATGAAAGTTATGTTGATAGAATAAAACTCACCAGAAATATATTTTATTGACGCCAAAGTAGGTAACTTAAACACAAAAAGATCATGATTACACAAAAAAATAGTCGCAATTTCTTATTTTTTACCTGCTTATCCCGTTTCCAAGGACTCTGGTTCCCTTACCGTCCTGTTGAAACAATCATAACATTCATTACATTTGTCAAAAAGATACTGAGATGTGGCACTAGACGAGATGGTCTGGGTACGAAATAAGAGCTAGCGTTGGGCAAGAGAAGTAAGTAGCGGTCTTTCCTGTAAGTTCACGTTCGAGGAAACAGCAGAAATTACGTTAAAAATAGGTTAGTTTCGATGAATTAAAATCTTAACATATCGCCGTGGCTAAGAGGGCTGAAACAAAACAAATTACTTAATGTTAACTCATAAATTTTGTTGTAATTTTTTCTGTTTTAGTTATATATTTACTATATCGAAATTGCCCTTTGCAATCTTTTAATTGATTCAGTTTTATTCCCCTAGATTTTTTTTTACTTTTTATCATATAATTAGGGTTTGAATGGGGGTACGTCGATAACACTAAACACTTAATTTATTGACTCTGGATCTAAAACATGACACAATTAAATTGTAGGCATTTAAACACTAACAGTAAAAATAACACTGTAACAGTACATTTTATCGAGAAAGGAACAAAAATGGCTCCAATATAGGCCAACATTAATTTTTAGTATATCAAGAAATGTTCGGCCATTTTCCGACGATTTCCGATCATTTCGGAAGATTTTCGAAGACTACCAAGGATTTCCGAAGACTGCCGAAGAGTTTCGAAGACTATCGAAGATTTCCGAGGAGAAGACACAGGCCCAAAGTTCATGAGTGATTTTATTACTGATTTTCGAAGAGCAGATAAGAATTTACAATGCTAAAGACCCTCCAAACCGGCTAAACAGTTTTTTTTTTCTCTGGAAACGGTAAACATTAAAACATTGGCTAATTTAACAGCAAACACTAATTATGGGTAAATAACACTAGACACTAAACCCCATTCAGACCTTCTATAATCCCTGCGCAGGGATTTCCATTTTATTCAATACCAGTGTAGTTATCAGTAAACTAAGCTAAGAAGGCTGTCTTTCTATGTTTAATACATATATATCTATTTTATAGGGCAAATAATATCAAAATTGTTAATTCTCCATACCTTTGCATGATCTCACTTTACATTTCTTGGTTTCGGAGAATTTTCCCTTGCAGTTATTTCCGCCTCCCGAGGGGGGTGGGTTGGTGCATTCACGAGTGCGCCTTTTCTTTCCTCTACCACAAGACTTGCTGCACGCCGAGAACTCCGACCACGCAGAAAATCCTCCATCAACTTAAATGGTATAGATACGTCAATCAATCAATTAACTTGTCACTTTCTTTACTATACATCACACCAATAACAAGACGTTTCTTGAGCAGGTTTTTGAAAGGGTGTATGAAAAACTAAATGAAAAATATAGGCTATTTATTTCCCGAAATGAAGAATTTTATACAGCTTGACTTGTGACGTATGCATCTCCTAGCTTCCCTCGTCCGAGCATACGGTATATTCTTCATGTCGTTACATAGAATCGAGGCAAATTTATTCAATCCTTTTTTCGCTCAAGGTATTCAACGAGCGAGGAGCATTTCCCCTCCCTCCACTCCCTTGTTTCGGTTACTCTTGTTAGTGGTATGGCGGCTTTTCCCCTCAGCTTTGCTGGGTTGATATTTTTTTATGTTTTTGTAATGTGATCTTTCAGTCATTGTTATGTTAATAAACGGCCACACTTGTGACCAAAAGATCCCAAAATAGGTAGTTTTGATTTGTCCTAGCAAACAAAGCTTAGCCAAAGCAACACTTACTGGTGCTTCGAATAAGTAGTAGTTAATTATGAAGGAACAAAGATGCATAAATATATTTAAGCTCCATTTTAACAGTCTTAGCTTTCACATTACGGACGACGAGTCAGAAATATCACTTTAGTCAGAGACCACACTACCCTGCGAGATACATTCTCCTTTCTTTCTGCTCTGGGAGAGAGGACACAGGTCGTCTGCTCCCACCCACTGGATCCTTCGATCAGCCGCCGTCCACGGCCATGGACGAGTCAGCTGATAATATTAATATCCGTAAAATGGCTTCGCTGCACTATTTAGTGTTCTTCGCATGGTATACATCAAAATTCTAAACTTTCTCCAATAATTCGCCTGCAATCTGTTATCTCGTCTTTTTTTGTGTTTTTGTGGTTTACAACTTTGTAAAACTTCATTGAAGGTGCACTTTTTCAATTTTCTATTTTCGGTGAGAAGTTTTCGTGAAAAAGAATCGAAATTCAAGTACCCCATTGCGAAACGTAAAATATGATTACGTGCGACGTTTCGCACGCGTTGTATGCTTACGGAGCTCGCGCACGTTTGCAGAGCTCTTCCCTGAATACGAAAACAAGGCAATCACTATTTCACAGGGTATCCCTTACTCAGCCTATCGGGTTGTAGAATCTTGACGTTTAATTTGTGTAATAATCATAATCTAACGTCTATAGCTTTACCAACCTTTTGCCACTTCGCAAGGCTGAGAGTTGCACTCTTGCTCCTCCTTGTTGTCTCCAACACAATCCTTGCCACCATGTGCCGGAGGGGGATTGGTACAAGTCCTGGTACGCTCCTTGATGCCGCCTCCACACTCTACACTGCACTCGCCCCAGTCTCCAAAGTCACTCCAGCCTCCGTCCACTACAACAAATCAAGCAACAAATGGTAAATGCAAAATGGCATTGCATTTTAACGCTCGGTGGGAACAATAGATCTTTAGTGCAATGAATTATCGACAAGTCAACTGGGTTTCGATAAATCACGGGATTGATTTAATGTTCACTTGACAGGTGATATTGCTTCGATTAGCGCAGGCAAATCTCCAGAACCAACATGGCTAGATGTGTTGAGCCAGTTGTAACTGAGAGGTGTAAAAAGGCATCGCTTTTCACATTACCTTCCTTTCATAACAAAACGCTTGGGATACATAAATTAAGGAAATCTCCGGGTAGTTTAGTAGAACGTACCCTGGTAGCTCGAACTCGGATGACTCGAACATCCCGCTAACTCAAACTAACTTCCATTTCCCTTGGAGTTGACCCCATTTTTACTCGTGAATGCATAATGAACGAGTATAGTGGGGGAAGTTGAGCCATCCGTCCATCCTTCCGTCCGTCCATCCTTCCATCCATCGTTGTTAACATTATGCAAATTAGGTATGCTCACAGGCGCTTAGCTTTCTAAATTTCGTTTCCCTCGGATGTGATTAAAAATACAGCTTTGCAAAGGTATCATTTCAAAGAAATAAGTGTAGAAAATACTTCACCCCTGTAAATGAGAAACAATCGTTTCCCAAACGATGAAATATTGCCTTTTCGCATATAATAATCGCGAACAATCGGAAACGATGACCAGTGACTTTATGTATGTGTTATTAAAAGACTGGAAGGTTTGAGCACGGCACGATTTATTAAAGGATAATCAGTAAAAGAGTATCGAAACTTTATACAAGACAGATATGTATATAATATCCGTGGAAAAAAATAAGGAGGAAAAAAGAATTTTAGCCAGGGTACGAGAATCGATCACGGGTCACCCGCTTAAGAACGCAGAGCTGTACCACTGCGCCATCGGTTTGCTAAGCAATTAAATAGTATGAAAAAGTAATTCTTATACCTAAGCGTTCTGTTATATGTTCACCCTCTTTAAATAAAGTTGATTATTATTATTAATCCCTATAATGAATATTTTCCATCGATACTATACTGTTCAAAGGAACGATTCAAATATATCTAACGCATTCACGAGTAGGTCATAGACCTCTTTGATTTCAGTCATTTTTACTCGGTTAACCTGAACTCGGATAACTCAAAAACCCCACTAACTCGAACAAAATTTCAATTATTAACTTGGCCAAATAAATATGCAATCGACCCCGATAACTCGAACACTCGCTAACTCGAAAATCGAGCTGTTTTTCGTTTCCCTTCACAGTTCGAGTTACTGCAATTTGTAACACCTTCGGTGTTAAAAACTTGGGGTATTTTGTCTGCTTGACGATTTAATCATATTGTAAAGAAGAATTTGATCTTGGTTACGCTTATGTACTAAAAGAAGGAAGTTGTTTCAGTAACGTAGTAACTGTCACCCACTTTCACTCACCCTAATAATGTGTGTGTTTTATAAGCAGGATAGTTTTTTGGTCATAAAGCAAACCAAATGTCATAACTGTGGAGCTAATGTGTTCTGCAAACTTTCGATCGAGTAAACTCCTCGTTAAACAATTCTAAAAGGTCCAGTTTCTCACCAGCACATGGGCCATTATTACATTCCCTTGTCTCTTTGTTGGATCCAGAACATTGTGCTCCACCATGTGACGGAGGGGGATTGGTGCAGGTACGCGAGCGTTCTTGCTGTCCAGGTCCACAAGCAGTGCTGCATTGTCCCCAGTTTCCAAAGTTGCTCCAGCCTCCGTTAACTACAACAAAAAATCACTGATATTTCCTTCCAGAAAACATACATTTGTAACACCTTCGGTGTTATAAATTTGCTTTTTTTTGTCTGCTTGACGATGTATTCAGATTTTAAAGAAGAATTTGATCTTAGTTACGCTTGGGCATTAAAAGAAGGAACTCATTTTAATAACGTGGTAACTGTGACCCACTTTCTTTCACCCTAATAATGTGTGTGCTTTATAAGCAGGATAGTTTTTTGGTCCTGAAGCAAATCAAATATCATAACTGTGGAGCTAATCTGATCACCAAACTTTCGATCGAGTAAACTGCTCGTTGAACAACTCTAATAGGTCCAGTTTCTCACCAGCGCATGGACCATTGCTACATTCCTTTGTCTCTTTGTTGGATCCAGAACATTGAGCTCCACCATTAGACGGAGGGGGATTGGTACAGGTACGCGAGCGTTGTTGCTGTCCAGGTCCACAAGCAGCGCTGCACTGGCTCCAGCCTCCAAAGTTACTCCATCCGCCATTGACAGCAGCTAAAAGAAATTAAAGTGTTTTAGTGATCATTCCTGCAGAATTTTGATTTCAAATGTCACTTAAAGGAGCAGCGTCACGATATTTTAGTCAATTTTCTGATTATTTTCAAAGTGAAGGGAACTTCAAAATAATAGTTTTCTAACACAGAAAAACAACAGTGGAGTAACAAAAAATACGAAAATAGTCAAGGATGGTTTCGACTGAGGAAGATAAAGATGGCTTACAATCGACAAACTCGAAAAATCTTGCCACCCATAAGGTTTTTTCAAAATTTTGAAAAGAGTATTTACTCTACAATGCTAAAAACTTCCAGTAGCTGTTCATTCATCCTTGCAAAAATTTTGATATGTCACCCATGTCTCCATGATATTTGACGTTTCCATGGCAACGTCACAATTACAGGAAGATCTGGCCAAAAATCGTAAATTTTAATATTTTTCTTTATTTTTTCCAGTTTTTTCAAACAGAATTGAAAGTTTTTATTATTTTTACATTCCATAAGCATTCTGGCGTGATTTAACATCAAAATTTGTTATTTTCTGACTATCTTAGACATTGGTGAAATCCAAGATGGTGCCTCAAATGACGTCACGTGTCGTCATATGACGTCACAGCATTATGCATCTTGTAGAGTAAGTTAAGGGCTTTCTACTCAGTGTAAATAATTTTGCTGTGCCTTAATAGAACTAGAACCCTGTGGTGGGGTTCCATCCAACACCCCCCCCCCCCCCCTTGTACGATGGTAGGGGTTTGAGTTTGCTTGTACGTCCGAGGGTAAACAAAGATGGCAAAGTTTTACTGTGAACTGTTTCCTTCGTTTTGTCATTTTTAAACTAACTGCCGATGCGTGTGGAAAATCCTTATTACCTTTTTTCATCCTGCAGCATCTGAATGTTTCAATGCAGTAAATGTGTTCGCAGCTGCTTTTGTAGAAGCCAGTCATGTAATAGCCTGCCTGTTTGCATTCGCTCCAACCCTTTTTGTCGAACGAAATGCCAACATTTTCATCGTAACAGTGGTCATAACTATCTGGGTGATTCTGTGGACGGCAACACTTTGCTTCTTCAATGTTATACAGATTTGAATCATCAGTACGATACATGCCTTCCATGAAATAACCGTTAGGACACAATGCCCATACATTTTTTCTGTCAATAAAAGGAACTTCAGTCAAACGATATAAAAATCTACACAGGTAATTAACTCAAGTGACAATATATCAGTAATTCGTTGACTGACGGCTCGATAACGAGTTATGTTATGCACATGCGTAGTTTGTAACAACCCAGTAGATTAAAGAGTAACATTTCAATCCATATTAGCCATTTTCTCATGGTATATACTAGTTATGCAACGCTTTCGAGTGGTATACAAAGTTAAATGGCCAAGCTCACCAAGAGTCTCCCGTAACTCAGTGGTTAGAGCGCCCAAGCTGCATCTGGGAGGACATGGGTTTGAGTTTTTTCTTTGTCCCACGTTGGTGACAAATGTACATTCTACCTCGATCATTTATTCGCTGAGATTATGAATCTACTGGTAGTCAATCCAGTCTTGGAAATGTTCTAAGTATGCTCTTAAGGTCATTCCAATAAAATAAAACCTGCACTGAGGTTTCCGTTATGCCTATTAATTGCTTATGTTATGGGAACTAAAATTTTGAAATATAAACGGGGGATGTCTATGCTTGTTTAGGCAGGAGCAAGAGCATCTTGTTTATACTCAATAAATCTTTTTAAAATCACCATGATTTTAGTCATGACTGCCTGCTAAATTCACGTTTCCGACGATTAGTTTTTATTCTACATTGAGAATTGGTCCATATATATATTTATTCCACAGAAAGAAAGTTACTACATGTACTCAAATCAAAACAGCAGAAAAAATGGCGTTTTACCTCTCTGGCGAGGTCCAGCCGAAAAGAAAAAGCCGCCATTGTTTTAATGCGCGCGGGGGAACGACCTTATATAATATTTGGCTTTTCTCTTGCACAACTGACTTTCTTTAAAGGGGCTAGGTCACTGTATTTTAGGTAATTCTATTTATTTTTGTTAATAAAGAGCTCTAAACTTCAAATTTGCAGAGCAAAAGTCTTGTGTTGGCAAAATCATGCCACACAACAATCAAGGATGATTTTCGAGCATTGTAAATGACACCTTCATACAAATTGAGATAAACTTGAAAAAAGTCGGGCCGACGTTTTTCAAGTTTACCCTAACGCAATCCGTTTAAATCGTTTCTAATTTTGTCCATCCATGCCCATTTTTGGCCTTTCTGTGTTTCTTTTAAGTTCTTCTACAGTTTTAGGCCGTTATTGTAATATTTCAGTTAATTTTATGACCAGTTGGTCAGTGCCGAAATTGCCTAAAATTGCGTGGCATAGCCCCTTTAATTAAAAAGGTTAGCACAACAAAATACAGTTCTCTATCAACTTACCCATCCAAAACACCCCACCAATTTTGATTTTTACAAGTTGCAGGTTTATTGGCATAACTGGGTTCACTTGCGAAGCAGCACTTTCCTTCTTCTATTAGCCAAAGACCATTAGTTCCTGATGGATCGCTTCTAAACAATCCCTTGAGGTACGTATTGGTTTTGGCACACACAGACCACCCTTTCTTGTCAAAGCTTCCCCACCAATTTGCTGTCTCACAGATCTGGCTAGCAACAGGCTGGTACATCAGCAGCACGTTGAGAAGAAAAGTGGCACACAGAAACCACATCCTGTATTCAATCTCTTGAATTTTCCACCACACAGATGAAATGAACTAGCTGAAAAAAAAAATAGCATGAGAATATGAATTTAGAAGGTCAAAAGCTAAGACGTGACCACAAAATAAAAACCACCCAAATATAATGGTGTAGACATATATACATTTCGCCGATAAAAGGTTAAAAATAAAACTTAAGGTAAAAGCTGTTAAAATTGATGCTAAACGTTTTCGATCTGTTCGATCATCATCAGAGTCATCATCAGAGACTCTGATGATGATCGAACAGATCGAAAACGTTTAGCATCAATTTTAGCAGCTTTTACCTTAAGTTTTATTTTTATAATGGTGTAGATTTGCTAAAAACGTTACTTAACTGGTGCACTGAAGCTATTTGAAAAGGGCTCGTCGTGAGTTACGAGTACATAAAGTTTTGACCCAGATTTTTTTAAAATTCGCCATTACGTCTTGAATAAATTGCTGAAAATTAATTACAATTTGCTCTTCTTCCAATAATTCTCTTACAGGCATACGTTCGCGCGAAAATCTTCCAACATGGTCTCTTTTCTAAGAATTTAACTACAGTGAGACTATTAGTTACTATGTCAGAAATTTAAAAAAAATGGGCAGGTTACCAAATTCCTTTCGGAGATAGAATGTCCAAAGAACACCTTTAATCTGTAAAATCGAGCTTCGTTACTGAATATGACTGCAATGTCTGTCAGTTTAGCCTGTTCCAGGCGTTCGGTTGGTTGGAAAGCAGCCCCTACTTTCCGCTCGCCGTTTTTCGCCTGAATTCCCTGAAATATAATTTTCTCTGCCCAACATTGGTTAATTGGATCTATTATTTAAAGTTATTCAACTACTGACGTTCGTTAAAGTAAACCTAATCATTTTAAGGAATCACATTTTCACCCCGCCTAACAGCTGCAACACGCACGGCAGAATCGTGAGGATTCGATACCTCATGGACAGGAAAATTGGAACCTTTTTGAACTTTCTACATTGGTTTCTTGTTCACTTATTTTGCAATTTGCTTAGAATTGGGACAGAAAGCCCTCTATCACAAATTACAATCACAATCTTTATTTAACGTGGTCTGCACGCTTAGCTAAAAAGCTAGTTTTCAGATGCGCCACGAAATAAAAACTTCTTGGAAGTGTATAAAAATAGATTAAGCTATAATTAAGAATCACTACAAATTACAATATTGTCTAACTAAGATTAAAAATATAAAAATTTAAAATTTACAAATTAAAAAAAAAATTAAAATATTATTAAAAACAGTAAAATAGCAATAATAAAAATTGACAAACTACTCGGGACAAAGTCCCGTAAGATTTAATGTTCTTAGGTTCGTTTTAAAAATCGTGTAAGTTTTTATTTTTCTTGTGTCGTCTGGTATAGAGTTCCGCAGTTTCGATGCAGTATATCTCCACGATTTAAGGCCATATTTTGTTGAATTTACTTTCGGAAGGTCCACAATTGTGTTGCCTCTGAGGTTATAAGTGGAGCGTCTTGTTGTTATAAATTCACGCAAGCTTGCAGGACCGGCGAGCGAAGTTCACAAATTACGAAGCAAACGAATTACTAAGTGCGCAGTAAGCAATTAGCGCGAATGTCCTCAATATCTCCATCTTTGGTATTCTACGCGCATTTCGCGAAGGTGAGTGTAACGTAAACTTTGGGCGCCTATTCTGCATTTGTTAATTTGTTGGTAAGCAAAACCTGTTAAATTTCGACCACATTCAGGATTTTAAGCGTGGACCGAAAAACTCAGGAATACCATTTGTTTTCTATGTAACTAACTTTCTTCGGTAAGTGTGCTATTACTTTTTGTACGAGGGTCTTTTTTAGAACTATTCTCAAACATTTCTTTTACCGGCGTTCTTTTTCGTAATTTTTTTTGGACGGCAGAGATCGATAACCTTAGCTAGCGCAAGACCTTCTTAAAATGTTAATGATTGATACAACGTATGCTTGTTAAGAGATAAACAATTTTGGCGTGGAAAAAGAGGTATTCGTTATAACCGACCTGATCTGATATACCGGGCATGATGCATTGAAGAGTTTTTCCGCTACATGCAATGCTTTTAAAGTGTTTAACTTTACACACAACGCTGCTGAAGTGTTTAACGCTACATTGCGACGCTCTCTCCCGTATTAGATAGTATTGATGAGTTTAGTGGCACGAAGCATATACTGAAGCGACAACTCGAAGTGGTGTTAGATTGAATTTCAGTTTTGCAGTTTTTGAAATTTGAACAAATTAAGCTTACGGAAAGTCCGACTTAAAGGGACTGTGTCACGGCTGAGTTAAGTTTATTTTATTAAGTTTTCCCAATTAATCGCCATGAAACTTAATGTTTGCAAAGAAATTACCTTACTCTGTGGATCTGTATATGACAAAACCATAGCTTCATTTCAACCAAATGTCTCTCCCGGGCGTTATAGTTTACAGTTATAAGCAAACGAAATTAACTTTGAAAACTGTTCTTCATCACTTTTGGCCATCCGTACCTTCTTTTGTATTTGCTGCGTCATTGAAATGTTCCTTCACTGTTTTAAGAAGTTATTTCAGCGAATTTGACGGTCATTTCCCATGCCTAAATTTGGCTAAAATCCGCGACACAGTCCCTTTAAGGCAAATTAAAGTTTTAGTAGTTGTTTGGTAAGAAACAATTCTTACAATTAACACCCACCTCTTTGGTAAACGTTCCGGGCTGTTAAATATAACAGGGATCAATTAACCGCTTATCGCCGTTGTCCTTCTCTTGGTAAGAGCTTCTCGCACTGTAATGACTTGAGCTGTACATCGTGTTTAATGCATTTCTTTTTTCATCACTAGGGCCGGAGATATTTGTTTCTTTTGTAATGTTAAAACCGTCATTTTTCGGCAATAAAACAACGTTTACAAGGCAACAGACGAAAATTGCTGATAGAAATGATAAAGAGGTAGAAAAAGTGCGGTCAAACAACCGTTAAAGTAGCTTTGATACATCAGTTTCCGAATTCAGTTAGTGGTGTTTGCTTCTTTTTCAGTTTTTGCGCCCAAAAAGGTTCAAACTTCAGATATAACAAAATGTAAACAAGCTTTATTAAAAACCGAATGGGTCTCGTTTTGTGTAATTAAATGCGTAATACGCTTTTTGCTGGAGA
This sequence comes from Oculina patagonica, assembly GCF_052425735.1. Taxonomy (NCBI): domain Eukaryota; kingdom Metazoa; phylum Cnidaria; class Anthozoa; order Scleractinia; family Oculinidae; genus Oculina; species Oculina patagonica. Next base: position 1,249,643 of record NC_135770.1, read on the forward strand.
TAACCTAAACATCACAGTGGCCTATGCGAGTTAATCGTTAGTATAACACAATTTGAATTTGCAGTAATTTGTTACCAATTCAACAAACTAAGAAAATCACACAGTCTGCCTGCCTTATAGTTTGCTTTACCATCTTTATTATTTACTATAACTCGTTTCTGATAGATGAAATGAAGCCCAAAAACAACATGGTATATGTTTGCCAAACAATTGTTTATTGTTTTTCTTTTTATTATTTAGCAAATGCGCATGCATTGTAACACTAAAAATATGTCATAGTGGGGGGTACACGCCTTAAAACTACGAGTTTAAAATTAAACTTTATTAGTTTTTTCAGGCTTGATATGGGGTCTTAGTAGCATTGTGGATACAATTATGTTGTTTATATCTTTTAATTATTTCCTAAATATATTGTTATAATAAAAATACAAAGCACTGTGAGAGATAGCGTATGAACAGCCAGTTCAAAATAAAAATTAATTAATTTTTCAGGCTTGATTACTGGTATTACTACTAGCAATTTTTCGAGCTTAACTATATTAAAACTACATTGGACATTTTAGAAGCAGGCTCGCGAGTACGTTGCGATAAAACAATTATCAACTGTATATTGTACTTTTATAGTTTGTTTGCTCCCAGTCCCTTTTTCGGTTATTTATCTTTTTCATTTGTATTTTTCTGTTATTTTTGTAATAATAAAGTTTATTGAAAAAACAACGACAACAAGCGAGAGCCACTTTAAAATACTCGAACCGCGTCTAAAGAGTTCTCAGGACTCGTTTTTTTTTTTATATAAACCGAGCAAAGTAGCACAGTTTGTACGCTAGCTGAGAAAACTACAAAATTGGATTGCCCGAGCATTTTTTGCACTCAGCTCCTTCCTTTCGTGAAAACTCGAAAACTCGTACAGGCCTTCTTGCAATGTAAACATTTGAGAAGCGAGTGTCAACTATTCAATACGTTTTCGGCAATAAAATAGGGAGTTTAAAACTTCTGTTTTGTTTTAAGTGATCAATACTGGTAATATATTACACATTATATGTCATTCTTTTGCGTTAATTGTTTTTATTGTTGTTAGAAAAAAATTGGATTAAATAAATTTCTAAATTCCCTGTCCAAATTCTTTAGTCCACGCATATCCATCATTTACGGTCGGGCGACCGTTTCCCGTCTCCCTGGATCATTTGCGGGCCTGTACACTTGTAAAGAAGCAACTTTTCAGGTATTAAATCAGATCAAGAGAGCATTTTAAACGCTAGCGGTTCTGGTGGGGTCACATTAATTAGTATTTTTAGCCAAATTGTCTTTCGAAGTCAAATGATCTTTTCCACAAATATTAAAATGTCGCTACAAATAGTAAACAATCAAATTACAAGCCGCGTGATACTCGCTTTTTTGTAATAAATATCTGACTCTCTTGGCGTGAGATAACTCAAACATCGTGGTCCACATTTTATGTTATTGACCGCCAAAAGGGACCACGCACGAATTCGTTTCACTGAATTCCTTTTTTCACAATATTGTACAGAAGAAAACAGCTCCCTTTTTAGTGTAAATCTTTTTCCCTTCGTGACTGCGGTCAATTTCGATTAAACTCTCACGAAAGCGGCCTATAAAACACACATTAACTAAATTATGATTTGTTTTCAACTATGGCGTGCGTGTTTCCCAAGAAGTCCAAGATTGTATGAATGCAATCAGCGGGAGCGTTATTATAACTAAAAAAAAGCCATCATAATAACGTCTTTATTAATAAACAATAATATGGACCTCATGCTAGTTCAAAAAATATATTGATATTTTAATCTCCATTTGGAGGCTACCCAAGGGTTTAGTTATTAAGTTTGTCACTGTGTGGGGAGTTTGTTTGGGCATATAATTTTAAACTGAGTAAAAGAGAATCCTAATTTTTCAAGCCCTTGGTTTCTCGAAACTCCCAGTTCCTCGAACCAATTTGAATTCCCTGGATAGCATTTCTCTGTCATTTTACCCCCGATTTCTCGAAGCAATTTTGGTTTCCCCTGGAGATTCAAGAAAACGGGCTTCTACTGCAGTTAAAATTTAATCAATTCTGAAATACGTTTTTTTACACAAATGTTCTAAACAGGGCTAGCTTTTGTTCCTCTTAAACTTTCTCTAGAATAAAGAGTTTGTTTATTTTGTTTACGCGCTTATGATTATGTTCATGCGTATACCCAGTAAAAACAGGTCTTAGCATTCTGCTCTTTTGGGTCCTTTTTTTTGTGACAATTTTTATGTGAAACTTTGTTCTTGTAGACAAGGAAAATTCGCTAATTTTTAGTGACAAATATATGAAGCTGGCTGGCGTGAAGCTTTTATGTGTAATTTACATGCCATATTTGCACTATGTTCTGTCCGCTGCTTCAAGAGGTGGTGGTATCGTCAATTGTGCCTCCTGTTACTTTCGCACATTCTGTTGCTTTGGCATTGGGGGTCGGGTGGGGCTTGCACTGTCACTCGTACCTTGGGTAAACAGTAATGTAATGTAATGTAATGTAATGTGTGTTGTTTCCGTGGCTATGTCAGGAGTTTAGTGGTAAGGGAAAAATGTAAGCAAACCAGAGGTCCCGGGTTCGATCATGGGTAGTGAAATGCACTTTCTTTTTTATAGACAAAACAATTCCACGATAGTGAAAAAAAATTCTAAATGTCGCTAAAATGGCATCGATCTTTTTCGACAGGGGGAAGTGCAATCCCGATCTCAGGGCTTCAAGGGTAAAAAAAAATGCGTGGCCCTGGGGACAAGGATGGACTTGATAGGGTAAAATTTCGCGCAAGTCCTGGCTAATGCAAGTCGCGTCAACTTGTCACATTGTTTGACCAGACACAAACTTTGTTTCCCAGTGAAACACAGAAACTGCACATACAAAAATAAACAAATGTAACAATTAGATTTTCTATAGTTTATATCCAATGACGATTCACTACCGCCAAAGCAACAATTTACAATTGTCATCTTAAAAATTCATTTAGCAGTATATATTATAAAGTGTTACAAATTAGGCCAATTTCGATCAATCAAAATTGTAACTTGGTTTCGAGGCTAAGGGGAATAAGGAATTAATATATATATTGATTCATCGCTGAATCTAGATGTGATTCTTTTGTTTGATTTCCCTATACCTCGAAGCCAAGTTAGAATTTTAATAAAATTATATCCAAATTGCTTAATTAAGTTTAGCAATCGTTTTATTCTGTCAAGTTTCCACTTCACTTTACCAAAGTTCTTTGGCAGTGTTAATGTGACTTTGGCAGTCATCACAGTAGTTGGTAAACCATTAAAAAGCGTAGTCCTTGAATGCTATTGTCCAATCAAACCTATCCTTACGTGTTAAACTGGCGTATCAGTATTTGAGACGAATATAGTATATTTCGTAAGTCGTATACTTTTGTTTACAATATCCTCTTTGTATGACGGGGCGTATTAGATATTTTATTTTGTGGACGAGGCATTTCAAAATCCAGCTCACAAATAACTTAATGATCAGCCGTTGCCATTTTTAAATTAACGTTTAGATTTCAACCAGATTTTCTTAAATCCTCTTGGTTGGGCTGTCAGTAATATATGAAAATACATAATCCATGCTTGAAGATACTCTTCCTGGACGCAAGTGTTTCATTTCTGAGAAGGACACGAGTCCAGCACGTGACCAATTAATATCAGCACGTGAACGCGTAGGAAAAGACGTGAATACCACAAGAACATCACGTGATTGTGAAGGATTGATCGCACGTATGTGTGGAGAAGGAATCAAATATGGGATGGAGTACAAGATACAATCGCGATATAAAATCATTCATCCTCTGCTTGTTTAATCTCTGTCGTAGGATAGAATGGGCGAAAGCCATTTTTCGATTTCTTCAACAGGCATTCCTTTTCGTTCAGCATAATCTTTGACCTAAATAAAAGATAAGAAAGATAAAAAAAATAATGAAGGGCAGTTCTTTCATGTGGTGTTGTTTATTACGCTGCACAAGGTGGTTGTAACTGTTAAATCTGTGGATAAAACCCTAGTGTGTGACCAAATGAACGCTATTGAACAGTACTTTCATGTGGTGCTGTTTATTACGCTGTAAAAGGTGGTTCTAACTTTTAAGTCTGTGGAATCTGGAATGTGACCATTCAAATGAACGCTGTTGGGCGATACTCGTGTGTGATCTTATTTGCTTCTCACTAATTTTCCAATGAAAATTTGAAATTGCGAGGTTTAAGCACTCCTTGGTTTAAACAACGTTTGAATAAAAAGCCAGTGTCTCACCTGGTCTTCGCAGATTTTCCCCACTGAGAAGTAAACAGCTTTGGGATGAGCAAAGAATACAGCAGAAACTGAAGCAGCAGGATCCATTGCAAGTGATTCTGTTAACTTGATTCCAGTTAATTCCTCGCAGTTCATTAATTCCCACATGGTCCGCTTCTCTGTGTGGTCCGGCTGACTCGGGTAGCCTGGGGCTGGGCGAATACCCTAGGGAAAAAGAGGGTCGAGGTTACGCATTCTGTAGTAAGACAAATTGCAATAGACACATGTACGTAACGCAGACCTATTTTTCAAAAGATTTTTATAAAATCTGACGAGATACCAGTGCGACATTCTTGAAACCATCAAGCCCAAAATGGATTCAGTATCTATTTTCTCTTTTCATTTTTAATACATAATCAACAACACAACTCAAAAGAATAAAGAAAAATGATCAATAAAAAAGAATTCCTCATTCTAACATTAATAGCGTGCAGGACTGACTCGTCTGTTATCTTGATGTATAAACAGATTCTCCTTCCTAGCACAGCAGCACATTTAAGAGGCCAGTAAGGAGAATTTGTAACAGTAATCACCTGATACTTGATTCTGTGCAAGTCTTTAGCGTCCAGTATCTCATCGCTGCAGTAGCCCCATAAGTCCTTGCGAACACGCTCATGAAGCTCCTCGGCAAAAGCCTGGTACCAAGAACAGATTTAGTTATGAAGCAGACGAACAAAAATGCTACTTTGCAACTTTCTTAAAATTGATCAGTCAATCGTAGAGATATTGAGCCATTGCAGGCTTCATACTTATTCTGGTCTATCAAGTAGAAATTTAAAACTGAATTCCAATTGTTAAAGGGACTGTGTCACAGCTAAGTTAATTTTATGTTATAAAATTTTGTCAAATATTCGCTATGAAACTGAATGTTTGCAAAGAAATTAATTCTGATTCTAAATGACAAAACCATAGCTTCATTGCAGCCAAATGTGTCTCCCGGGCGTTATAATTAAAAGTTACAAGTAGACAAGATTAATTTCGAAAACTGTTCCGCCGGACCATATTTTAAAAATCCATAACGCAATCCGTTTCAATCTTCGACACTTTTGGCCATCCGTACCTTCTTTTGTATTTGCTGTGTTATTCAAATGTTCCTTCACCGTTTTAATAGGTTTTATAACATAGCTAGCAGAGCCGCGCAATCAAATTCAGTATACGTAAGCGTGCTCAAAATCCCGATGGAGCACGCTGATGACGTAATCGACTAGTGAAAATCTCACTGAGTAAAGCTCATACGCTGTGTTTTTCGAAAGCGATGACATATTATCTTCGGAATGTGAAAAGTGAATCCTTTCAATATTTTTCCAAGGATACGAGCTACAAGGTAAGCTGTTTCTTATTACGAGACGGAGAGCGAAAGAGAAAATAAATTCGATTTTGCCGTCAAAGTTGTTTGTGTGCTTTTCTTCATTCAAACAACAACAACTAACGTGCGAGTCTCGAAGGACGAAAATCATTTTTTCAAGGCCCTAACGTGGAAGAATAGGCCAGCATGAATGACAACAGTTCGATGGCACTAAAAACTAACTGGCTGACGAACGTTTTTGCGTTTTAAGCTTACACCAAAGCGTCTACGGTTCTGTTGTGATTTTGCCGCTCGGGAAAAATTTACTTCATGAACTCGGGCGCTTCATTCAACTACCGTTTTCAAAAATAAATGTTTATTTTCATCAATTACAAATAAAATCGGTCCACAAAAATACTTAAAACTAAGCATAGAACCGAATTCTTTGACTCTTTCAACCCTTGGAATCTGTTCGGCTGTTCGAGGTTGTTTTGTTTTAAGTTTCTTCCACTCGGGAGTAAACATTTTAATTTTAATTCAGCGAAAACTAACCTCAGAATCAACAGCAGTATTTGCTGTTTTCGTCATTTTTTTTCCTTCGCTCTGCCACCGTATAAACTTAGTCAATTTATCAGCCATTTCACACAAACTGCTCCAATATTGTGTAAACTTGTACCCCGCGGCCGGTTTGATGCACAATTCCACCGGCAATGTTATAAAACAATTGGTTCATGCTTTTAGCTGTGCTCCATCGAGTTATGGAGCACTTGGGAAGTTTGGAGAGCACTCAAGAAGCTAGAGTTGCCCTCGGCTATCGCCTTGGGCAACTCTTACGCTTCTTTCGTGCTCTCCAAACTTCCCGCGTGCTCCATAACTCGATGGAGCACGCTAAAGCATGAACCAATTGTTAAATTTTATATATTTAAACGAATTTGATGGTCATTTCCTTCGCCTAAGTTTGGCTAAAATCCGTGACATGACCGTCCCTTTAAGTACAGTGGAATCCTGATTTCTCGACCCTCCCGAAACCTCGAACCAAAAGCCGCTTCACTTTTATCAGATAAACAGTTGAACACGGCAATTTTTTACTCCCGATAACTCGAACCAAAAGTCGCTTCACTTTTATCAGATGAACAGTTGAACACGGCAATTTTTTACTCCCGATACCTCGAACCAAAAGCCGCTTCACTTTTATCAGATGAACAGTTGAACACGGCATTTTTTTACTCCCGATTTCTCGGAGTGTATCGAATTTATGAGTTCGAGTTATAAATTTCGAGTTTGAGTTAGACATTTCGAGTTCGAGTTAGAAATTTCGAGTTCGAGTTATGGGGTAACATTTTCCCAGTTGGTCACGCATAGTGTCTCCCTTATCAGCAAATGAAAGCTAACCGCAAGCAAATAGGAGTGCAACTAACCGCAAGCAAATAGGAGTGGAACTAACCGCAAGCAAACCAGAGTGGAGCTAACCGCAAGCAACTCGAACTCGATATTTTAACTCGAACTCGAAATTCTAACTCGAAATCGAACTCAACTCGAAATTCTAACTCGAACTCGAACTCATGAAATGGACAGACCCGATTTCTCGAACCAATCTTCCGATTGAGAAATCGAGATTCCACTATGCTTTGAAGCTAAAAACAGAAAGATAGCATGAGAAGAGGTGTAAATTTAGTTGCTACGAGCATGGGTCGACGGACGAAGGGCATTGGAAGTCGAGTAAAAGACATGTTGTTTTTTCTTTGCCCCATGCTTGCAACAGCTACAAATCTTTCTCACACTTTTAAAAGCAATAACAACTTTTTTCACTGATATTCTCCAACAAACGTAAGGTCATCATGCAGTTATAGGAGTGCATTACAAAGAGTACGAATGTTGCAGAAGGGGCTGTTAGTGATAATAAGGCATTCGACAGAATACGAACCTCGGCTAAGCGGTCAGCGAGGGCTTTCACCATAATTACACTGTAGTCATCGAGATCTTCTTCAAATCTGAAAAGCAGAAAACAGATGATACATTTTAAATTGAGGCGCCCGGTTATATTACAGTTAACTCTACACCTAACTGTTTGCAATCTGCAGAAACTAAGTTAGCAGGCCACGAAAAGGTTATTCACATACTTTTTAGCCATGTCCTCAGCCCCCATGACTGACACAGCGAAGCAGCCTATGTAGTCTTTGACATTTGTGTCCAGCGGCGCTACAAGGTCTGACAGACAATAGTAAGGGTCCTCTACCCCATGCTCCTTTTCGGCCTGAAAGAAAAAAAAATTGTTTCAAAAGTATGGTCATTAGTCATTAGTCCATTAAGTAACTGCTAAATGCAACAATGTGTTACAGTAAACACCCGCGTGTAAGAACCTACAATTTTCTAAGTTTGGCAAAATAGGTTCTTGTATTTGGGGGTAGTTATTGGTAATTTAGGCTAAGTAGGTTCTTAATAAGGTTCTTAATTTCTAAGGAGGAGCCATAGTTTTTTATTGTACGAGAAGAAAAAAAATGGGTTTGGTCCTTCATTATGCAGCATTAAGTCATAACTGTATTGCTTCAAGCTGAGCCTCATGCAAGGTCCAAAGAAGACAATTACAGTCTATGTGAATCTGTCTTTTCTTTATTTGTAAATACAGTTTGGGATGTTCATAAAAATTTTCTATAACCCACATGACCTGCTGACATTTGCTTGGCTAAACAGGTTCTTATATTTTGGGGTATTAAAATGGCAAATTTCTGCCAGCAGGTTCTTAAACCACTAGGTTCTTACACGCGGGTGTTTACTGTATGAGAAACCAAAGAATTTCAGGCAGCGTCAAATGATTGTGGCTTGTGTGTAAAACTTCAACACCGAAAAACAAAAGATCCTATACAGATCTCTGTAGAACTACCGGGTCGTATCTCAGATATTGAATTAAACGCTAACAGAATTGATTTATAATTGATTTCTCCTAACAACAATTTTGCTGCCTGGTGTGATCATCACCATGAGTGACCGCCATTTCTACATTCCTGCATTCCATTCCTTCCCGTCCACACCAATGCGTTCTCGTTGATGCGTTTTTGCCCATCGACCACACTGATACGATCGAAAGGGCTTATCGTTTTTATCAAGAACCAATACATTTGAAAACGCTGTTCAGAGGGAGACATTTGAAAACGGAGTCCTGTGGTCTCAATATGGATGGCGAAAACGAAAGCTTTCGAAACCTCTGCGATTCAACTGCATCAGTGTGGGCGAAAACACATCGAAAGAAACGCATCCACGAAAAAGCCTAAGTCGTTTTGCACGCGGTACGTGCCTATATATTAACTCGATCAGCACGTGCTTACTTGTTGCCTCAAGCCATAGAACACAGCACGCGGTGCACCTTTGCGACAGTTGTCGTCTTCAAACACGTGGATATCATCGCCCACACTGTTAGCGGGGAAGAAAGCCACTGCACCAGTAGCATGCAATGATTTAGTCTCAATGATCTTCTTCAACATTTCCTGCGCATCGTCAAACAGCTTCTTAGCTTCATTACCTAATAAAGGAAAAATAAACCCGTCATAATCGAAACTTGTTTTACAGAGACACGACCTATGCGGATAAATTCGTGGATCTACAGTTTTCTTGTTTTATACTGACTTAAATCACTAAGCAGTGAATGCGAATCTTCTATTGGTAAACAGGACAGCAAGAGTCCTTTGCAGCCGTCACGAAACACCACACAATACGAACAGCATTGCGTGACGAGCCAAGAAAACGATCTTACAACTGACTTAAATTTCTAAGCCACACAATAAGACCAGTATTGCGTGACACGCCAAGAAAAATGCAAAGGAGTTACAGTAGAAGAGACGGACCTGTAAATTGTACAGAATGAAGACAGCTAAACAAAATTGTAGCACTACTATAAATTTTTATCATTATGATTACGGCAACAACAAGAAATATTTGACCATCAGTCGACGATCTGCAACAGACAGTACAGGGCAAATTTCAAGCTACACAAGATAGCCAATAAACAAGTCTCGAGCTTCACAAGGGAGCAACAAAACTGAAGGCGTAATACAGCGGTTAAAAGCAAGGCACTGCATTACAAAATTCAAGGCACTACAAAAAATGGCAATTGATGCGTTTGTTAGTTATTTAACACTTACCCACTGTTTTATCCTGGAAGATCTTAGGGTACCCCCTGTTGGGATATTTTCCTCTGAGTTGCCACACATCAAAGAAAGGCTTCCAGTCAATATAAGGAATCAAGTCAGTTATCTCGCAGTCATCAATCACTTTGACACCCAGGAACGAAGGACGAACTGAAAACAAGGCATCAGTCATATAATTTATAAAGCAGAAAAATACATATCGTTCTCGCCCACCTACATAGACTTGCTGCAAGCCGTTCGTTTAAAATTTACGAGAGGGTTTTCGACTGACTCTTAAGTTTAAGCACATCGCATGATTTTTGTTAAAGCGAAGCTCGTAGATTCTATCCAGGTCAAAGGGGGACGTTCCATTTTTTTTTATCTGCACCCAAATCCAAGCCCTCAATTTTTTATCGACGCCCCTTGAAAAATGAAAGAGTTGAGAGAACGTCAGAGATAATATCATTGGTACAACAAACGAAAGGAAACTTTTGTTGACTCTATAATTTAGTACACGTAGAAACTGATTTACAAAAGACAACCTTGTTTTCGTAATTATTTACTATTCCATTGAAACACTCTAATTTTTCTGTAGTTACGTGAAGCAAAAACAAAGAACCTTGACGAAGAGGAAGTTTTTACCTGGAGTGAAGTCAACCCAGTCCAAATTGGCTTTTTTCAATCGAGCTTTCTCCATAGATAGGTACTTTCGATCCTGCAAACAAATTACACACTTTTATCACAAGTATCGTTACAATAAACCAGTTGAAGTCATCACAAAGTCACTCAGCGTGACGTAATAACTGTGTTACAACCAATGAAAGTTCTACGCGGGGCTGCAAATATAATAACAGCTGGTCATTGGACATTGGCCGACCCAAATTTGCTTATGTCCGATGAAATCCCAAGTGTGATCGGACATGATGTCCGGACAAAATTTTTTGATCGTAAATAATTTTACGGCAACAATGGACAAAATTCAACCTTTTGTTTTTGGTGCTGTCCGACCAAAATTTTGTTTTGTCCGCCCAAGATGTCTAAGTTATAGTACGGCATATGTCCTATTAAGTGAAACAGAATATTTGCAGCCCTGTCTACGTGTTGCCAAGCGCGGGAAAAGAAAGTCGCGTTATCCAATTCGTGATTGGCTTAGATCAACAAGTACTTCTTTGCGTGACGAGTGACACAACAATCAAAAAAACTCTGGATAAATTTCAAACCTTCAGGGAATCGTAATGTTCATCTCTGATTTCTTCATATTCTTCTTTTATTTCTTCTACAAAGTCTTCCTTGGATGCCTCATCTATCAGAGCAGAGCACTGTAACACCAGGCAAATGAATTAGTTTTATATAAAAAAAATTGTAACAAAGTACTCGGTATATCAAATGGAACAGTTCACGGATTTTCCTCCTTTTGGACGAGTTGCAAACATGTCGCGAAGAATGAGACCTTTTTCTGATTGAAGGCAATATCTGCTGTGTTGGTGTTGAACGTGAAATCAAGTACTTGTTTTTTAAATCGAGTCAAAGTTTGTGTAAAATGTACACACAAATATATGGAAAACTGACAATATCTCCCTTTATTTTGATCGCTCAACCACGGATTTTATTACACTTAAACGCTCTACTTCGCGCCAAGTTCGCAGCTTTTTAAAAAATGGCACCTTTGGGACCACAAATTGGTGTCCTTGATAAAGGGAGTCCGTAGTAACACGAGTTATTTTCAGTAATTCTTATTCGCCGGGACTTCAACTTCTGTCTGTAATAACAGGGAGTCCGTAATAGCGAGGTGTCCACAAGGCGAGAGTTGACTGTAAACAACAGTTAGCTGCTAACGATACTTCATGTACCACATCATGAAAGCACACAGGTAAAGTAACAGCAAGATCAATCTGTCTTACCACTACAACACTCTTTGAGGCGTCTAACACGTGCACAGTTGGTTCGCCATAACGTGGAGCGATCTTCACAGCTGTGTGCGTCCTGGAGCAAATATTCAGTGTTAGTGTGAACTGAGGAAAAGGGGTTCGTACTCTTTTGAGCTTTTGAAATTCCATGACTTTTCCAGGACCTTTTCAATGACCTTTCGTAGTTTTCCATAACCTAAATTTGGCAATTTTCTTGGACATTTTCTTGATTGTGGGTACCTTTTTCCCAATTTCTTCGCAGAAACAAAAACTGGGTAACTTATTTTGTACAATCAAAATCATTTTCCATGACTTTCCATAACCCACACTTTAATTCCATGTCTTGCCAGGTCTGGAAAATTAAGTTTTAAAATTCCACGATTTTTCAGGTTTTACATGACCCGTACGAACCCTGTAATATTTGTCGAGATGTGTAACATATCCTCTTTTAAGGATTGGCTTTCTCAATAATAAATTTGTACAAAACGCTGAAAGTACTTTGAAGTTGTCGCTCCTCCAATAAGCAGCGGGATCTTGAGTCCTTGTCTTTCCATTTCTCTGGCGACATGAATCATTTCATCCAGTGATGGAGTAATAAGTCCTGATAAACCGATAATGTCTGCTTTTTCCGCGATTGCTGTTTGTAGAATCTTCTCACAAGGGGTCATCACACCAAGATCTATAACCCTGCAAACAAAATCACAAAAAACAGTAAATTTAAGGGACTGTGTCACGGCTGAGTTGAGTCTATTTTATTACGTTTTGCCAAATACTCGCTATAAAACTTAATGTTTGCAAAGAAATTCTTTCAAAAGATCTAAATGACAAAACTATAACTTCATTACAACCAAATGTGTCTCCTCGGCGTTATAATTAACAGTTACAAGCAAAAGAGATAAACTTTAAAAACTGTTCAGCCCAACAGTACTTCAAAAACCCATATCGCAATCCGTTTCAATCTTCTTCACTTTTGTCCATCCGTACCTTCTTTTGTATTTGCTGTGTAATTGAAATGTTCCTTCACTGTTTTAAGCGGTTATTTTTATTTTTCACTTCATTTGATGGCCTTTTCCCATACCTACGTTTGGCTAAGATCCGTGACACAATTCCTTAAACAGTGTGGACACGGCAGCAACACATGCCCCTTTCCCTAACGCTCAATTCTTCCCCTGCTCATGACGTCACTCTACAGAAATCCACGTAGCGCGTCTGATTGGTTGGTATTTGCGAGCGAAAATTCAAACCCGAGTAACAACCAATCAGAGACACAACATCGATCTCTGTACAGTTACGTCATCAGTATGGAATTTTTAGAGTCATCTTGTGCATATCTTACCTGTAGTTATTGCATCCTAACACAACTCCTACAATGTTCTTGCCAATATCATGCACGTCGCCTTTGACTGTCGCCACGACAATGGTTCCATTGTAACGGCTCTGTAATACAAGATCACACACTGAATTAATGACATACACCTCGTTCGTTCACAGAGGTATTGATCATGTTAGGAGAAATTAGATAACAATAGCTCTTGAAATTAACTGAGCATTTAGCTCTGCAACGGTGGCTAAGGTAATCATAAAAACACTTCAACCATTTCAACTTAAACAGCAAGTTAGGTTATATACCCACAAAAAGAGCCAGAGAAAATACCGATATTATCAACTTACTGCAAGGTCATCTTCAGATTCAACTCCCAGCTTAGCCAGTCTTTCCTCGCGCTCTTTCTCCATGAATGGGATCAGGTGACCCACAGCTTTCTTCATGACCCGAGCAGATTTGATCACCTGTTGGATGTAACCTGATTGGTTAGCATGCTATGCATGTTAATGTATCAAAAGCGGTAAGTCGGTTGGTCAGTCAGTCAGGCCAGCCCAGTTCAGTCCTGGTTCAGTCAGTTCCTCTGTACATTAGTCAGTCTGTTAGTCATTCAGTTCCAATAATAGTCAATCAATCAATCAATCATTATCTTTTCTGCCTACCTGTGGCAAGAACATTTTTCCAGCACCAAACAAATCTCCAACCACGCCCATACCCTAAGAGAAACACAAAATAGTTGCAAACTGATTTCATGTTTTGTTAAGTCAACTTTATTCCAAGATTGAAGGAGATTTAGCAGAGAACACAACTTGCTCATTTGATAACACAACAGGAAATTGAGAGGAATATATTTAACAAATCCTTTCTAGACGAGAGACAAGAAATTCAGACATAAACTTTAAGTTGAGCACTTTTACCTTCATCAGCGGTCCTTCAATCACGTTCAGTGGACGAGGATATCTCTCTAAACATTGTCTGGCTTCCTCAGTATCTTCTACTACGAACTTGTCAATTCCCTAAAGTTTCCAAAAAGTTAAATATTGATACACTTGTCCTAGGCCTGTACTGTACTATTTCTTCAGTTTAAGTTTAGTCAGAAACTGCATGGGTGAAACGTCATTCAGGGGTATGTATGATTTTCTTCCCTGCATTGAAAACATCTGAATTTTCAGCTAACAAAATTGTACACTAAATAACAGTCTCCCAACTCGAAAGATTGCAAGAGTCTCTGCAGAGCCACGAACATCACCAGCATCAAATTCTTTGGGTCAAATCTCAGATGTTTTTTGGGCAAGGGAACAACTGAGCACATGAAAACAAACACTTGTCTAAATAATCTTTGGATGTTGTCCTTCAGTAGCATGTTCAATAAAAATGTTAAAAGTTCAACTGCTCAAGGCCTTACACTACTGTGTTAAAAAGTTTTAAAAAGTTTTAAGATCCAAGCTTTCGCCGATCTACCTGATGATGCCGTAGATCGGCGAAAGCTTGGATCTTAAAACCTTTTAAAACTTTTTAACACAGTAGTGTAAGGCCTCAGTTGAACTTTTAACATTTTTACTTGTCTAAATGTTTATTCTAGCCTGGGAATGGGAATACAGTAGCAATTGTTTTTGCCAGTTTAGTGGAGAGACAACCAGGAGCAATGAGGGTGGCTCCCTTCGCAGCCTGCTGTTTATTCAGGCTATTAAAAAAGTACAATGATAACACAGTATTTTTTTACCTTAATTAAGGCATACTCCAGCCGCTCTTCCACATTTCCATGCCTCCATTCATCTGTGACTACCTGCTTCTTGGCTCCTTTACCCAATCCCTTTGATGCGCAAAATATTCATAATATCAGAACATGTTTTTAGTTTGAGAACTCTTTGGGCCATTTATTTTTAAAAGCTGTGGTCTAAACCAGATTTTTGTCACATTTGTCAAAAATAAGTGTACATAAACTTGCAAAATGATAATCTATCCAAAATTTACATATATTTATGATTAGAAAATATGTTCACTGTTCACTGTAACATTTACACGTGTTTGCTATTCTCGTGTAAAAGATCCAGTCATACAACCAAATGTAGCTGGAACCACAAATTTCGCTTGTTACATCCAAGTTCTCTAAACCTGGGGTTGCACTTTACAGTTACAGGAACACAGCTTTCAGCCAATCGGACCACATTTTATGTTATTCATTAGAAAGTGATTTTAAAGACAGTCCAGGTCATATTCTAAATTTCTCTCTCGCCTATCATAAAGATACCTCTGCCTTATTTTGCATGTACTATTGTAAGCAGGATATTTTCATGTGTTGCCATAATTAATGCTTATGACATACTTGTGCATATTGTAGCAGTTTTTCTGTGGTGTTCGGATCCTTGTTCCACAGTAGATCCTCGCAGAGCTGCAACAGTTTAGGTTCAATGTCATCATACACTGGAAGAGCCCCAGCATTGACGATAGCCATATCCAAACCAGCCTGCAAGAAAATAACATGGTATTTTTATTCAACAGGTTTTTTTGCAAGGATTAAAAATAATATTAGAGCACGATATATCTAAAATGTTTCAGTTTTTTTTTTTTCAGTTAATATCTAATTTCAACTACCGTAAAGTTCCGTGTATAAGCCACACCTTTTTCCTCTAAATTCAAGTCAAAAATCGGGGGTGCGGCTTATCTACGGAAACATCTTTGGTTGGAGTTCTAAAAGGCTTCTTAATATTCATAAAAAACTTCTCAAGACGTCACTGAATAAACATATAACAACCTTAAAACTTTGTTGTTCACTGCCTTTTAGTTCCTCTGCAAAGCTGCTTGCAGTGGAGCCTGCCAGTCACTTCGAATCATGTCTTTCCGTCGCGTGCGAGAAAGCACCAAGATAAACGCAAGTACTCACAAGGCAAATGGCCGACCGCTTCGCTTTTTTATTGACCTTTACAACAAATGCATCTGTTGGATAACCAAAACTCATTTTCTGCATGAAGTTTTTAACCTGTTGCGGGTAGCAGTTTCCAAGAATCTTGAAATAAAAACGTGGTTTCTTCCGAAGAAAGTGCCGCTGAGTGCTGCCATGTTTGTTTTAGTGCCCAGACTCCTTCCTACGTGTACATCTCAAAGTTTGGCTACTAAGCACTCGCGTACGATTACAAGTGTTTCAGGAGTGTTTAGAAGTGATAATCTCGAAAAAAGTATATCAAGAGAGCATCCAAGTTTAAAATATTGTGAACTCAAACCAAAAGGGATGTATGACAAGTGAAATTTCGCTTTCGTAGGTCTCAATTTATATTAAACGTTGCAACAACCGCCGTGTCACGGTGTCAGTGTTTCGAAACCGTGCTTGTTTGCCCTTGTTTGTTTAATTACCAATAGAACTTCACTTGAACTTTAAACTTTATGGTCTGTATATTTTTTTTCCAAAATTTGAGCTTCCAAATCGGGGGTGCAGCTTATCCCTGGGTGCGGCTTATACACGGAACTTTATGGTAGTTAGTTAGTTTCCCGCTGTAAATTAATGGAAAGCATTCCCTTGTGCTTATGTGCCTTTAATTTAAAATTAAGAATGTAAGAAGTGCACGGATTGGAAGCGCAAACACCAACGACTTTTTCTGAACTCTGATGAAGGTGAACACTAGAGTCACTGAAAATTTAGGTTGTAAAAAACAGATTGGCTTTAAAAACCGTTTCATTTCATTTCATTTCTGTACCGATCGCAATACTGGTTCCAGTATTTTCAGTTTCATCTAGTTAGTTTTTTTTAACAAGTTGATTTTTAGGGTTATTTTTAGGATTAGGGTTTGGATTAGAGTCATATATTTTAAAAAAGTAGTGGATCACTCTATGTTTCCTACATGGCAAAGTGGATAAGTGGTTGGACAGCAAATCTGGAAGGTGATAGTTAAAATTCTAGAACTGCAGGTTAGTAAGAAGAAAAAAATAGATTGATAATACTTAGAGGGGGGGATAATAGCAGATGGTGAGGGTGGGTAAGTGAGGATGTTGGAGGGGGCTTTAAGACAGTGAGGGAGGGGGGTGCCTTAATTTTAATTTTCCTCTTCTTAACTCAATTATTAGAAAAATAATAAGCTGGGTTAATAAAATTAACTGCCTAGAAAAAAACTAACTAGTTGAAATCAGAAATTAACTGAAGTCAAAACTTAACTGCAAACATATCTATTATTTGCAGTAACCTTAATTCCATGATACAGGAACACACTGTGCATAGCCTCTCGTATTGTCTCCATTCCACGAAATGAAAAGGAAAAGTTGGAAAGACCTCCACTAACTCGAGCACCAGGAAGAGTTTGCTAAAAAAAAAAACAGAAATAAATATTATTAACCTATTTAAAAAATTACAGCAAGGTATTACTAAATATATAATTGTTCATAATATCTATAACAAAATCTCTCCATATTAAGTGTCAGGTTACGGCAACTTTTTGTAATTGAATACCTGCAATTGAACACCCAAGCCATACCTTGCCTCAATTAAGTGGGTTCTTTCTTACTGTTTATTACTTTTTGCACAACTGATGGAATGTACCAATCACTGTTTTCACTCAAAATAGGCTCTCAAACTAAGACCAACTGGATCTAGTGTTGTACAATTCAGAAAGTAATAAAAAAGTGCTTGTAACTTTCAATCAGCCTCGCGCTGCACACTCCACAATCCGTCAAACCCCATTTACTCAATGACATTTAATTGCAGTCCACTCAGACCAATAAATTATTATTAATACTAAATATTTTGTTCACAATATTTTACATTACACTATAAGGGATAAAATAAAATTAATATATTCCAACCTTGATTGCTCTTGTAGCTTCAATGAAGTATTTTCCATAGTTATTATGTTCCTCCATTCCTGTTGCAACGGTGAGAATGTTTGGGTCAAAGATGATGTCGTTAGGATTGAAGTTCACTTTGGACACCAGCAGATTGTAAGAGCGTGTACAGATCTTTATCTTGTCTTCTAGCTCTGCTGCCTAAAAAAATGATAGAGAAGAATTAACAGTCGAACCACTCCTTATGGACAACTCTAAAACAAAGATACCTACTCTTATTAGAGACAGTTCATTTGCTAAATAAAATTTCTAAAAAACATTATCACTTTTAGTGTCAATATTTAGCACTGCTGTACTAATTGAAGACACTTTAAATAAGTAAACAAAATCTCAACTAGCAGGAGGTGGACTAGTTAGCTATTTACAAAGCAAGGAGGAGTTAAATGCAGGACCACCGAACACAAATCCATCATTAAGTGGAAGGGAGGAGGACTTGAATCCAGGACCTCCAGATTACTACAAGTCCAGTGCCCTAACCACAAATGTCATATAAACTCTTCTTCTCCATAAGTAGGGACGCCTCCAAAATTCATACACTTTTCCCTGTCTATTTGGTGCCCAATGTACAGAGGCTGTTGCAGAAACCTTATAACCACTGAATATAAATAAGAAAAAAGAGAGCTGTCACCAGGAACGTATCTCTTCCCACCTACAATATCCCCACACCTTTAATTTACCAGCCCCCCTACACCTTGACTTTTATATTTTAAACCTGAATCAAGCCACTTACTTGTCCTTCCTCGTCAAATGCCATGACCACCACAGCTGCTCCGTAACGTTTAATGATCTTGGCTTTCTCTAAAAAGTCCTCCTCTCCATTTTTCAAACTGATGCTGTTTACAATGCATTTTCCTTGTGTGCATTTCAGCCCGGCTTCTATCACATCAAAGTTGGATGAATCAATACAAAGAGGTACCTGATATGAAAAACAGAAAAAGAAGAGAATATTAAATATTAATAACTATTTTGCCAAATGTTTCTGACTGCAGTTAAGTCACGATAACTCGAACCCTCAATAACTTGAGCCTCCCTCTAACTCCAACCTCTTTCGATTCCCCCCAGGTTGTTTTCGTTTTTACTTATTTTACTCCCAATAACTTGAACTCCTGATAAATCAAACCTTTTTCGATTCCCTTGAAGGTTCAAGTTATCGGGATTCAACTGTACCATAAATGCCAGGGCATTTACATGTATTTAAAACTGACATAATTGTAGATCCAGAGTTAATTTTATAGCCTGATATTTTTGTACTTAAAGCTGAAAGTCTAAAGAAGGCACTTGAAGTGATTCCAATACCTTGGAAATCTCAGGCTCAGAGGAAATCAAGTTGACAAACTTTGACATAGCGGCCACGCCATCCAACATTCCTTCATCCATGTTGATGTCTAAAACTTGTGCACCATTTTCCACTTGAAGTTTGGCAACAGCTAAAGCTTCCTGTGTGTTATACAGAAATCAACACATAAATGAGGCATAATAAATATGTTCATTAAGTGTTTAAGATAATATTAAATAAATTGGCTTATAATTATCGCGTATTTCCAATAGAACACAGCTGAGTTTCTACTAATACAAATTAAATGGTCATCATGAAGGGCACTGAACATTTTGGATTACTTTAGAATGGTATTAGTAACATTTGGCATAATTAAAGAGACTGTGATTTCAATGTGCCTAGCCTTGGGATGTAGCTAAGGAAACACAAAGCCGACTCATCAACAAGCCAAGCTACCTTATTCTCACTAAATTTCGCGAGTACTTAATTTCGCGAAAAATCAAGAGCCATATTTCGCGAGTACTTAATTTCGCGATTTTGAGAGGAAGGTACAGTTGGAGTGTATTAAATTTCGCGATTTTTATCTATTCTTCAATATGAAGCTTTGACCTCGAAACTGTAACAACATAATTAATATGAAAGTCATCGTAAAAACAGCAAACAAAACAATATACACATGACAAAACATAAGGTATTAAACAGTCTAAATCCCTAATAGGTTCATCTACGACTGCAAAAGCGAGATTTTGAGGAACTTGGCGGCAGAGAACAGTTCAAACAGTGCGACTGATATAGTGGGAGATAACTAATGGACAAAATTAAACAAAAAACTTCTAAACATGAAGCTCAGACATGTTAGAATAACTATGATAAAACACATTGAGTTTTATCAGAGTTTTATATTATCAGTACGATATTAAATTTCGCGATTTTAAACTTCGCGAGTCCTATATTTCGCGAGTATTAAATTTCGCGTTTTTTTCAAAATCGCGAAAATCGCGAAATTTAGTACTCGCGAAATTAAGTGAGAATAAGGTAATTTTTCTGGTCTTGGCAGCCATAAATTAGAT
Source organism: Oculina patagonica (assembly GCF_052425735.1). NCBI lineage: Eukaryota > Metazoa > Cnidaria > Anthozoa > Scleractinia > Oculinidae > Oculina > Oculina patagonica. The sequence continues at coordinate 1,269,772 of NC_135770.1, forward strand.
TTTTCCAAATCTTTGTTTTTCCCAATAAAATTGTTTTTCTTTTTTGCAAAAAAAAATGCAGCCATATTTTCAATTTAATCAAAATTAATCATTGTTACGTTTACTTTACCTCAAATTTCCCTTCCTTGATCAGCCTGCAAAATCGTCTGGACCCAGCGACATTGCAACGTTCACCAATGTTCACAAACAGAGTGTCTGGCGTGATTCTCGTAGGTTCCAGACCTGAATATTCAACAGCATAGAAAAAATCAGCTTACAAATTAAAGATGATCATAAATAGAAAATTTTTCTTCTGGCGGGAAAGCAAAAATTTACCTGAAAGGTTCATGGCATTGGCAAAATGGTCTTCTGGTATAGGCCTTGGTTTGTAATGTTTGACTGCCTCGGCTATTGCTCTGAAAATAAAAAAGGAAATCACTCAACAAATGCACAATGAATCCAGGAATGTCAGTAAGGGTCAGCTGCCAGCTAATTTCAACGGCTGAAAGAGAACTTACTAGATATGGCTGAAACTTCACACAAAAACAAAGATTTAATAGGTAAACTTTTAGAGCTGCCAAGGCCAGAAAAGCCAGCTGGGCTTGTTGATGAGCCGGCTTAGTGTTTTCTTAGCAACATCCCTATGAATCAATTGTTAATTCTGGAATTATTTGCCTTGCAACTGATAAAATATACTTGAAGTTGAATGATCCTTTAATAAATTGTAATTACTATTTGAGGAATTTCAAGAGATGTAGTGCTCATTAAATTTTTAGATTCCTTATCCATTGTAGCACATCTGTACACTAGATATATATTTATTTATCACTGATAATTTAGAACAGGAAAAAAATACTGTGCAATAAATGTGTACATACTTGATGTGAGCAGGGGTTGTTCCACAGCAGCCTCCAACAAGGTTCACCAGTCCATCTCTTGCAAAACTCTGTAATTTTTGACATGAGGAGGGGTACATGTAGCATAGCAATAACAAAATACACCCAGGAAGTGTACAAATCAGGGTAATAAAAAACTATTTATAAAATAATAGAATTTCTGATCAAGAATTTTTAATTTTCTACTTCCTACAATAAATGAACATAAATGTACTATAATACAGTAAGTTATAGTTCTCTTGTGTAATACAGTATGTACTTGAAAGAGTTGACAGGACCATAAAACATTTTTGGATCTGCATCTACATGTAAATAATTTTCCTGCCAAAGTTTTCTGGGTCAAAAGCGTGAGATTTTTTGAGAGTGCCAGGATTTCCAAAGAAGACTTGACCATGTCGGAAGATTTCCGAAGACAGCCGAAGATTTCTTAAGATGTTCTGAACGTATCTTGGTTTCATTCCCAGGACGTGTTTTGCTAGACACACCCCCCATTCCCAATGCATTTCTTGTCAAAAATTTGATATTTCAGGGGAAGTATCGTCATTTTATACATGGCTTTCGTTTCTTGCATTGGTTTGAGCTTACATTTTTTGGAAAGTGTGGAAGTTTTGGTTGTAAGAACTCACATAGGCGAGTGAGTTCGTAAGCATGAGTTCGCATGGGATCAAAGTTTTAAACCCGCAGGCATGAGACTCATGCCTAAGACGTGTGAGTTGGCAGCTAGGTATAAAATAAATTTACGTACTAAACAGTATTTTGTATCATACCTTTAATTGTTCTGCAGTCATCTCTGGTGTTTCGTCATAGCCCCCAAAGGTGTTTGGAAGACCTGCAATGAATGGACACCTGATGTAAATCTAGTTTCCCGCGATTTGTCAAAATTTGCCAGTTGGTCACTTCCCAGAACCACCAACCCAACCATGACCAAAATGAGCAATCATGTTAATCAACTAGTCAATTAAAAAATATTTTACCTGCATTAGGATAACAGAGGACATAAGCTGTTGTACAAAGTCCCACGGCTTCTATAAATGGCCTCATTTCATTAGCACCCAGGGCACAATTAAGTCCAATGCTATTCGACAAGTAAAAATTGAGAGATTGAAATTAACACATGAAAAAAATAGTGAATATTCTTACATTTTAAATTTGGGAATTCAAGAAATATTTAAAATTAAATCATAAATTTTTAACTTTCATTAATTGCTTATTTATTATAATTTGAAGATAACATACCAAGCATGTGTTATGTTGTATGACTTACCTCAAGGGATTAGAATGTGAAACACTGATAACAAAAGCATCAGTTGTTTGACCTGACAGTGTTCTTCCACTCTTGTCGACAATAGTACCTGACACCTGACAAAGACACAAGGAGTACAACACTTATGTCAGCAGCATATACAATGTAGTACATGTATGACATGAGCATACACCTCTCTCTAGATCTGAAGGAAAACCAAGTTAGGAAAGGTTCCAAAATCTTAACTTAAAGCAATTTTTATAAACAAGTTGACTGAGGGAAGGGAAACGACTGTTGGTTCAAGTTATTGCGAGGTTCAAGAAATCAAACTTTCGAGATATTGGGATTTGACTGTGGTAGAAACTAATGAAGTGGTCAAACAGAACACTCTCCATTGAGGTAGTGGTTAGCTATATATAGCAAAAGAAGTGACTACCAAAGTTGTAAAACAAACAATATAGCCATTAGATTCTCCACTAATTATGTACAAGCTTATGTTTGAATGTATAATATGCTTAGAAGATCTGAAAACCTGTGGGGCAGAAACCTCCCAGTCAGTCAATGATTATTAATTAACCTAGATGTTGATGAAAACCTTTGTTGAGTATAGATAAATGGCACATGCATTTACTAATTAAAATAATAAAAACAGAAGTCAGTTGTTACTCACAAATATTGGGACCGGCTTGTATTCTTTTTCAAAGAGTTGTTCAATTGCAAACAAAGCAGCCTAAAATTAAAACAGAAAAAATTTTATGTTTCAATCTTGTTTATCAAGTTGTTCTAAACAGATTCACCTTAACCCTTTCACACCTGAACCGGCCAAAACCGGCTGACCGGAAACTGCGCTGCTATTCCTGAACCGGCCAAAACCGACCGAAAAAAAGTCATTGATTTGACCTTCCCACCCCTCCCCCAATAAAGTACATTAGCTCACCAGCTTTCAGTCTATTGTTTTTAAGTTATTGACCAATCAAATTATAGTTACTGCGCATAACAAAGACCTCCCGAGTATGAGAGAGAGGGATGCAAATTTTGTCTTGTATCATGACGGAGCGCGCAAACATGGCGACAGTCACGAAAGGTTTCTGTAAAGGAACCTTTTGTGCATTGTCGTTCGTGAGCGAGGAAACCACTTAGTTTATTATCAACTTGGAGATGATAAAGCAAAGAAACTTCCTTTGTGGCAGGAATTTGCTTTATCATCTCCAAGTTGACAACAACCTAAGTGGAAAATGGTGACGCGAGTAAATCCTTTAAATGTTAGTGCTGAAGAATTCAGGGCGATTTTCGGGGATTCTGATGAAGAAGACACCGGTAATATTGACGGAGATAGTTCTGATATAGATTTCGGATGTATTGATGAAGATGGTGAGGAAAGCGATGAAGAAATTGACAACGAAGGAGCCGCCGAAAACGACCACGAAGAGCCACGACAACAATGGACGGCTAACCTCAGCAACATCGCTGCTGGCGAATTTACTGCACGATCGGGAATCGTCGTAGACGTTGGAGACGAGCCTAAAGCTGATGATTTTTTTAGCTTGATGTTTGGCGAAGATCTTTTTGACAAAATCGTGTTAGAGACAAACCGCTACGCTCGCCAAAAATTAGCCGACAACCAACAACGTCTTGCTAAATGGCGCGACATCACGAAACCTGAATTGAAAGCTTACTTCGGAATTTGTGTCATCATGGGGTTGAATATTCTTCCAAAAGTCGCCGACTACTGATCGTCCGACATTTTTATGGGCAATGAAGGAATAAAGCGAGTGATGCCGAAAAACAGGTTCGAAGAAATAAGCCAATAAATTATTTGCATCTCAATGATACGAGTCGGGAACCGGCGCGTGGAGACGCAAATTTTGACAGACTTTACAAATGCCGCCCTGCTTTGACCGCCGTTCTGAGAAATGTTCAGCGCTGTTATTCGCCAACAAAAAACATTTCCATCGACGAGGGAATGATAGCGTTTAAGGGCAGACTTTCATTTCGGCAATATTTACCGGCTAAGCCGACGAAATACGGTATAAAAGTGTGGATGGCGGCCGATGCTTCGAATGGTTTTGTCATCAATTTTTCTGTTTACCTAGGAAGCGACGGGCAAATTCGAAGGCGCCACGGCCTTGGATATGATGTCGTTATGGATATGGCATGTCCCTTTCTCAGAAGAAAACATCACGTTTTCTTCGACAATTTCTTTTCAAGCCCTGTTCTTTTAGAACATTTGCTTGACCAGCAAACATACGCGTGTTCAACAGTAAGATGCACACGCAAAGATCTGCCGCCATGTGCTAAGAATAAACTTCGCCAGCCAGGGCAAACGATCACGCGACAGAGAGGTAGCCTTCTTTTTACTAAGTGGCACGACAAGCGAGACGTAGCATTTTTATCGACAAATGTTTCGCCAGAAGAGCCTTCCCGTACCGTTCAACGTAAAAAGAACGAAAGAAACATCGAGATTCAAAAGCCGCGTGTCTCAGATGTTTACACGGCAAATATGGGAGGAGTTGATCGAGCCGATCAATTTCGTTCGTATTATACCGTAGGAAGGCAGTCACGAAAGTGGTATAGATATATTTTTTGGTTTCTTTTTAATGTTGCTGCCTGTAATGGCTATATTCTTGAATGTGAGCACCGAAGAGGACGCCATCAGCGGAAACGATCACAAGCCGCTTTTCGTCTTGAGTTGGGGAAGCGCTTGATAAACGGCTTCAACTGCCGAAAGCGACAAGCCAACCAAGTGGCGGATCAAGAGCCCCAAAGAAATCACCAAGCGACTCGAATCGAAGGCCGAAAAAAAGAGTGTGTGAAGTGTAAATCTGCTGGCCGAAAAACAGCGAAAGGCTATCCTGTTGAAACCAGAAACAAGTGCCAACAGTGCGGTGTTGCGTTGTGTAAAGTGGGGTGCTTTGATGCTTATCACCGTGAAGACGCTTGAACATTAGAGTTCATTTCATGATCTCTAATTTCTGTTTTAGCGAGTGAAATAAACCTGTAAATATGCCAAAAACACTGGATATGACATTTATTTTCTTTATATTTTACATTTTGAAGTAATAAACTTGTATTTTAGTCTTTTGATACAGCAGAAGCTTGGAACTGAGACCGCGGTTATGGCGGCAAATTCAAATTTTTTAATGAACATGAAGTTTGGAGTGACTTAACTTAAACAATTTTTTTCCTATGTGTATTTTAAGCTTTTCATTAAAAAGAATGATGTTTCAGCAATAATTTCCAATAAACAGTTTGGACTGTAAAGGCCTCAAATTCTACTGAGCATGCATGTTTTGAATTTTGGTGAGTTTATTGTGTGAGTATTCTAATTAGCTCCAGGAATAACAGGCGTTCAGGCTCATGAGGCCCCCAGGAGTGAAAGGGTTAAGTACTTTATACTCTTAATGCTTTCCCTGCCCAAGAGCTGACTTTTGAAATAAAATCAACTCCAAAAATCCACTCATGATTCGATACCTGAATACAGACAGTGTATAGTGTCTCTGATTGGTTGATTCTCATAAATGTATATTATGAAAATTACAGAACTGAGCAACGACCAATCAGAGCTAGGCCTCACATACATTTCTGCACAGAATTTTTAGGTTGAGTCTCCAGTGGCCATGGATCTTAAAACAAAATTAAATTGTGTGCAAAGATTGTAAATAATTTTCATGGCAAATAAGGTCACTCATTGCCCAGAGAAAAGCTAAGATATGGGTGAAAAGATTTTATTAGTGTATGCAGGAGATTGAATGGCAGAGATAAGCCCCTGCCAGGGTAAATTATGACAAGGGTCATGGCTCCAAAAGTGGCGACAGCATATAAAATGAAATTTTGACAAACAATAACCTTTCTTGCCAAATTTCGACAAGTGTCATAAAGACCTAGTCAAGAATGACAGATGAAACAGCTACACCAGACATTTTGAAATTCAGACAAGTGACTTGGGCCCCCCCTGGCAGGGTCTCAGAGATGTGTAAAATAGTACAGTTCAACAAAGGAGAAGTGGGTGGGTGAGCCCCTTTATTGTGTATGCACCTGACAATGTCTTGCATATGTACCTTAGCATTTGCAGTGTCAAAAATTGTTTCCACCATAAGGACATCACTGCCACCATCCAAAAGTCCTCTGGCTTGTTCAGCATATGCATCAACTAACTGATCAAATGCTGTAAAACAAGGATATTCTTAATACCACTGTTTATTCAGGTAAACCATGTACTACAGGTATATACATGTACGTATGTGTACAATGAAGCTGGGTTGTTTTTTTAAAAAAACATGTACATGAGTATCACTGAATCTAAAAATGATAATTTTTACTGTTAGTTGACACTCTTTAATTAGCTCTAAGTTATGTTGCATAGATCCACAAATCTGATTTGGTTCTTCCATTATTATTGTCTATTTCTCTGATATTAAAACATCATCTTCTTGAAAGGGAAAATTGTTATTAGAAGGTAGCAGACTTACTGATATTTCTGTATCCTGGATTTTCCACACTGGGTGAGATGGACAGTGTTCTGTTTGTTGGGCCCATTGCTCCTGCCACATATCTCTTTACACCTGCAATAATTAATTACAGTTAAAAGCTTCATTGGTCTAAGTGCTTCTCTTCATATCAGTTTAAAAAAGGGCAAATTCTTCCAACTTGCAGTACTTTGACATTATTTACAATACAGTATAATTATTCAAGTATTTATAACATTTGCTGGAATACCTGTGGAATCGGTAACTTCCTTTGCTGCCTTTTTAGCAATTTCAGCTGATGTCTTGTTTAACCTGTAAACCTATTAAACAGAAAACCAAACAATCACTATAAATGGTTCAGAGTAGTAAATGATGTGGCATACTGTCGCCTTGTTCATAGTTTAGCTGGACTTCGGGTTTCAAACTACATGTATAGGGGAGGAGATAGCAGGCTCAAATCTTGGCCAAACCACTGACCAGTTGAAGTAGCACTCCCTGTCAGCTTAATTAATGCTCAACACCAAGCTAATCTTATATCAACTGCTCTGATACTGAAGCGCTGACCTTGTCTCCAACACTTACTTATACCTGACGTTAAACAATACAACACTGACATTCAGAAAGAGATTCAAGGAAATTTGATACTGGCTAGGGTTTGTAGTCTGGCCCCTAAAGCTCATTTTTCTATCAACACTGCTCTGTGTCATCATCACCATTATCAACCAATGGGTGAAACCAGTAGAAAAGCAGTCGTGTTTTTGACTGTTGGAGATCTGCAAATCTGATATTAAGTTCTCCCATTGTTTTCTATTCACTGATAGAACAAATCATGATTGCAATCATTACTCTTTAAAGGGGCAATTTTTCTTGATTTTTGTAGTTAAAAGTATATAAAATTGTAGGTTTTCGACTGCAATTCTTCAGAGCTCTACTAAAACAATACAGTATTACTATGGACCAAGTAGTGGGCGTTGACTGTCATTTGACTACTCACCTTTGTTTTCTATGAGCGAAAGCCAACTCAGGGCTCTGTACATTGTTGACTATTCGCTCATAAAAAAACTAGGACTCATAGTATCATTAAGGGCCAGTCACCAGGCAAACTGACTGGCTATGAACACGACTTTGCCCAGATGTTTTCAACATCTGAACAACTTCAGTTTACCAAATTAAAGAAGACAGGGCCTTGCAGATATGCTTTGCAGGGCGCAAAACCCTGATGTCCACCTGATCCAAACCTTAATAAATCCCCTGCTTATTGGGAACTGGACTGCGATTCACTAAGTTAGATTGTCAATTTCTTACCAAGTTTTCAGCTCCATAGTCCGCCTGTGCAATGCTTGTTCCACTGAATGTGTTGGTTTCAACAAAATCTGCTCCTGCTTCCAGGTAACCCTAGTACATGCACAAATATGATAAAAAGTATGTTTATTTTCATCTATTTAACAATTAGATGGCAAGCTCAAGGTATTTTTCACCTGTTACTTGGCAGGAGGTAAAGCCCCAACCAACTATCAAAGTACTGGCATAGAAACCAAAAGCAAGCCTGCCATCTTACTGTTTTAGCATAACACGCTGAACAATGATTTATTGAAGTATAAAATTCAGCAAAAAACTGAGTGCGTGCTCCAAGAGCCATCTATCAATCAACAGACAGCACCAGTGTAGCCAATCAGACTGCACAATTACCTAATAGACGGTCAGTGAGTTATAATACATAATATTAGCCAGTAAGTTTAGTAATAGGTTCTACACTCTGTATTTTTTGTATAAAATATGATAAAAAATACGTGTAGATCCATATAGAAAATAAAAAAAAAAAAACACACAGTACCTTGTGAATCTCCTCAATAATATGAGGTCTTGTTAAACTAAGAAAGTCATTGTTTCCTTTCAAGTTGTGTGAGTGGTTTTTAAATTCTTCTCCTGTTATGAAAGATAATGAAAAAAACGATCTGTTTGAAAAATATACAAATAATCCTAAATAAATATTGAGCTGAGTATATAGTATATTTTTTCAAAAATTTCTTTTGATAACCAAGTCTCTTTTAAACTGATTATTGCAACAAAAGATTTTAATGATTCTCATGGGTATAATTAGCTTAAAGTTTTGCATTAACGTACAATGTACATGTAGCTAGGTTGCATCAGAACTTTATTGATGAAGAGTTTTTACTTTCTCGTACATTTGATTCGTACATTTACATTCCTATAATATTGTCAAGGTTTAAATACTTCAGAGTGAGTACACTATGGAAAATTAAATAACAAAGGCTCAATTCAGCTGTTGTCTGAAGTCCTATACGTGAAGTGATTTTACTGAATACCGGTAATTTATATGCAAACCCTTTAGTTGCGTGACATAAACAGATGTGAACGATAAGCATAATTAACCCAACAGCTAAAAAAAGTGTGAAATGAGAAGAACAAGGTTGAAATGAAAGCAAATGTATCCGTAAAAAAATTATAATATACAAGGTACCGTACAATCCACTGGGAAACTAGTACAGTTGCGAAACTTCTGTCAGACAGCTAGCGTTACACAATGATCGAAAGTTCTTTATATAACGTACGAAGTGATCCCACGTGAGAATCGAATATTTACCTCTAAAATCCTCTTCTTCCAAGTGATAACTTTGTATCATAGTCCCCATTCCACCGTCGAGAATCATTATTCTCTTCTTTAACGTTGCTTCAATTTCCGCTGCGACATCTGATAAACATCACGATAACAAATACGTATTTAGAAATCAAACGATCAAAACCCATACATCGTTCTGTAAATTAAAGTGAATTTCGAATAAAAAACTGCAGTGTAGACTTACCTGTGGACTCGATAAAAGTATCGCTTGCTTTTACTGTCGGAGGCATTTTGGAGGATGAAAATACTGTGTTGTTTTTGAGTGAGAATGCAAGTCTTCTAGTTAATCTGCCAGCGAATCTTGTCAGATGCATAAAACAACTTCTCTCCCGCCATTATAAATTGCGTAAATCACAAAAGACTGGGAACTAAAGTTATGCAATACGTTGCATTATCTAACAACAGATTTGATTGGTCTATTTACCAAGTATTTTTACACTGGATCGTGACTCAACCAATCACACACTGTTTTAGTTAATTGGAACGCGTGCCTGGAAATTCACACGAAACAAGAGTCATCGTTCCTCTTGCTAGCGGTCATGTGAGAACAGGTTGAACGTGGTGTAATCATCACATAGTGTGGTTTTAAACACCAGTGCAAAACAAAATGGCAGAAGACACGTAGGGATATGGACTTTTTTGTCGGCGAGTTATATTTCATGTTTCATGGGGAAGGATTTGGAAAAATACCGTGCTGAAAGAGCAACAAAATACAGAGAGACTAGAAAGAACTGGTGGAAACCTTCGTTTTTGCTTCAAGGGACAAGATTGTGCAATTTCACAACATGGTTTCAATTGAATACTGACCAGCCCAATGGGAAAGTGTTGTCTTGGTTTATTTTGTTCTTAAAAGTCATCTTCTGGATCTTGCTCTGGGGCTTCTTCATTCAAATAGAGTTTGGAACTGTGTTTTTTATTGTGTCGATGTTTTACTGGGTGTATGCGAGTATGCAAGCTGGCACCAGGAAGGCTTGGGAACCGAGTGCCTACTCCGTGTTCAATGAGAATTGTGAAGCCATCGATGGAACTTTGAATGCAGAACAGTTTGAACGAGAATTAAAGTTCGGAGCAGGATCAGTTTCAGCAAAATAATTATACTGTCTGCGTTTAATAGTTTTTCATCTGGACTAGCAGTAACATAGCAAACGGTGCAGCCCAGGTGAACTCAATTCACTTGACTTGAAAGCTAAACAATATTTAAAAAATCTTGCTTCAATGATATAATTTGTACAGATGTATATAAAAAGATTTATTGAAGCAAATTAATATTTCTTCATTAGAAAGGCATGTTGTTTCTTTCATTGTTTTAGGAGATAAATTAGTTCTATTGTGCAACAGCTGCTTACATGCCAGTTACATTTATCAGAAAATATAACTTAAGGGATTGTGAAATCTAGGATCATCAGCTATAAGAATTCTGATACAAATGAAAAACAATTTAAATAGAGGTGACAATTGGGGTCATTTTGGCTATTGTGATAGTCGAATTACTATATTGCAATACTATTGCGATAATAGTGACACTATTGCGATTGTGTTGTAATTAGTGAATTTATAGCATTGTAATCATTTCTTTCTTTTGAGGGGGGTGGAGTTAATAATCAAACCACAATTTTGAATGCGGATAATGCAATGGAGACGAGTGACGTCCGTGAAGTTTGCTTTTATTGCTTGTTATACAGTACAGATTCTGAAACAACGAACAGAAAGCCGAGAGACGACAGCAGAGAACAAGAGAGGCATTTTTCAATTAAGGAAAAAGGACAACAGAACACCATTTGAAAACTATCGAACTATCGATAGTTAATGAAACTGTCGCAATTGTTATCGATAGTTAAATTTGCGATAGATCCATCGCTATCGGAGCACTCCCAATCGTGATGCATCGTTACACCCCTAAATTCAAATACAAAATCTGTTTATCTCCACAAATTGCACCAGTCCTGTTTTACTTCAACTGTAACCAATATCGCATGGCAAAATAATGTCAAGGGTTTATTTCAAACTTCTAAATTGTTTACTTTTTTATAAAAAAAGTAATTTTAAAACAATTTATCACAAATTATTGCATGAGTAAGCACAAAGGACACCGATTTATTTTTTTATTATTTATTTGTTAAAAAAATATTAGCAATGTAAACACATAAAGGGGCGCATGCTATTATAAGCCCCTCCCCAGTCCCCTACTTTTGCACTCCATCATGGCCCTTTTAGGATGACGACCCATGACCATGCTTCCAAAAAAATGTTATTTATACTATCATACTAATCACAAGATACAATTCAGACAAAATACAAGACAGCTTTAACAGTACAACTTGTGTTTATTTCCATTTACAGTGGAGGCGCCTACCGTGGCCACCCAACAAACTACAGTGTCCGTTACGTTCCTGCGGGATGAAACGAAAGTATCATAGACCGATCAAGCAAGGAGGCGTGGGTCAAACAAAAAATAAAAAAAAAAAAGTGTTGGGGGCCACGGGGGCGCGTTACTGTAATAAACAAATTTCTTTCGTCTGTTACAATTTCTGAGTTACCTTAATTGGCCAGAAAAACTTCCTAGTAAAAATTTGACGATCGATCAGAGAAAAACTATACTTAGATTTATTTTCAAAATAACTTCACCGCACATTCACACGTTAAATGCAACTGCAAAGTTAGTTTTGTCTGTGAACTCTCCAATTGGTTGCCATGTAAGAGATGCATCTAGGGTGACTTCATGTAACCACATATAAAAAATATACCTGATATTAAGTTCCAAACTGTAATTTTATATTATTATTTATTTTTTATTTCATTTTAGAATTATATTTTAATTTATAGCTAATTTAGTTATAATTTCTAACAACTAAACAATTTGATAAATACATTAAGATTAAGACAAGCATTTTAAAACTGCATAAGGTTTCAATGAGCGCTAAACCTGGCACATTTACATTTATAAAATTTTCAAATGTAAATATATGGCATGCAGTCATTGAATTGTTATGTAATTTTGCTGCTCACCTTTCTCTTTAAGTATTTACTTTTTTTATTGCAGTTATAAATATTTCTATTGGTTATTATTTAAAATATTGTCATTTTGGAACCTGCTATAAGGTTTACTTTTCATGCACGGCCCATGAAGTCATCCCAGATTCAAATCTATTATGGCAACCAACTAAAGAGCTCATATAGATAAAACTGGTTTTGCAGTCACATATATCGCACAAATGTGTGTTGAAAGTAAATGCAAATAAGATTTTTCCTTATCAAGATACTGTTTCCTTTAATGCTTAAGGAGGGGGGGAAAGGGGGTTTGCAAATCCCCCCTTTTTTCATTTTATGCCGATTCCGTTGTTCCGTTTATTTTATTATCAATTTTTTTTAAGGACCAAAATCCTTTTAAAAATATTTTATTTTATCCCGCCCAAAAAATATATAAAAAACCATCTTTTTTTCTTTCCCCCCCTTTGCTCTTATCAGGTCTCCTTACTATTTCCCATACATTTTTTTTTAATTGATGTTTGTTCTGGAGAATTGTCGTGGTTCATCAACAAGGTATCCTCTAGTTGATGATTGTCTTTGTTCTCGCCACTTGACTGATGGACAGCAGAGTAAAAATGTAAGGAGAAACCAGTTGTTGATTTCTAGATCTTTTCAGTAGAGACAGGAATCTTTGCTGGAGTGCAGACGAAGCATATTAATTTCAACCAGCTATATGCATGTTCTTTCAGTCATTGATCTCCACTGCTTTTGATATGTTAATTACAGCTGGGATGTGATGGTATTTGCTTCACTTGGTGTTGATGAGTTAGCAGAGCAGTCAACAAGAGCTTCACCCTTCTCATTCTAGGGATTGTATTAGAATGGGATTCTGTGAAATAGATCTAGAGCCTGCAAAGAACTAAATAAGAAAACAAATAAAATAAATGAGATTTGCAAGCAAGATCGAGATATGTATCTGCTAGAAGAACCTAAACTTTTGTAAATAAACTGACTTATGGATTAGTGTGACCACTTGAATGGGGTCACATTAATATAACAACTGTTTCTGTTTATGAACCTGGGTAACATCGAAAAATACCAGTTCTACAACAAAATTTTAATCCAAACTCTTGATTGGTTTATTGACAGTTTTGGTTAATAATTATCCAAAGAGTAATTGATTTCGAGCTTAATTATGACAAATATGCTGCCAGGGATGGATGTTTATATAGATGAGTGAATGGAAAAAAAATAAATAAAAATGCTCTTGCTTGTGCATTGAAATGTTCCTTCACAGTTTTGGTAGTTGTCTTAATTTTTATTTCACTCATTTTCTGGCCATTTTCTTATATTTAAACTTATCTAAAATCTGTGAGCTGATACAGATTGTAACATTTAAATACCTTTTTTGGATTAGGTCCTCTATCTCTACACCACAGCACCATCTCTGCTATTTAGCAAGGAACCTATTGACATCAGCAGTACTTTAGCTTGTCTGTGTAGACTAGACCCCAACTAAGGAGAAAAAGGTTATAATAAATAATCAGTAAAAATGTAACATTAACAAATTCAAACCCAAGAACTGATATCAACATTACATATCCGTCACTTGTAATAAATTGTTAAGTCAAAAACAGATCTGAAGTCATCACTAACTATATATTATTAATAATAATATGGTAAATTTGTTTTTATTATGACTCACCCAGAAGAACACTGCTTTGAGATGTCATTTCCCTCCACATTCAACTTTCTTGAATACTTGGTCCATGTACAGTCCTCATCTAGTATTCCAATTCACCTGGAAGATCAAAGAAATTGACACAATGAGGATTGACTATTTATAAAATGGATCTGTGTTGTTGTGACTGCTATAACAATGCATTATAACCTCAATTTGATAATTTATGTAGATTGACCATTTATGAAATTATCAATGCGCCAATCTGTTTTACTGCAATGTTCAGCACATGTTTCTTGAAGATACAATTATATGTGAAGGGTATATAAATGATCTGCAGAATGATTTTGTTTGCTCTTTTGCTTTATACAGTCATAAACTACCGCTACCAGGCCATAAACTTCCCAAGGTTAACACAGATCAAGATCTGATGTGAAAGGAACGGGGAACCCTCGAATGTGACCAAATATTTGTTGAAATCTTCCCTACTCCAATACTGTAAAAATTCTTATGATAACAAGCCCCCTTATCCTTGAAACAACAGTCACAGGAATTTAAAAAAGTAACACAGATCTGAATAAATACCACTCTTCTCAGGTCCTCTATCTTCACACCACAGCATCATCTCTGCATGCTATTCAGTTAGCAAGGAACCTGTTGACATACCAGCAAGTCATTAGATCCTGGTCTGCGAAGACTGGAACCCAACTAAGAGAATTTAAGTAAAATGATAAGTAAAAATGTAGCATTGTAAAAGGCAGGCAATATAGGCAAGCTCTGATATCAACATATTTATACCACTGTAAAAAAAAAATTGTGCCATCAAAAACATCCATGGGTTATTACTGACTATACTAAAAGTTCTCGATGAGAAAATTCAAGTTTATTTTATTATGACTCACCCAGAACAACACTGCTTTAATATGTCATTTCTCTCCACATTCGTCTTTCTTGGAAAACTTGACCCATGTAAGTCAACATCCAGTATCCTAACCTGGAAGATCAAAGAAAACACAAAACAGATTTAGTTATAGCATATCTAAGTTGTTTTGCTGTAACAACATATAATTTCTTGAAGACACCTGATCTCGATTTTTTTAAATTTTAATTTATTAGACATGATGCAAGACTTCCCGAGATCCCTTGGTCCAACATGAGTGCAGATCAACAGAAAAGAAAGACCATGGTTCATTTCCACTAGAATCCGTACAAAATAATATAAGCCCGCTTAGTATTCAGGAATGACACAGCAAACGGCCCGACGCAAGCAGCTTTGAAGCGCAAATTACTTGGTACGTTTATCAGCCAGATTTACGAAGAGAAAACTTATATTGTGTTTAGAAAGCTAACATGAAAGGACGATTACTTCAACATCGTGCAATTTTCAAGAAAATCAGGTCAACAAACTGTAAATTAAAATACACTTACAATCCGCCATCTTGAATTTGAAAGTAAAACTGCTGGTCAGCTACCGTTTGTACTGTCGTCTCAAGAGACTGCTCCGGCCCCAGGGTCTTCTCTTATTTTGAACTCGAGGTTGCAACTACTTGGATTCCAAGCTGTGAACGCAAGCAAAATCACAAATGTACTAGGCATTCATATTCCAATATAGCCCTTCGTAGCCATATATGAGCATACCTTACTCATATATATCCAGAAATAGCTCTACATGTGGATATTCCATCGATAGGCATCCGGGCGATCCATGAAAAAACCTGAAAAAATAATAAGAACAAACTGCAAAACGATCTGCACAGCAAGGAGAAGAGATCCCGGCACTGTACAGGAAACAAAATATATTCGATTCTTTTTTTTTCAATATCATTTTGTCTCAATCTCTTCTTCTTTCTGTGACCCCTACTGTGGTCATCAGTTTTCAATGACTAATAAAGAAAGGTTTACCGTACGGTTGGGATGATAAACTGTAAATTCTAATATTTCGTCAGGCATGGCCTGACTTCTTCAGGGATGAACTGTGTTCAGTAGTTCATTCCCTGAAGAAGTCACTGCACAACCTAACAAGGCCTGAGTTCTTCAGGGAATGAACTCTGTAGTTCATTCCCCAAGAAGTCAGGCCATGTCAGGGTGCGTTAGATTGTTTTTTTATTGTAAAGCCACACGTCTGTTGTGACTAGCATTTTAATAAAGACTTCTTCTATTTTTTAAGGAATAAACTACACAGTTTATTCCTTAATATAAAGAAGTCACGACACGGCTTGACGTGGCCGGCCTGACTTCTTCAACCGGGAATGACTGAACTACACAGATCATTTCCTGAAGGAGTCAGGCCATGCCTAACGAATATTCAAATTTATAGTTTAACATCCTGAAGCGTACGGTCCGAGCCTGCCTTTATAGATGTTTGAATTCTTCTGACTAGATCCAAAACGATCGAGACTTTGTTGTCCGCCGGAGGTGATTTTGAAGTCTGCAAATGATGCGACACTCTTTAGTGGATTTTAGTATGTGCCAAAGAGGGCCAAAACGAATTTCCACGTGAGGAGGAGTGAACACGAAGCCCCTATGAGACCACGTAGAGGATATAAACATGTGTGCGCTATATAGCTCACAATTCGGAGTTGCGAGAATTGTCGAAAATGTCCGAAGATATGAAGACGATTTCTGAGAGTTGTCTAAGCAAAACTGGAGTTTACCCTGAGTGAGTTCGTGACGTCGTGCCCAATCGGGTATGCCTGCTCTTTAATTTCTGGGAACGAATGAGTGCCGGAAATTTTTGTCTTTTGTGTACCTGGAATTCCGAAGATGTATGACGTTCTGACGTAGTTTTTATAAATTCTGACGGAGATTTTCAACCGGTAAACGATGTACAGACACTGCCGAAGTTGTCTGAAGTCAGAGTACTCGGAATTCCGAAGATGTTTCGAAGTTTATCGAATATATTCCGACAGGAGGGTGATAGGCTCCTGATTCTGAGATGTTCGGTATACGATGTATGGACGCTGCCAAGATGTCCGAAGCTTTCCGAAGATTGTATAATCATTTTTCCGCTTTGTGCCCAGTCCCACAATGCGTCTGGACTCGGTTTTGGTGGATTCGATCATTTATAGCATTTTTTTCTCGAAATTAAATCGAATAAACAAATATGCTGCGTTGCTTAGGAGCTAGTAGTTCGGATTTGTGAGACAGGCGTTGTATTGAGGTGCACATGCTACATGTTATAATAATAATAATAATAATAATAATAATAATAATAATAATAATAATAATAATAATGATGATGATGATGATGATGATGATGATGATATGATCACAATAATAAAGATTTAAGTAATAATTAGTAATGAAATAATAATAATAATAATAATAATAATAATAATAATAATAGCGTGAGACTATGTGAAGGGTTTCTTCAATCAAGTAAGATTATTTATCACAGGAAGTTAGCTAAGCCGACATAGACTGCATTGGCTGGAAAGGAAAAATCCTACTCATCTTCCCTTATAAAATGTAAGAATTGTATATCGTCCCTCCCTCACTTTGTAACGTCAAGATGACTTATATATTTAGTTATTACAGAAGTACATACAGATTATGTACTTCTGGTTATTACAATTCATGCCAAACAACAACGACGACAACAGCGGCGGCAGCAAACTATATAATGAACAATAATACAACAACCAAAACCAAGAAAACGAAATAAGACTAAAAAAAAATAAAGGATACCAGTTTCCTGAACCAGGCCTGAAAAAGATAAAAAAATAAAGAACAAGAAAGAAACAAAGAAGAAAAAAAGCATGTAAACACCCGCGCTTTTGATACAGAATTGACGCAGGGAATGCACGTAATATAACCACTATACCATACATATAATAGTTGTACGTAGTGATAGATGACCTTACGAAGTCTTACATGAGCATTACAATTACGCTAGTTACATACATTGTCATTTATTGTCATAATAGTATATTGTCAAAACCCTTCATAGCCTTACAGAGTGACATGACCTTGTCATGACCTTGTCTTATTGTCCGCCGGATGGCCCATGCAGAATTTTGAGTGCTCAGGATTATTTTTTCTTAACTGATTCAGTTCTGCAAATGATACGACAGTCTTTAGTGGTTTTAGTGTGGTTTTGCCTTTATTACGAGAGACTTTTGCTAAAAAAAAATATTTCCGCGATGTGAACAGGTGTGCGCTTCATGATAGCTCACAGTTCAGTAGTTCGTTCCCTGCGAAAATTGTCGAAAATGTCCGAAGATGTGAAGACGATTTCTGAGAGTTTTCGAAGCAAGACCGGAGTGTACTCTGAGTGAATTCGTGACGTCATGCACAATCGAGTATATCTGCCAACTCTTTAATTATTGAGAACAAATGAGTGCCGGAGAATTTTGTCTGTAGAGTACCCGGAATTCAGAAGATGTTTTTGACGTTTAATTTTTTTCATATATTCTGAGATGTTCGACCGGTTAACGATGTACAGACACTAGCGAAGATGTCCGAAGCTTTTCGAAGTCAGAGTACTCGGAATTCCGCAGATGTTTCGACGTTTATCGAATATATTCTGAGATGTTCGGTATACGATGTATGGACGCTGCCAAAGATGTCCGAAGCCGGTTCCGAAGATTGCGCGCTTTGGATTTATGCGTCTGTACTTGGATCGGTGGATTGGATCATTTATAGAGAAATTAAATCGAATAAAAAAACGTGCTGCTCGGTTTAGGAGCTAGTAGTTCGGATTTGTGAGACAGGCGTTGTATTGGTAGTCGGGTTGTGCAAGTGTGATATACGTTTTCATTTAGCAGAGGTGTAAATGTTATAATAATAATAATAATAATAATAATAATAATAATAATAATAACGATGATGATGATGATGATGATGATGATGATGATAATAACAATGATGATGATGATGATAGTGTGAGACTATGTGAAGTGTTTCTTCAATTAGGTAAGATTATTTACCACAGGAAGTTTAAGCTAAGCCGACATAGACTGTATTGGCTGGAAATAAAAAATCCTACTCATCTCCCCTAATGAATGTAAGATTTGTATATCATGCCTTCCTCACTTTGTAACGTCAAGATGACTTATTTAGTTATTACAATTCATGCCAAACAACAACAACTGCAGCAACTATATAATGATAAAACCGAGAAAATGAAATTAGACAATAAAAATAAAGGATACCAGTTTCCTGAACCAAACCTGAAAAAGATCTCAAAACAAAGAAGACGAAAAAACATAACATATACACACCCGCTGTTGTGATACTGAATTGACGCATGATGAAGGCGCGAATCATAACCACCATACCATACATAGCCTACATAATCATACTTAGTGATACATGACCTTACAGAGTCATACGTGAACAGAATTACGCTAGTTACATAGTCATACATTGTCATAGCCCTACACAACCTTACAGAGTTATTCATGACCATTATTTATACACAATACATAGACATACATGGCCTTACATAACCTTTCAGAGTCATACATGATCCTTAAAACACCAGTTACATAGCCATACATTGTCATACATGGACCTACATAACCTTACAGAGTCAAACTGAACATGACCATAAATACCATAATACTATTACTACAAATTGCCCTGTAGCTCTCTACATGGTCTTTGATAGCCATACATTTTTTACATGGACCTATATAACCTTTCAGAGTGATAACATGGCCATTATTAGATTTTTATTTAACCCTATATATCCCCCCTACGTCACGGTGGTCTTTGCTTACAGGGCCATATTTTGCCAGTCACACAAATAGCCCTACGTAGCCATTCATAGCCATCAGTCTGGCGGGCAGCCACGGTCCTCTTTCTGTCAAATGTGAATCATAACTAAAAAGTTAGTATACTTAGCAATTATTCCACAAACGCGCAAACTGTTAAATATGAGATGGCCGGCTATCATCTCATATCTAACAAGTGCGGGTGGAATAATTGCTTAACTATAAGGCAACTAATTAAGTTATGAAAATTTAATATCCAATGCCACAGTTTTTAATGATGTTGTTGTAAGACAGCACTTATTGTATTTTAATTTAAAATGATCTTCAGGCACATAAACGAGTAAATCAAATAGGATTCACTCACGCGCTGTTCCCATCATGGCTCTGTAGCTCAGATGGTAGAGCAGTGTACCTGTAACCCAAATGTCGTGGGTTCGAATCCCACATTAGCCCCATTTATCAGTGATCAGGATTTACAGTGATTTTTTAATTTAAAAATGATCCTCAGGCACAATAATGAGTGAATAAATGGTTGTGGGTTCGAATCCCAACCTGTATTTCACACTAGTAGAAAAGTAAAACCCGTTGTCAAAATTATCTCAAAATTTGGAACAAAATCGATCTTATCTTATCTACATACGTTATTTAGCCATATCTAGTACTTTATATTCTTAAATTTTGATACTTCAGTCCAACTGACATAAAGCCAGTTCGTTCTCTGACCAAATGGACACAGGCACACGCTCAGGTTCGTGCGTTAGCACTGGCAGGGGTTCATGTCTTCGCAAGCACTCGCATGGCAGTCACACTGGCACTGGCTCTGTGTCATGAGGTCAGACGGAAGAAACAAAGGCCGCAATATTTAGAGAGGAAACCCACATCAGCCGTAGCTGGTTTTCATGCGGGCCCTCTATCCAGAATGAATTGGAATTTTATATCTAATTTTCAGCAGGGTAGGAAACCGGAATGCCTGAGGAAAAAAACCGCGGGGCAAGGCGAGAACTATTTATATTCATACTTTACCCTACATAACAGGCAGCCAAAGTCTTCTTCCTGTCTAATGTGATTCACAACTAACAAGTTAGTACACTAAACAATTATTCCACAAACGCACAAACTGTTGAATATGAGATGACCGGCTATGCATGGTAACTTCACAGCCAACAACAAGCGTGAGTGGAATAATTGTTGTAACTATTATAAACAATCATTTCATAGCTATGCAATTTCTCTTGTTTGTACTGGTTTGCTTAGTTTTGAATCATCCACAGGCCTATTAATGAGTGATCAACTGGGAATCACTCACGCGCTGTTCCCATCATGGCTTCGAAGCTCAGATGGTAGAGCAGTAAACCTTTTACCCGAAAATTGTGGGTTTGAATCCCACCTAAGCTTTTGTTTGTTATAGTGTTCAAGATTTACAGTGTATTTTAGTTGAGATTAATCCTCAGGCACATAAAGGATTGAATCATTTAGGATTCACTCAAGCGCTGTTCCCATCATGGCTCTGAGGCTCAGATGGTAGAGCAGTGGACCTGCAACCCGAATGCTGTGGTTTTGAATCCCACCGAAGCCCCTGTTTTGTTTTATTTGTAAAAAAAAGTGTATCTTAGTTTAGAATAGTCCTCAGGCACATAAATGAGTGAATCAACTGGGATTTACTCACGCGCTGTTCCCATCATGGCTCCGTGGCTCAGATGATAGAGCAGTGGACCTGTAACCCGAAGGTTGTGGGTTTGAATCCCACCTTAGCCCCTGTTTTGTTTTATTTGTCAGAATGTTTAGTACATCTTAGTCTAGAATAGACTTAGTCCTTTATAGGCACAAAGATGAGTGGAACAACTAGGAACCACTCACGCGCTGTTCCCATCATGGCTCTGTAGCTCAGATGGTAGAGCAGTGGACCTGTAACCCGAAGGTTGTGGGTTTGAATCCCACCCGTTCCTTAACACTAGGAAGTGCAACCCGCTCTCGTAAACCCTAGATCATTTTGTTTAATTGGTTGCAGAAGATGTAATCCCCGCTTGAATACAGGCAGTCCTCTGGGGGTTAGAGCCGGTCGATTCTGCGGGAAGTACTACCTGCTGGTAGGAGACCCACCCTACTCAACATTCAGAACTCATGGGCAGTCCTGATTTGACTCGTATGGTACTCGTGATACCTACGAGCAATATATGAAAAATAGGTCAACCAATGGGTACCAGACAGATACATAATACCGAGTCCGTGCCGACTGTACCGTTCCTCGGGAGCGATGCAAGTAGACAAGCACCAAGTGGAACGCGCAAAACCCTCCACCTAGCTTGGGATTACGTAAATGTCGGGAATTAATGATCTAGGAGTCTTACGGGAAACGAGTTGTTACCTGAGTAGTAGAAATTATCCACGCAGTCGGACTGATGTCAGGATAAATCAGTTTTGCATCTGACGCAGGATGCAATTCTTGATTCTTGCCACTCGCAACCTGTTATCTTAAAAGTTCTGATAAAGAAAATCGGCATTTAAATTAGTAAATAGCAAAGGAAAATGATCTCAATCCAAAGGTCATAACGAATAAACTAACCAAATAACTACCTAACTAACTATAATTTTATCTTACTATGACTAACCAGAAAAACACTGTTGTAATATGTCTTTTACCTCCACATTGATCTTTCTTGGAATACTTGGCCCACATACATGTAAGTCAACATCCAGTATCCCAACCTGGAAGATCAAAGAAAACAAAATGAGGATTGTTTATTTATAAATGGATCCAAGTTGTTTTGGTCACTGAAAGCAAATCCTTGTTGTTGGTGTTCATATGAGAGAAGAGTTCTAAACCATTAATTTACCTCTATAAGTAGGGCATTATTCACAGATTTCCTTTCCTGTCTTATCAGATCACGCTTGAACTCGATGATTATATCCAAAGGCCTTCTGAAAAAATAAGAAAAATGTCTATTGTCCACCAAAAAATGCCGTCTACCAATAAGGTAGCTGAAATGTT
Organism: Oculina patagonica; assembly: GCF_052425735.1. Classification (NCBI taxonomy): domain Eukaryota; kingdom Metazoa; phylum Cnidaria; class Anthozoa; order Scleractinia; family Oculinidae; genus Oculina; species Oculina patagonica. Next base: position 1,292,351 of record NC_135770.1, read on the forward strand.
GACGATTCTGAGAACCATACGAGTAAATGACGCCGACCTAAAGGTGTAGAAAGATCGCTTTTTTGTTTGCGCTTAGAACTTTTAATAACTGAACAATTTGAAATACAATTGACTATAAAAATGAGCAAAATACTTAAAAGATAACGGTTGCAGTTTTGAGTTTAAAGTCAAATGAAGTTGACAGAGTAATTTGCAGCCATAAGCGTTTAAAGTGTCAGTAAAATTCCTTCAGTACAATATAATCTATCTGGTAATAATAAAAGACCAGAGTTCTAAATTCAGATCTTAAGTTACCTCTATAAGGTGGTCATTCAGTTTTTTATTGCCTTTCTTGTCTTGCAAGAACTTGGACTTGGTGGCTGTATCCATGAGATCTTCAGAAACAATAAAAATTAAAGAAATGTTTGTTGTCCTTTGAAGTTTGTCGGCTACCATTCAGGAATAGATCTAGAGCAGAACAGTAGCTGAAATGCTGACGATTCTGAAAACTACACGAGTAACTAACGTTCTGGCCTAAAAGAATAGAAAAAGCGCCGGGTTTTTGCTGGCGCTTTGAATTTCTTGTAGAGCCCTAGTTACTATTCTAAGATTAGTTTTACCGAGTTTTTGTTTAGACACGTAAATTTTTCAGAATTAGTCCTGTTCTATAGCCTTAAATAAGGTTTAAGTTACCTCTATTAGACAGGCATTCAGTTTTTCATTGCTTTTCCTGTCTTGTCTGTAGCCACATACTTGAACTCGGTGGCTGTATCCAAAGAGTCTCCAAAGATGTTCTGGAAAAAAAAGAGAGAAATGTCTATTGTCCACCAAATTTACGATCTTCTAAAACATAATAAAACAAACTTAAGAAATGTATATTATCCACCAAAGTTTGACGGCTACCACATAGGAATGGTGCAGTTCCGTAGCTGAAATGTTGACGATTCTGAGAACCACACGAGTAAATGACGCCCTAAAGGGTAGAAAGAGCGGGTCTTTGCTGGCGCTTTCAATTACTCTAGAGCCCTAGTTACAATTCTGAGATTAGCTTTACGAGTTATTGTGTTGAATTCTAATAAGCGAACATTTCGAAATAAAATTGACAATGAAAGAAAATAAGCGTAAACTACGACGTTTCGAAGTCATTATGACTGCATTATCAAGTAGAAAGATAACGATTGGAGAAAGGTGTTTAGAGTATACATTACTTGCAAAAAAATTCTGATGATTTTTATTTCAGACATAAAAAAAATCCGAAAATAAAACCGTCCGAAATATTAACCCTCGGACGTACAAGGGGGGGGGGGGTGGATGCCACCCCCCCCCATAAGGTTTTTTCCAATTTTTGAAAAAACGATTTACTCTACAATGCTGAAACTTTCGGTAGCTGTTCATTCATCCTTTGCGGAAATTTTGGTATGTCAACCATGTGTCTATGGTATTTTATATTGCCATGGCAACGTCATAAATACAAGCAGGTCTTGCCAAAAATCGTCATTTTTACCATTTTTCTTAATTGTTTCCAGTTTTTTAAAACACAGGTGCAAGATGTGTTTATTTTTACATTCGGTAAGCATTCTGGCTTGATTTCGCATCAATTTCCGTTATTTTCTGACCTTCTAAGAAAATGTTGAAATCCAAGATGGCGGATCCAAGATGGCGGCTCTAATGACGTCACGTGACGTCATATGACGTCACAGCCAATTAAAATTATGTCATCTTGTAGAGTAAGCTAAGGGCTTTCTTATCAGTCCAAAATAATTTCGCTACGCCTTAATATAACGAAAACTCTGGGGAGGGGTTCCATCCACCCCCCCCTTGTACGATGGTGGGGGTGTGAGTTTGCTTGTACGTCCGAGGGTTAAAGTGTCCAAATTTTTTACAGTGTACAGTACAAAACTTTTTAAGTGCTTTCTTTCTTGGACGACGCGATTCCATGTATAATTTCAAGGACAATGTACATGATAGAACTAGAACTCGGATTACGCTTACTTCGATTCGTTCTTTTTATCTCTGGAAACGAAATTTTTTGCTGTTTTTATAAAAAGCATAATGCAGATAAATGCCGACTAACACCCACTGGCTTGCTGGTTTGTGAACAAAGCTGATGTGTTAAGGAAGGGTCACAACGGTTTTGAGATGGAATGAATAATGGCGGTTGTCACTAAGAAATAAAAACCAGAAGATCCTTTTGAAGACCTTGTTGCAAATCATTAGGCCACCTCGGCTCCAAAGCTTTTGGTTTCCTTTTATATGGAGGGAACTCTAGTTGAGACACTGCTTGAGATACGTAATTAACGGCTTGATAGAATTTTCTTCAGTTTATTTTCCCATCGGTGTACATGTATCTGTTAGACCTTGAGGGTGCAGTGAAACTATCATTTTACAGATCTTGTTTTGAAGGCGTAAATTTGCTTTAGCTATGTTTCAGCAAATTGTTTGAAATTTTTGTCCGAGATTTGTCCGAAATGAGATAAAAAGCGTCCGAATGCGAAAATTAAACGTCCGAAATTTTAACGTGGGAAATTTTTTGCAAGTAATGTATTAGAATATTAAGTGAGTGCTTCGCAGTCATAAGCGTTCAAAGTGTCAGTAAAAATGTTCAGAAATAGCCTTGTTTTGAAAGTCTCAAATAAAATTAATCTGTTAGGTGATTTTATAAGACAAGAGTTAAATTTAATAGTTACCTCCGTAAGGCGGGCATTCAGTTTTTCATTGCCTTTCCTGTCTTGTCTGTGGCCTCATACTTGGACTTGATGGCGGTTGTGTATCCAAAGATTCTCCAAAGATGTTCTGAAAAAAAAAAGAGAAAAGACTATTGTCCACCAAAATTTTTCGGTTACCACTTAGGAATGGTGCAGTTCAGTAGCTGAAATGCTGACAATTCTGAAAACCACATGAGTAAATTAATTACGCCGTTAAAGAAAAGTTCGCTTACCTGCCAAGCAAAGGGTCAGTTTCATGGCCAGCCTTTTGTAAATAACTTCTTAGAAGCTTGTTCGTGAAAGCCGCGGGAGTTCTTGCTCAATGTCCAAGCAAAACACTCGTTTACTTGAAGTTGAAGGCCGGAAGATCGGCAAACGTAACCCGAAGTGTATGTAACTTTGTTCAAAAGTTTCAGTTGAAGCAAACTAAAAGACGGTTGCGAAATTTTGAACTTTAAAGTGGGCTGAGGTGCGCATGAATGAATAAAATCGCGTCATTAATTTTTAATTATAATCAAAGTTACAAATTTTTCACGTGCAGCAAAGCAGAATAATACATTTTTGCAAAATGCCCACATAAGTGCATCTACTTATTTACATGGACATTCGGTGCTGTCACATTGCATGGAGCGGCTTTGGTTTATGTGCCGGTATGCATTTAACTTCTCTTTTTTGCCGCGAATTGCAGTATGAATGTAGAGGCAGCTCACTCGCTCGCTCCTTTGTATTTTTATTCCTCAGTAATTTAATAAAAGGAACTAAAAGGTCGGTTCCTATATCTGTATAATTTGATTTGATAAAGATCATGGCTTGTGATTTTACTTCCTTGCATGAATAGCTTATACAGTCCTTGCTTGCGGCTTGGCAAAGAATGAATTACATGACGATTGAGAGTAAATGAAAGAGCGTTCTCAAGTTGAATACTCGGAAAAAAGATTTTCCGAGTTCCCCCAACGGGAGTCGAACCCATGACTTGAATACCGGTTGGACGCTCTAACCACTGAGAACGCTTCTTCATTTACTTTCACTTTATCCAAGGTGCCATTTCACTTTACATGACGATTCTAAACGCGCATTTTTAGGCGCCATTTGGAGGCGCGGTCATTGAACCACTTGTGAAGTCATCAATTTGCACCTTAGCTCAGTGGAGTTTTGTGATAAGCAGCTGATAAAGCTAGAATTGACCGTTCCACAGCACTGCTCGTTTTGTATATCGGTTGCATCCTGACAGAGAATCAAGCCTAGGGGAGGGGAGGGTGTGTCCAAAAATAGAAAATGATTCTTCCTTCCCAGATTTCCTCGTCCATAGCTCATGTGACTAAACATGGTGGATAGCTGATGGGTTAGTTTGTTATTTACGGTAATCTTTTTCGAGCGAAAACCATCACTATGCCGGTCCAAACGTACACTGTTCCGTTAGTTTTACCCAGTCTACGAAGAGAAGAGTCAATAAACCAAATTGTGGATTCACTGGAACATTTGGAGAACGTTTCCAAGGACATTTTTACCCGAATCAGTAATCGAGTGGCGGAAAATAAGGAACGCCTGGCAGCGATTAACCACCGCGCAGATTTAGCCCAAGCTAGGATCGATAAAATCAAGGGAATCAAGAAGGCTACAAGAGTGTTCTCGAGCGCAAAATACCCCGCTCCGGAGAAGCTTGAGCGGTACAAAACACTATATTCTGAAGAAAATGAACTGGCAGAAATTAAACGACAAACATACAACCTCAATTCGAAGTTTACTCCCGTCGACGAACGAACTCTGAAGGAAAAACTCCAGTTCTACAATGTTCACTTGAATATAAAGAAGAAGCAAGATGAGATGAAAGGTGAAGGGTTAGGATCATTGCCAAAAAATCTTACCTCTGTGAGTTCACTGCTGCTTTTCAACACTACTGAAAATCCATACAAGAAGTATGTGATGTTAGATCCACTAGCTGGTGCTGTGACCAAAACAAGGAGTAATATTGAGGAAGAAGAAGAAGACATTGGTGCTGCACCAATTTCCATCACTCAGGGCGAAGCACTGGACAGAATGACAGCGCAAAACTACTTCTATGTACCTAACTTAGGAGATGTCCCTGAGATAGATGTACCGGTGTACTTGCCTGATCTCCCAGGGATTGCTGATGATCTGTCGTACAAGTAAGGGCTTAACTGCAAACACCCGGCCACTCCAAAATACCTCTTGTAATAGTGGCTATTTGCCTACTGTATTTACTTGAATAAGTGCCGCCCCCGAATAAATGGCGCCCTCAAATAACACTGCATTTGGAACAAAAAAGTAAATAAGGGCTGCCCTGTAATAAGCGCTGCAGTCCTGATGTGGCGCTTATTGGAGGAATTCCGTTTTACAAAAAACAGCACTACAAAGCAACTCTATAACAAACTTGGACATTTTCTTTCCATCATTGTTTAGCAGTTCAAAGTGATTGTTTTACGGTTCGCCCATTAGTTTTTCTATCCAACATTCTTACAATATGAAGTTCTGTAAATGTTGTGAAGGCCAAGAACTTTGCCAGGACGGCTAGTGCAACTTCACTAGGCCTTTATTCAAATACTGTAAAAGATAAGATTCTTTGTGATGTCCAACTTTTAAATAAGTGCCGCCCTTGAATAAGCGCTGCACTTGTGGCACGAAAAATTTAAGAAGCGTCGCGGCGCTTATTTGAGTAAATCGGTATGCGGCTCCAAACAAAAGATACTTCTATTAAAACAGTGCCTGTGAGGGTTTTTGACTGCGTAGCAGCATAGCCTCGTAGTCTGAAGAGCATACACACTATACACCACTTTCATAATGACGGCCAATTTATTTATTCTTTTATATGTATGTTAATTAGCCCTACTGGCCTCGTTTTAGAGTAAAAATTCTTTTGAATTTTTCACATGCTGACGAGGCCAGTAGGGCTAATTAACATACATATAAAATAATAAATAAATTGGCCGCCATTATGAAAGTGGTGTATGTTTAATTTTGCTGAATTTTGGTTTTTGAAAAGTGGCGACAATTTCTCAAGTTTTACCGAAATTTGCCTTATGTTTCAGATTATGTCACATTCATGGTCTATACTCCCATCAACCTTAACTTTTAACCAATGAGCATGCCGGCGAGAATTTTCCCAGTCATTGTATAAATATCAGTCAACCATTAGGCAGGTGGAGCATGCAGCCATGGTAATGATGAGTTGTCATCATTATCATCATCATCATTTTATGAGCCACTTCAGAATTAAACTTTTACAGTGATAATATTATGGTAGGACGAAGAGACTTCCAAGAAACCACCAGGCTTATACATGTATACGTAGGGGAGTCCACCTCGGTTGTCAATGTTAGTAATTTAAATGAAGAGAAGATCCTCCCAGTTATGAACACAACTTAAGCAGTTGCGAAAAGAAAGCCCGAAAAAATCAGGCTTGTTGGGACTCGAACCCTGACCTCTGCGATACCGGTGCAGCGCTCTAACCAATAACCAATTGGTTAGAGCGCTGCACCGGTATCGCGTAGGTCAGGGTTTGAGCCCCAGCAGCCTGATTTTTTCGGGCTTTCTTTTTGCAACTGCTTTGTGTTCATAAATGTGAGGATCTTCTCTTCATTTATTCTTCATCTGCAGTTCAAATATATGATTTCATGTATTCATTATTTTCGTTAGTAATTAAGTTGTGGATGTGCAGCTAGGTCAAATTATTATCTCTGAGGTTACCCCTTTCAGCAGCATCATTTATCATGTTCACTAAGTTACATTTTTATCTCTATTCAACCCTACAGTGCAGAGCTTGGTCCCTCAATCGCTCCATCACTTCCTGGTTCCAGCATACCTGACTTGCCAGATGTCATTGAAGAGGAAGTACCAAAGGCAGCAGGAGCACCACCCCCTCCCCCACCATCATCTGCTCCAGCACCCCCACCTCCACCCCCTCCTCCTGGGCCTGGTGTGCCACCCCCACCCCCTCCACCACCTCCTCCTCCCCCTCCTCCAGGACCAGAGGCACCCCCTCCACCACCCCCACCAGGAGAAGGACCCCCAGCAGGTAATGTAGTGTCTGGCTCATTTGTTTTACAACTGCTGTTGTACTGCATTTTTACTCGTTATGGAGTAACACTCATTTTCTGCTCCAATTGCAGCTGTGCCAAGTGATGTGCCAGCAGCAGTTGCTTCAGATGGCAGAGCCTCCTTAATGGAGTCCATCCGCAACGCAGGTGGTAAGGGCAGTGCTAAACTACGCAATGTCAAAGAGAGGAAGCTCAAGAAAAAGGCAGAAAAAGAGCAGTCTGCCGTCAGTTCTGGAGGTGGAGGTGATCTTATGGGTGACTTATTTGCCAAACTGTCCATGCGTCGTAAGGGTATCTCAGGGTCCAAAGGTGAGTCTGGCGGCTCATCAGACGCAGCAACAGGTGGAGGATCTGCCATGGACAAGATTTCTGCGATGATTCCTGCTCCCCCGAGAGCTGATCGCACAGATTCTATGCATTCAGGTGCAAGTGACGACTGGGAGCCATAGGTTTTCATTAGTAACTTTATTTCTGATAGCTCTCATAATTTGTCTGCAAGCTTGTGGTAGTAATGAAATAGTGCAACTTCTTTTTACTTCAACTACAATGCATACCTGTATGTTTTGTATTGCAGTGCAACACTTTAAACTCCTAGGTTTCAAAGGGACACACAAATTAAGGATTTACTTTTACAGTATCATATCTGATTCAGTATCGTATCAAAAAGTAGTACTTAAATTAAATTTATAGATCCTCTGATCTTTTTTAAGACTTGCTTATACGATTTTTGTGCAGCAAAAATTTATTACATTGTAAGTCAGGCCAGAATGGAAATTTGTTGTCTTGACATGAATTATGTTTTTCCAGAAAATACCCCTCTCACAGAAGGTTTTGTATTAGAACCGTTCCTCCCCCACTTGAAGTTCCAGTTTTGAAACCTCCCTTCTCCTCAGAATTTCCAATGGTAGGTTGTGCATGTCTCCTGGAATCGCACATTTTTGTATGTGAAAGGAACATCATATTTGCAGTATAAGCATTATTGAAGTCACAAGAAATAATTATTTTAAATAAAAAATTTTTTTCTTCTAATGAATCAGTGAATTTTCTATGATAAACAGTTCAGTACTCATTTTTTTTTTTCGATCGGAGTTTATATATAAAAAAAAAAAACAATATAGGACAGGTAGTTTTGGGCCTGTGGGCAGCTGTGGCAAAAAATTGCTGCTGAAAATTAACTTTCCTTGTGAACAGTGATGTTAACAAATAAAAATCTATAGTGGGAGACAGAGTAATGCACATGTACTGAATGTATTTTATTTTTTTATAAAAATAATGACCAGTGGTACAAATGGGCACAAGGAGGTGTTTCAATATTAATATGTCAAATATAGGAGACACTGTTTTATCAAAGTTCACCAAGAAGAGAGTTGAAAATACAAAGCACAGCCTGGCAGTATTTTCGACAAACTTTTAGATGTTTGAAAATGTGATGAAACTGTCTCAAGAGTCTGTGCTTGTTGTGAAGTTTTGCCATCTACACATTAAATATTATTAATGGGTAGGGATGTTGCTAAGAGTCAGCTGCCAGTCAATTTCACTGACTGAAAGAGAACTTATAAATCTGGCTGAAATTTCATGTGAAAAAAGAATTAGGTTAACTTTTAGAGCTGCCAAGGCCAGATCTAGAGAAGCCAGCTATTTTCTAAGCTACATCCCTGAATGAGTATATCTAGTGCTGTCTGATGCATTCTGATCTGGTTTATTAATAAACACAAATCAAAGAATGTAATTAAGCAATTTTGTTTTGAATTTAATTTTAGATTCTCAATCTGCTTATTTAATTAGACTTTGTCAATATGTGCCACCTCATTGAAAGACTAGCAATGCAAGTGCAGGGATTTGAATTATTGTTGAGGGAAACGTCGCTGTCGCAGATATACACCCTTTCAGCGCTACAGTAGTTTCTGTCGGCTGTGGGTTCTCAGGATCAAGATTGTCGCTACATTTTTAGCTATACAACAATGTTGCCTGTTTCCAAAACTCCATGGAAAGCGTCTTGTACAACCAACTGTTTTCTGTGCCCGCTAAAGCAAATTTGCCTTTACTTGAGATGATAGTTTTAAATCCTGTTAGATGTCTTCTTAGCAGATCCCAAATTAGTGTAAAAGCCAGTATAGAAAGGTTTCTTTTAATATGCATTGGAAAAGCCAAATAAAATAAAAACTATGAAAGAAAAGCCCCCGGCCCCCAGTGTGGAGCCTCTTTATCGGTACCCACAGTCTTCTTTTTCTTCACATTTTTTTTACCAAATCTTTTTTTTTAGCAGATCTTCGTTTCACAGATTGACTGTAAACTGTGACTGTCGAAATCGCAACTTGAAATGTGGTCAAATGCCAAATTTTAGAAATAACATACATTTTCTGTAGTGTTTGCAAGTTTTGACAGTTTTATACCTGCATCTGTTCAATTTGATCACATGACTTTTGGTCAATTTCAGATCTTCCCTTCAATCTTGAGATCTTTGTTTTTTCCGCGATGACCTTCACTTCTTCAATTTCTTTGGAAATACCCATAGAGAGGCCCGGTGTTCGTGCATTACTTGTAATAAACGGGAAGCACCGTGGGAGATTTAGAACATTAGTGGCAGCAGGACTTCGTTGAAATAGATTCCAAGAGGATTGGGTCACCCATTGATCTACCAGTAACGAATTGCCAGAATATTTGTCACTCTCCCCCAGCTGCAATGCGAAGTTTGTTGCAAAGCTTCTATTTTTAATATTTTCCTGTCCTACAGTAGATCTGTCAGTGAGCCACAACACGCCTCATAAGTGTTTTAATACATGTCTCAAGCACAATAGGAAACAAACAAAGGGGAAACTCGGACTGTTTGTGTTGTGCAGCACAGCTGTTTCTGTCTCATTCCAAACTTGCCTCCAGGGCAGAGGAAGACATGCAACAGCTGGGAGGTGAATAGCCTGTTCAAGGCTCTCGGTTTGTGGGGGAGAGCCAAAAAAGCGGCAAACAAGGACTCCCCCCCCCCCCCCCCCCCCCTCATTTTTTCCTCGCTTGCCCACTTTCTTTGCTCTCCCTTGGAAAATAAGATCCTGGAGCAGGCTAAGAGGTGAATGGCTTGCTATCTAGAGGAAACAGTTGCACGATGTCTCTATACCTCTTGACAGTGTATGCACTTTTACATGAATTCCGATATGGAACTCAATCCTCATTATTTCACTGACACCTGGCCTCTGTTTCTATGTGGTATAATCAATTAAACTAAAGGGAATGCAGTCCTGGAATAAAAATTGAAATTAAGGCAAATTTCCCAACTAGTTGTATGTAGCCTGTTCTAGGCTCTCGGTAGTTTGGGACAAGCGAAAAACGTGTGCGAGTGAGGAAGAAAAAAAAACGAGAGGGCCTTCTTCCCCCTCTCGTTTTTCCTTGCTAAGTAGCCCATTACAGCTGTATTTCAAGAATGGTTCGTCTATTATTTATGGCCCGTACAGCTGCAAAGGAAGTTTACTCTCAGGTTCACCTGGGAAGGAATAAAGTACCGGTAAATTTCAAAATTTACCAGTAATTATCACCCAAATTTAGAAGTATTTTCTAATTAAATTTTCATCCAATAACAGACTTTTTTCATCTGTGAGAATTCAAGATGCAGTCCAAAATCTCCATACTGATGCTGTAGCTTATTTACAGAGATCAGTGTTATGTCGAAGATTGCTTGTTATAATCTTGCACACTATACAAATCTCTATTGAGCTACAAACTCAAACAAACAAACTCATTGGCATTGACTGAGGCAATGCCCATGGTAAATTCTCTTCCTAGGTATTTACTTTCCCACTCCAAAAAAGAAAAATTGAGGAAAGTGCTACAGTTCTCCTCACTGCAGCTATGGCCCTGAACGGTATAGAATTTTCTGGGTCAAATCTCAGAATGACTCTGGATAAGCCATTTTGGGGCTCTTGGAATGACTTTGTCAACTGAATTTTTTTTCCAATTACCGGTATTTTTTTTTTGTCATCCAAGATCAGAGAGAAGTTGCTGCATTCCCCCCGCCACAAAAAAAGAACACCTGATCGCAGGTTTAGAGATTATGGTGGTATGAAAGTAGCAAATAATAGGCTTTCCTAGGAGTGAATCAAATCAACTTGGATCCAATTTTGCAATTCTTAAAACCTGGTTTCAATAAATGTCCATTCAACACCTCAAATATATATAATTTATATATACACAACTCAACACTCTCGACATTTGATGGAAGTTTCTGGCTGCATTTTGCAAGAACAAAATCCTCCCAATATGAAACTGAAACGTGCCAAATTAGGCAAGTTGGCTTTAGAGAACTCAAGTGGGTTCGTGTTTTTTATGTGAAAAGCATTGTTTGAATATTGACTCGAGTTGTATTCATCACTCACTAGAAACAGCTGTGTAAAGGTTCTTGATTCTGATCAACTATGTAGATTAAATTCCTGTAACTTGTTACTTTGTAAACGTTTTGGCTCATGGTCAAAGGCATGTATGGGTTAAAAGTGAAACAGCGTTTATTAAAACGGCAACGTTCAAGAAGCAATCGATCAATCCTCAAGTTGATAGAATTAGCCATTTTCAAAGGCCAAAGAACAATAGTTCAAAAGAAGGTCGCCAGTAGTCGCATTAAGGCTTACTTACGTAAATATGTCAAATTAAACAATTGACTAGCTAGCTGCGTAAAATAACTATTTCTGGAGCGATTAATAAAACGTGCTGAGGTTAAGGAAATCCAAATGATTCTTTGAGACAAAAGATATGGCCTGTTTTATATAAAGCAGGGACATTTATTCTGTCCTCAAGTCTAGACAAATTCTAATTCTATTGTTCTGGAGGCAGCCGTTTCAGCTCGTTTCAAAAAAGTTATTCAGTGCGTGAAAGTATGAAACGCCATTACATGCTCGCTGTGAAAACGATCGCGGAACTTTTAATTATGAATTTCAATACAGTAGAACCCCGGTAACTCGAACTCGGATAACTCGAACAACCCCGCTAACTCGAACTAACTTCCATTTCCCTTGGATTTGAACCCACCTTTCAGTCTTAATCAATCGACCCCGATAACTCGAAACCCCGCTAACTCGAACTGTTTTTCGTTTCCCTTCAGAGTTCGAGTTACCGGGGTTCTACTGTATTTTGTCATGCTCAACTGATATTCCACGTCGAATTAAACCTGACGAAACGTTCGTTATTCTAGAATGCAAATTAGACAGTAATTAAGCTCACTTTCTCAACATTCATGCTTAGTCGCTCAAGCTCACATCTCTAAGGCAAAAATTCTTCATCAAGAACTAGTAAATACAAACGTACTTCGCTAAAGAACTTAAAGTCGCTTTAGCAAAGTAAGTAGTTTAAGCATACGCACAAACCACAAACATAAATCATTCAGAAAGCCTACTTTACCGGCGACATCGCAGTAAAACTCACACTCCATATTGTGATCAATCTGCATATTTATTCGGCTGTGTTGTTACATCGAACTTCATCAAAACCAGAGATCTACATTTTTGTTTTTTACGTCCACAATCAGTTTACAATTCCATAACCAAATTTTGGTTTATTTAACGGGAGGCGACAAGTCCATGAGAAGTCGGGATGCCGTGAGACAGGAGTGCTGCATGTACAACAGGATCCTTGTAAGCTCCGGTGGTGGAAAACAGGCTGCGAAGAACGTTGAGCTCTTTAGTGAGAAAATCCACCTTGGATTGTAGGCGGGTATTCTCCTCTTCTAGCTCGTCAACTTTGTGCTGGGTCTCCACATACTTTTGCTTGCTCTTGAATCGGCTTTTGCGGACCGCAATGTTGTTACGCTCTCGTTTCATGCGATATTCATCGCTGCCTTTCTCCAACGATCTCTTCGAAGACGACGAAGCTCGGCGAGATTTCGGTGCCTTCAGTTGTGAAGCGATGGAGGGTAGCCTGCTTGACTTCTGCTCGGGGTCTTTCGCCAGGGTTGATTTATACGTCACAGCCGGTTTGAGGGAATTAACTTTGGAATCTACTTTTACGATCTTCACAGGAGCGTATGCCTGCTCTACTTCTGGTAAATATGGCTCTACTTCTCTACGTTTGCTTTCTTTGGGGGCTAAATACTTGCTTAAATCTTCGGGACTGGTACTCAGGGTGGCAGGATCCAGATAAGAGGCAAAATCGATCGCGATGTCGTTCAGATACGTGCAACTCTCGTCCAGATCAGAAGCAGAGCTCAAATCGACGTCTTCGAACAGTTCAGAGCACGGTGAATTCGCTGCTGACCATTCGCCTGACTCATACAGATCGAGAACGTCCATAGGAGTACATGATGTCGAGTAAACGCAAGATTCTTGCTCTTGCTTCAGGTCCAATCCGTCAAAGATGGGGAGGGGGAAATCTAGTTCCTTTAAGGGAGGTATTTTGGCGACTTGTCCGGTAAAATTCTTAAAAAAATGGTCGGGTTTTCACCCTAACGTTTTCGACGACGCTTCCGAATCGTTGCGGTTGGGAAGAGGCCAAAAGGAGGCAGACGGAGCATTTTAGGGCGGCCTTGAAACGACTCTCTACCAAATTTAGACATAATAACAATTGCTGCTCTCTGATTGGCTCATGTAACACAAAAGTTACCATTAGCAACGCACCCCAGGCCGGCATCTGATTTCAAGCGGGGGAGGGTTGTCATGCATGTGATTATGATGTCAGCAATATTTTCAAAGGTCAGCTTTTATTTCCGAAAGGAAGTCTCGCATCTGGGATATACGTCCATTAAGTTTTGACTCTTCTATTATTTTAACTCTTGATTCCCAATATTTTTATAAGTTTGCGTTGGTAGATTCACTTTTTCTTGGACAATAGGTCACATTTTGGGGCGTTCCCGAGATCTGGATAATACCAAATTATTTCCTACAGAGCTGCTGTGGTGACGCATGGGGATTCATGCATGTTGGCACTCTCCCCAGGAGAGGCTCCAACAGGAAATTTTCAAAAGGAAAGAATCGAAGCAGGACTTTAAATTTCTTTCTCCCCAATCTCCCCATGCTTTCATCTTCACAAGCGCCCTTAAAAGCGAATACTAAAGTCAAGGACAAAGTTTCTCTGGGCCAGTTTCACGCATCATCAAGCGGCATCAAGTTCTGCTCGTTACGTGCTTGGGCAAAATCGCCTCTTTTGACCTTGTGGCGCTCACTTGTTGGACGCACTCCTAGGAACTGTACACTAGCAACGAAAAAGAAAGCCTGAGTATCAGGCCTTCCTGAGGGGGAGGGGGGAAGGGAAGGGAAAAAAGCCTGATACTCGGCTATGTACGTAACGTTCGCGCGGCGCGGGAGGACTCCCTTTGTCTTCGCTCGTAAACTGCTCAACCATTCAATTACAAAAAAGTATCATGGAAGTTTTAAAATTAAATTTACGTTCCAGATTATAGGCATTTTTTATTTTTATATTTAGCAAGAGCGAAAAGTTGACATGGTTGAAGGAATTGTTTTCACAGCCAGCTTCTCTTTGTTTGTTCCTTGGGAGTTCCTGGCCGGCTTGTGTTTCTGGAAACAATTATGTTTTATTTTCTCCTTTTTCCTTCCGACTGAGGCAATAAATGCTGAGGCATCAGTTTCAACAGCAATTTCAAACTGTAGTTCTCCCAAATATCCATTTTATGCTAAATTTCCGATATTTACAGTCTTCCGATTGTCCAAAATACATTTTTTGGGAGGGGGTGGGGCGCCGGTTGTATGTTCTTCATGTAGCATGCTCCAAAATTTTTTCTCAGCCTCAAGCGAGGTTGGAACGTTCAAAATAAGAAAGATTCAGTATGTGAAATTTTAATTTTTGAAGCGGAACCCCCTACTTGAAAAACAAAAATTACTCTGTAAAGCGAATATTTTGTTCCATGCCGCGATAGTGTAATGGGCTCCTGTGAAAACTTGGTCCAATTATTTTTGGTATTTGATTTTCGCGTCTCCAAACGACGGTATAAATTGGCCTGAGAAGGGGAGGGTTATGGGGCAATGAAAAGTCTCAGAAATGCACAAAAGCTGTTCCCTTTCTCTCATATGAAAAGTATATTACAGCCTTTATTCGAGTACGGCCGCCTCTCGCCATTTCCGGTTGCCTGATTCCGCTTTTGTCAAGAGTTGAGTATAAATGTGGAACTTTTCGTTTCAGCAAGAGTTCAGTTTCTCTAGTGTAGACACGGTATGTACATTTGTACTACTGTGGGGTCTCCCGCGCGAATTGTGTCCTCTGTCTTTGTTCGAATGCTCTGATTGGCTGGCTGCTTTCTTTAGCTGGATTTGGCTTGATCCACACTCTGATCCACACTTGATCCCATAACGCAAAATTTATCGGTGGTCTTGACTCTTCTTGTTTGCTGAGTACATAGTAAAAAGAGGTAACGTTCATTGATCCTGTTTTTCTGAAAAGAGAGCAATAGAAGAGATGTTAATTCTGTTTTTGCACTCCAGGGTTTTGTGGCCGAAATCGGCGGTGGAACTGAGGGCCCTTTCGTGGACGAGACTGTGTTTACCTACTGCTGAAGATCGCACCGTCTTTTCATTCATACAAATTTGTAGTCTTGAACAACAGTTTGAGTGACAAAATGCCTTCTTCAACCAGCGAAGAGATTACTTTCTTTGTCAATGGCAGAAAGGTATGTCAGTTTGTTGTGAGTGAAAGGTTCATGTGCCATTTTGAGACGTCTTCATTCACGAAGCCTAATTTGCTGCACACAAATCTAGATCTCATCACACCTCAGAGCTTTTATCTTGTAGCACTACACTTTCTTGTTTCTTTGTAGGTTGTTGAACCAAAAGCACAACCTGAAATGACTTTGCTTGGATATCTACGAAATCATTGTATCCTTTGTCCATAAAATCCATTTCATAATTCAAGTCCATGCTTCGGAGTTGTAAATATTACGTTACGTTACCTTACTATCGATTTTGTGTTTCGGAAAGTGAGTAAAGTTTTATTTTAAAAGATCAATAAATAACGGCAAAAGGTTGGTAAATATTCGAGATTTATTGTAAATCCGAGATTTCATAGTCTTCCATTAACAATCGCGGCTGTCGTGGTCAAATAATACAAATAATCCAGCCTGTATGTAGTGGAAGATTAACTTGTCACGCTACGAGTTAGTTTCGACCGCAAAGGTTATTTGGCTGTTTTCTATTTGATCGTGACGCTATAATTTATAGTCGTAATGCGGTAATTACTTTCTGCTGTCAGGCTTACGATGTTAAAGTAATACCTATTGGTCTCATTTTATCGTCTTTGTCGCAAATACTCGGACGATTTGGTGAGTGAGTTTCAACCATATATATAAGCTTAACCCAGTTTGTTTTGGTTCAGAAAAATAGGATGCACGTGGATTCAATGTGGCGGAAAGAACTGTAGACTACTATGGACCTTTAGCTTTTCATTGAAGACAAAAATGTCAGATTGTCTGATGAGGTCCCAGGGGACCAGCCCTTCCCCATATGCCTAAGAAAAATGAGACATTTCTAAACAACAGACATTTCTCTGGTAAAGTTTACCAGATCTTAGCTACCTACTGTGTTGTTCCACAAAATATCCATACCTCTCCCATGGAAGGTGTTTTGGTTTAAATCCCCCCTCCCCTCTGGAAATTCTAGTTAAGACCTCCCACCCCCTCAGAATTTCCATTGACCTTCTATGGGGTGGGTATGTATATTTTCTGGAACTAAACATTTTTTTTTTATAAATTTACCCAACTCATGACTCTTTCTGCATATTTTTATTTAAAAATTAAAGACTGTTTTATCAGCATTTAGCAGTGGACCCATTACAAATTTGCACTGTATTTTAGTAACTAGTTACAGTAATATGTAGTAGGTAATGTCTTGAAAATTGTCGATGCTTCTTGATGGGAATCGTATTTGCCTTAACAGTAATTCAGTGGGTCTAACAGGCACCAAGCTTGGTTGTAGTGAAGGAGGCTGCGGAGCATGCACTGTTATGATCTCCAAGTACGATCATGAAAACAAAAAGATCAAGTATCCTTTTAAAAGTGTAGATTATAAAGTCACATAAATTTTTTTAGTTTTAAAATTTCAAACATTTTAATGAGCCATTCAGAGCTTAATGCGCCAGCACAGTGCATGTAGGAGCCTCTATCTCAAACTCCCTGTTTAATCTCAAAAAGATCATTCCCCCTATTTCCTATTTCCCTTAACATTTTTATTCTGCATGCATTAACTTAATAACAAAAACAATTTTGTGTAGTTATGGCCAAAATTGGTGCTCTGACTATCTAATTCTCAAGGCACTTGTTTAGGAATTGACTATATACCATACCTAATGATTTGCGGTATCCAATGCAAGAATTCCACAAATGATATATTTTGACAGTTATACTTGTTACCATCCAATTTGATGAACAAATGTAACTAAAACCTTAACACTTATAAGACATTTTTCTGCAAATGGTTGTTTGCTGCCCTTGTGTGCCGTTGATGGAATGGCTGTTACCACAGTGGAAGGTATCGGTAGCACGAAGACTGCCCTGCATCCAGTACAGGTAATATAACTATGTGATATGTGATATGTGAAATGTGACATGTGATATGTGACATATGATATGTGGTAAATGACATGTGACATGTGATATGTGTTATATGTTATGTGACATGTGATATGTGATATATGACGTGATATGTGACATGTGACATGTGATTTGGGATATGTGATCTGTGATATGCTTGTGACATGTGATATGTGATATATGACATTTGATATGTGACATGTGATATGTGATGTGCAATATACAATGATTTGTATTTAACGTGCACAGTATTGTGTGACGCATGCTGGCCTTATGGTTTTAGTGCACTGACTTTTTCATTGAACTCACCCAGTACTGATGTTGTTCTTCTTATTGTGCTTATAAAGGAACGGATTGCCAAATCTCATGGATCCCAGTGTGGATTTTGCACTCCGGGAATTGTGATGTCCATGTATGCCTTGCTGAGGAACAACCCTTTACCAACACATAAAGAAATGGAAAGTGCCTTTGAAGGTAATTCTACATACAGTTGAACCCCGATATAATGATCCTCAATATAACGATATTCCCGGTATAACCATGATTAGTATAATTTCAGAGGTGATTATAAGAATTGAAGCATTCTGATTGGTCGAGAAGCTCAGCTTATGAGGCAGGGTGATTATAGCTTTGAAGGCTTGGTTACTTAGCCATGCCACCTTTGACATCCAGGCAAGTAAACATGGCCGCTTTTGCTGAATGAAAATTTCTTTGATTTAAAAGAAACCAGTCCAAGACATGGGTTTTTAAAACGTTGGGAATTTTGAAAAATGACTACCAAGGCTTTTGGACTGAAAATAGTTTCAAGAGATGGTTCTCAAGGCATTAGAAATGATTGTAAACACGGCGGTTTTGGCGATCCCATGCGGCCATGAGAGATCATGAGAAACTCAGTCAGATCGATTGAGCAAACATTATTTAGTTCTCTTCTTACCGGAGCTACTCATTTTCGAGAGGATTCGCACATTCGCTTAGAAGTCATCAACAATCATAAAAAGGTACCGGACATCTATCTTTCTCATAGTGTTTGTTTTGTTCCGTTGTAATGCTTTAACCAGTAAATAAATTCTGATTGCAATCGATGAATTAAACTGGTTTACACCGTATGCAAGCGAACACTTGTATTTGCTGTTTTCTTGTCTGCTATCTTTATTTCTTTTAGTTCGTGATGATCACCTCTAAAAATTCTACTAAAACAATTATTCGCCTCAGGCTCAGTGATTATTGTTGAATAATCCCCTCGACTTCGTCTCGGGGATTATTCAACAAATTATATATATAATCACTTCGCCTTCGGCGAATAATTGTTAAATATTCTATGTCCCAGCAAAAGTTACAGTAAAATGTATGGGACAGAACCCCGATATAACGATCTTTGATATAACAATATTCCTGATATAACGATGAGAATTTAGCGGACCGAACGTAAAGTCTTCCCTGATATAACAATATTTTCAGTACACAGTCACAATTTAAGCAAAAATATTGAATTTAATCCAATAACATAAGTAATTGAGTAATCTCTAACGTTTCTGACAACAACTTTGTACAATGATATATGAAAACGATACTGTATTCTAAGTCTCTTTGTCCAGTAAGAAAGTATAAATAAGGTTTACCTCAATATAACAATATTTTTGGTTATTTAAGGCCAACTTGTTATATCGATACAACGATACCTCAATATAACGATATAATTTTACTACTCCCTTCAGTTGGCATATCGTTATATCGGGGTTCCACTGCTGTAATTGTTGGAAAGCAGACACTCAGTCTTTTTTCATTAACATGATGGGAAAACCTAGAGCATCCAACCTCATGCTGATGAATAGTTTCTAAGTTCATAGTTCAGAAGGTCATAGGTCATAGAAGTGATTTGAATCACTGACTAATAATGAAACCTCTTTCTTGAAGTACATGCACAGAATATTAATCTTTCTTCTCAGGTGTAGGGTATGCAGGACAACCTATTGTGGTATTGTGACATGTTTATATTTTTTTGGTTAATCTGCTTTCCAGGAAACTTATGTAGATGTACAGGTTATCGACCTATTCTGGAAGGGTTCAAGACCTTTACAAAGGTAATTACGCTATCAAGTTGAACTTTTCTTTCTTAGTTACATACTAGTAAATACATAGTGAAGAAATTATTCAACATGACACAAGCGTGAGACAAAGAAAATACCTGACAGTATGTCTTACTTCAGTCAGATGTGTGGAAAATTCTGATGTTTCTTTGTTTTTGTTTTTTTACTGCATTTGACACCTACTATCATGTTATTAGCGCCATGCTTCTAAGATTTTTATTGGTTAAGTGAAACACAGGGAGCAGAGGAGCCAAATTCGACCATTGTAAATATTAAAATGTTTGATCTATTTTGTAGCGCTTGTCATACGTTATCCGATCTTTTTGTTTACGCGACGGTTAAGCCAGCGGGAAACTCGTTTAATAGTCTGTTTCGTAATCGCAGCGGGTTTCCGTTCGTTTGTTGCCCGAAGGGCAACGGAAGCGAGGCACGAAGTGCCGAGAAGAAAAAGAGACAAGGGATGAAACATAGTACCACGTGACTCGTTCGATGTGAAACGCAACATACTGGTGACGGAAGTGAAGTGCCGTTTGTCGTATCATCTTTTACTAATTAAAATTTCAAAACAACAGCTGATTTGGAGGGAGATTTTAAATGAAACGCATGTTTTCGACCATGGAAAGTCTTTCGCAGCAGGAAAAAAGTGAAGGGCAAAGATCGTAGGAATAAATTCATCTCTGTGCAATGGTACGCAAGAAAATTGTGACCTCACACGGGAAAACGTACACTAGCGCTTATTCGTTAAACGGGTGAAAACGGACGGATAGAAAACGCACAGTAAACGGTTTTTTTAAGCGTTAAACGGTGACATGAAGCATTACAAACGGTAAACGTAACGCTGCGAACGGAAAGCTTAAAGCGTTTAACGATGAGGTTAAACTTGCGAACGCACAACTCGAAGCGTTTAACGGTGAAGCAAAATTTGCGAACGAGTAGCTCGTAGCGTTTAACGGTGAAACAAAATTTGCGAACGGCAGACAAAAACGTTTAAATAAACAGAAAAACTTAAACTATGAAGCTAATAGAACCACAATAACAACAAACTTCAAAATGAAATGGTGATGTTTAATAGGCCATAAAACTTATGGTATGTTTTATCAACTCCGAGCCCTTTAATACAAGCATTCGGGAAAATCACTCATTGTCGTAAAACTAAACTAAGAAATACTTACCCAACGGTAAGCTTCATCGGCAGTGGACTTAGTCTGGGAAACTAAACAACTGACTGCAGACATGCATCTTCGTCTAAAAAAGTTTGCTAGCGGCAACAAGTCCAACTTTCTTATCCTTTCCAGAACAAATGCAGCTACATTTACATTTCCGTCTCTCAAATTATTAAATGTAAATGAGGAAACATGAACATCCTTCTAAAAAGAAGATTTATAACTGTAGAAGAAAGAAGTTAGAGAGAAATATACGGCCGCTTCCCTGACAAAACATGTCTCGAGCGAACGACTGTCACGTGGAATTTGTCGGCGTATATATAGTCGTCCTTTGTACCGTCGTGAACATTCGAAGTCCCGCATGTCTTGAACGATTTTCTCACAATCTCTCCCATAATTTCTGCCCAAGACTATTTCTGCTGCCTCACCTTAATCTTTTGCAGAATCAACGCTTTCGTGACTCAATCAACGCTTTCAGTGAGCTGACTAGACTTTAGTTTCACTTGTTTTGGCGACGTCAGAAACTGACCAATCAGAAGCGATTGTTCCCACGACTCAGAGTAAACATTGCAACACGATCTGCTGATAG
This sequence comes from Oculina patagonica, assembly GCF_052425735.1. NCBI lineage: Eukaryota > Metazoa > Cnidaria > Anthozoa > Scleractinia > Oculinidae > Oculina > Oculina patagonica. Next base: position 1,313,433 of record NC_135770.1, read on the forward strand.
AAATCGGCTGCGTGTAATTTTAGTTCAAAACCAGTTCAAAAACCGAAAATTTATAATACAGTTGTCTTCTAAAAAACACACAGGAGCGTTTGATCGGATTCAGGATACGTTTTTCGTTTTGATGACATTTTAAGCTCACCACAGTTCAAGTGGGTCGCTTGATTTGTTCGCTGGCGGCTTCATCCGGAATTCACCGATTCCGTATTGTGTTGTTCTGAACTTGAAGGTCTTGAAGATTTTTAGTTGTTTGAAAAAACGACTAGATTTTGATGATGATCGATTACTGCTTAATTCTACGGAAGAACGTGTGATTGTTTGAGATAGGATTCTGAACTCAGGTAAATATTTATTCGTAAGTATCGTTTTGACTACAATAATTGCCAACGAGACAGCCGAGCCAAGAGGTGAGGCTGTCGAGGCGGCAGAATCATAGAGCCGTGTGGGTATGAGTGTATAGGCAGAGAAAATCTTAAGTTCTGCGTAAGGGACTTTTTTTTGACCATATTTGGGTGTAAGTAAACCCCATATTTGGGTTGTATTGTTCTTCCCAACTGGTTCCCAGTCTCTCACTCCTTGCTAGAGAGCAAATGACCAAAATGGCGTCCACGCGGCTCGCTGTTAAAATTTTCAATGTGGTCATTCATCCCTTTACCGATAAATACACCTTTAGGGAATTATAAATCGAAAGAGAATACCGTACAGAATATTCGACCGCCGAAAAAACGAACATCAAGGTCTTTAAAGCGATGAAATAATCTTTCGACTTTGGAGTCCTTTGATTTACGATCGAAGAGAGACATGAAAATCAAAAGCGGACTGTTGACTTCAAATAGAGTTTTCTTGACTTATGAGAATGCTGAAGTCGGGTAAATGCTTCCTTTTAGTGTTTATTGTGTTTATAGTAATTGTTTGACCGATGATTTATTCCAAATCAAATACCGTTTATATTTTATTTGGCACGCATTTTCGCTCCGCGTAGGAATAACATCAATACAAAGCGACGCTCACTAAAATTACTGCATGTCATACACACAAGAAAGTCAAAAGTTTTTTGCTTCTACATTTTGTGACATTTTAACGTTGAAAAGAATTTAAAGATTTGTCAAGAGTTGTCAATCTGTCAAACCCGTAGCCTGTGTAGCAGACATCTGTGTACGTTTTTTAGTGTGTTTAAAAGAGTGCGCGATCGCAAGAATACGCGCGCTGGAAACTACGGTGCCTGCTACGCAGGCTATCAAGCCTGTGTCATTTAATATGAAGACTATGAACACCAGAGAAATAGCACTTTTTTTCGCATATTACCTAAAATACAATTTACCATATTTTGGTCATTTCAAATATAGTTCTATCAAAAACCATGAGTATTTCGCTCGTTGGCACTTACCGATAGGTACAACTAGTATTATGCTTCCAGCATGTAAACGCCGATCACATTAAATTCATATTCTATTTGTGATTTGTTGTTGTTTTCAATGAGAGAAATGCGATGTAATAAAGATTTGCTGCGCTTGGTTAAAGTTTGAACAGAATATTGGGTCTCAACTTGTACTTGTAGCCGAGTATGTAGGGTATTTTTCGTTAGACTCTACAGGGTTTGATAGCCAAAAGTTTAGCGTAGTTTAGCGTCTGGGCCTATAGCCTAATAAATACGACAGTGCTTGCTGTTTTAATAGGTTTAAAGAGCGTTGCTAAAAATGTTTGAACGGAAATGACTTGCCGTTTAACGAAAAGGTCTTGCCGAGAAAACGGATGCTAAAATTTTCGAACGGTTGAAGTTTTCCGTTTAGCGGATAGAAAACTTTTCTGAACGGTTTCGTTAAATGCTCGAACGGTCTTACTTTACCGTTAAACTCTTTGGCATACGCTTAAAACGGTTTTCATGAAGCATTTAAACGGATAAAAAACGGAGAACGAACGGTTTGTTCCGTTTAACGTTTGAGGCTTAGTGTACGTTTTCCCGTGTGAGATCACAATTGGAAACTTGTGATATCAAATTGTTCTGTTGCGATATTTATTCAGATCGATCGGTCAACCGATCGAACGATCGATTGGAGGCTATTGGTAAAGCCATATATTTTCTTTTCAGGTTTTTAAATAACTACAGAACCGAGTTTAGCAAAGAAGATTCATTCGAATTCATGCCAAGCGGTGTCTTTTTGCCTGCGGCAAGGCCAAGCGCAACAGGATACCAGCGCTCTGACCGTCGCCTGAACAAAAAGATCGAATAACGTTTGACAAGCGCCACGATTTCGATCGAATATTTCAATATACACAAAGTTCAAATTTGGCTCTTCTTTCTCCCTTTGTCCCATGTGTATAGATTAAACATTTTAAAGCTCAAAGCTCCAAATTGGCTCTCTTCTCCGTGTGAAATAACTTCCGGTTACACACCAGACATCTGGTATGACGCATTTCCGTCACCACTATGTTGCGGTGCACATCGTACGAAAGCTAACTTTTAACGCCGAAAGAGCGATCGCCGAAAGGTTCGTTTAATGAATACCTTCATCGAAATGGTTAAACAGCGTTCGAGATACTATTAATGTAAGACCGTATACCGAAAATCAGGCTTAATCATTGAATCTGTAGCGAGTTATCGGCGATCGAAAATTTGGCTCAAATCTGTTTCATCCCTTGTCTCTTTTCTTAGTGTGTAACGATCTTGTGGCGCCCACGGTCATTGAGCCTGCTGCTACGCCAAGCGCAACAGGATTCCCGCTGGTTTAACCGTCACGTAAACAAAATGATCAGATAACCAGCACTCCAGGGCGGGAAGAAGCGCTGCGAAATAGATCGAACATTTTAATATTTACAAAGGTCGAAATTTGGTTCCTCTGCTCCCTGTGAGTGAAATGGTACATCGGCAAAGAAGTTATTTAATAAAACCAACTTATATTCCATCCATGTAGTATGACCTGTTAATCGTTTTCCATGCAGGATAATCATCTGTTAATTTTTGTGTTGAAGGAATGTTGTGGTAAAGGCGTAAATGGCTGTTGTGCAGAAACAAACCAAAATGGAACCAGTACAGAAAAGAATGGTGTTCAAAATGTGAGTTCTGATTGTTGAACATGATTACTGATTTAAAGACCTGAGAACTACTTTAAATTCGATATTTATTGAGATAAACAAATAGATTTCCAGCATGATACATATATACACTGTATATAATTAATATTTATTACTTGTAATCATCTAACAGTTACAATAATATTCCAGCATCTACAATTTTCCCTCTGCACGCATTGCATGCCTGCAATGCTGGATTTGACATATTTAATTACAAAATGTACATGTGATTATATTGTATACAAGCAATGTAAGTGCCTGTTAGTCAACAAAATGAAATTTAGTTACTGGTAATTAGTATTTATTAACTTAAAATGTCTAATTATACAGGGTTCCAATGAACTGTTCAAGTCTACAGAGTTCACTCCATATGACCCAACACAGGATGTAATCTTTCCACCTGAACTTATGGTAAGTTTGTCCATTTATTTAATCTTACAAATTGTGGTGGTCTTACTAAATTGGTTAGCACGCTGAACTCCAGATCAAGCCATCCAGGTTTTGAGCCCTGGCCGGGTCATTTAACAAATCGACCACATTTTTCCATGGTCTACACTCTTATAGACCATAGAAATGACGTCAGAAAATTAAAACTCAAGTGGAACCACGAGGCGTTAGCCGAGTGGTTTCACTGCAAAGTTTTGGACATTTTATGGCGTCATCTCTATGGTCTATAAGAGTGTAGACCATGGAAAAATGTGGTCGATTTGTTTTATACCATAACAAACTCGAACAAGTATTTATCAAAAGCAATGCCTGACCGTGAAGAAACTTTGCCAGTTGGACGTAAAGATTCCGGCCTGACACGTAAAAACGACAATGATACCAAAGAAGATGAACAAGAATTCAAAGAATAACAATTTTAATTACCTTTTCCTTTCTCGTTGAGTGTGTGCTTATCGCTTGAAGCGAGCAAGATTATTTTTCTTTCTGAAGATCTTGTTAAGCGCTCGTTCACTGAACATCGACAGTCCGCTGCCGGTTCGCTAGCACCATTCTTCTCAGTTAGACCAAAAATTCAAAAGCCTGGTCAATTTTCTTTTCACAGATAACCTGAGTAGAAGTCCAATCCTGAATTCCGAAAACAAATGTGTACTTGATTCAAACAAAACACAATGAAATTCGCTTTCATTCATGGTGACCAAACTTACACATCTTTTAGCCCGCGCGTGTGCGTGGCGTGATCTGACGTCACTTTCATGGTCTATATACTCTCATCGACCATAACTTGGGCCAATCAGCGCGCGAGAATTCTCATGGTTATGGTATAATGTGTCGTGTTCTTGTGCAAGACACTTTACTGTCACAGTGCCTCTTTCCACCCAGGTGTATAAAATTAATGGGTACCGGCAAACTATAGGAGAAATGTGGCAAAATTTTGGGAGGGTCAAGGGGTGCAATGCATAAGAAGTGAAGGACAAGCTTTCCCTCCAAGCAGGGATGTAGCTAAGAAAATGCTTAGCCGGCTCACCAACAAGCCCAGCTGGCCTTTCTGGCCTTGGCAGTTCTAAAAGTTTACCCAAGTCTTTGTTTTCATGTGAAATTTTAGCCGGATTTAAGTTCTATTTTAGCCGGTTAAATTAGCCGGCAGCCGACCCTTAGCGACATCCCTGTCCAAGGGGATGCAGGGATGACGCAGTGGTGAGAGCGCTCGTCTCCCACCAAATTTATGTGGCCTGGGTTTGATTCTGGTTCAGTGTGATATGTGGGCTGAGTTTATTGTTGGTTCTCGTCCTTGCTCCGAGGGTTTTCCTCCGGGCTCTCCAGTTTTCCTCCCTCCACAAAAGCCAACACTTCCAAATTCCAATTCGATCAGGAATACGAGCCCCACAAGCTTCTAGCTTTAAACCCAACCATGTCTTAAATTAATAAACTAGGTAATTTAATATTTTATTTATTTATTTTACTAATACATGTTGGTAGCGATATGCCTTGTTGCTTCATGCTAAAAACTGGGATAAGCTAGCAGTGTTTATCAGTTCTGTATCGACCCAAGTGCAACTTAACTTTTTTGTTAACAATTTTACATATGGAGCCAAATGATTGAGCTCCAACAAAGTCAGCATTTAGTGATGAAGATATCAAAATTTTCAAACTTTTTTTGAGCTATTTTTCTTCTAGCTCCCAGAAGCTGCCAAGCCAAAAAGTCTGTACATTAAAGGAGACCTTGTCACTTGGATGAGACCAACAACACTTGAGGAATTGTTAGAACTGAAGATGAAACATCCCCAAGCTAAACTCGTGATTGGTAATACTGAGATAGGTGAGTAAAGCCTACTCTTAAAGGTGAAATTTTACCTGTGGCAAGCAAATGGTTATCGTATATATATGGGAGGTGCAGTCATTGTCTTGTGTTCCCGGGCAGGACACTTTACTCTCATAGTGTCTCTCTCCACCCAGGTGTATAAATGGGTACTGGCGACATAATGCTGGGGGGTACCCTGCGATGAACTAGCATCCCATCCAGGGGAGAGTAGAAATATTCCTAGCCGCTAAATGCTACAGAAACCAGGATAAGCTCCGGCAAGTATAGGCCACTTGGCTTGAGGCTTCCCTTTTAAGCAAATGGTATAACACAGTAGCCATAAAGAACATAAAACATTATTTTATCTACCACTAAAAAAACTCCAAGATGAAAGAGTTTGTTCCTCTATGGAAACATCATGTAAGTATCACAAATTGGCATCCAAGGGTTCAGGAACAACACAATAAACCGACAGGTACTATGCTAAAAACACTAACACTGTGACAACTTGCTTCTTGTCTAAAAATATAACAGGAATTGAAGTGAAATTCAAGAACCAGAATTATCCGATCCTGATAGCTCCTACTCACATCCCAGAGTTGAATGCTGTGGAACACACAGCAAATGGCATCAGGTTTGGTGCCTCTGTGACACTAACTACCTTGGAAGATGTTCTTAATGAGGCTTGTCACTCCATGCCAGGTATAATTTGGTGAAGTACATGACTGTATAGTAAACTGACGCTTTGTAACAAATTGTCAGAACACGTCATAATTTTAGGCTGCTTACATTTAAAAAATGCTGGCTGTTAAATGATAAGTAAAAGCTAGTACTGTAATAGCGTTTAATTTATTTTACTCTGTTGTAAGTGGTCCCAGGTCACCCAGGATTTTTCTTTGTACTGGCGTACAGTACCGCTCAAATGTAAGTTGACAGTCCCTCGAGTCTTGATCCTCGAGACTCGAAAATTTCAAGTTTCGAGTCTCGACTCGAGTCTCGAGGATCGAGTCTCGAGTCGAGAAAAATAATGAGCTTGTCGCTTGAATGATTAATTCCTCGAGAATAAAATTGCTCAAGCGGGCCGCACTCTCGAGTGTTGTACTATGGTCGAAGCGAGCGTGCCGGCTACTCATCTCTGCTGTAACAACGCGCGCTTGGTCGTTTAATATTTCTAACCGTCCCAAAAAGTTTGAAATAGGAGCTCGAAACCGTCGATAGTGAATGAATTGAGGGCAAATCGAACCAGAAGTAACCGAGTAGGAGTTAGCGCGGTCCCGCCGAATCAACATGGACAAATACAACCTGCGTTCAGGCGATCTTAGGACAAACATGAAGCATGTGTGCAATGTCACGCATACGATTGTTTGTGTTATGATTTATGATACAAAATATTAAACCTTAAAGTTCACTCTGTCATTTAGTTTTCTTTTGAAAAACGTAGTTACATGTGTATGAAAGAATCTAAATTGAGCGTGCGGCGTTGTGTTACATTTATTTACGCTAGCTTACGGCGGGTTGAAACTTGACAAGGGAGAGCACAAGTTTGAACTACAGGGTCTTTCCACGTCCTTTTCTAAATTTAATTCGTCGATCACGGCTTTCAAGGACGAGTTTGTGTCAGTACTTTTAGGTAAGTAAATGGAAAATTTTACGATCGGCGCGAATATATCGTACTGTCGAATGTTACATGTCGGGGAAGGTATATATTTTATGCGCTGAAGGTGGACGCGAAACACTTGTACATGAAGTGCGAGCGGCTTTTATTCTTTTCTCGAGAAATAAATTGTTTCCTCGAAAGCCTTTCAAGTAATGAATATTCGAGACTGCCTTGTTTCTCGAGACTCGAGACTCGATCCTCGAGACTCGAGACTTGATCCTCACGACTCGAAACTCGAAAATTTCGAGTTTTGAGTCTCGAGGATTGAGTCTTGAGGATCGAGTCGAGAGTGTTAACTTACATTTGAGCGGTACTGTATTACCTACAAAATGCTGATCAGTTTCACTGGGTTGAGCTAAAGATATATAAAATAGGGCCCTTATTGGTCCGTGTGTTCCGGCTGCTGGTATAACGTATCAACATTGATAACTGTCCTCCCAACACCGAGATAATTTGTCACGCAAGTTATTATGATCTTTAAAAGTCGTAACCCTTGTGCATGCAAAGCAACATGCCAGCTACTGCTGCGTACGTCACAAACCACAAACCACAATATACACTAGTTGATCGTTAAGATATCAAATTTAAATGATAGAAATGCCTTTTTACTCAGTCTATAAAAAGAAAGTATCTGCTACCTATTGTTACACACTTTCTATTGTTACCACTTTCTATTGTTACACACTTCTATTGTTACACCATTTCAATTGTTCCAGACATTCCATTCCCTCCTTCGATAGCAATATGTTCTGCTTGGCATTATGCCATTTGGCATAATAGCAGCAGAACACAAAAACAGATCTTTTTTACCATGAGTCTGAGAACTGTGGTGTGCTGTAAAATTTTTCAGAATACAAGACCAGATGGTTTACATCAATACTTCACATGCTCAAGTGGTTTGCTGGTCATCAGATTAGAAATGTTGGGGTGAGTATTAATTTATGAAATTGTTTTCTTCAACTTCATTCAAAGCTACATCTGCTGCTCATTTATACTCAGGCTTTTAGCCAGGTGGGAGTCCATGAGTCCCATGGACAGCCATTTTTAAGCAAAATTAATAATATTTGGAAATCTTTAGATACCTTTACACTCATAACTGAAGAAAAACATCATTCTTCTCAGGCCCTCTTATGGGGACAAAGTCAGGCCTTATAAAAACTTTGGACTCCCACTTTTTAAATCTTGGCTAAAAGCCTGTTTATACTTAAAAGTCTGGTGAAAGGGCTGAAGAAGAGATTCAAATTTTTCCATTTAGTACTGAGATGTGTGCTTGGAATAAATATTATGATCCCTTTAAGTATGCTAGGAAATTTTCTCCCTGACTAGCTAGTCTCTCAGTGTTTTTAAAAGTATTGACAGTATACGTAATTTCTTTCAGGCTATCGGAGGAAATATTATGACTGCCAGCCCAATATCAGACCTGAATCCAGTGTTCATGGCGGCAAGATGCACCCTTACATTAGCTGCAGCTGGAGGTAAGGTCTAACTCAACTTGAAAACGAGTTAATGACATTGGCCGCGGCCGCACTTAGAGAGTTGACTGGGTTTAATTTCCACAAAACTTAACTTGGTTAAAGTATGGTTACCATAACTAACTCAGTTGAATATTTTTAGCGGCCGCATTACCATCAGACCAGACTGAAGTGATGTAAGTTATAATTAAGCTATTTGAAAACAAGCAAATGACGGCCGGCTTTCATGATAATTCTATTACTTGCTCATTTCTTCTCCTGCTTTTAAGATTTATTTCAATGCATTCTCGGCTTACATCGTTCTATTTCTTCTGAATGCATTCTATGCAAATTTCAAGCCCAGTTGTTTCAAATAATTATGTTGATCTTCAGCAGTCGTTGTAACACTCATCGCCATATCGAAATTGCCTTCAAGACCTTCAAGTGTACGTTTTTTCCAATTAAGGAATCGGCGAAGAGACGGAAGAGATCATCAGAAACGATGAGAGCCCTGTCTGAGCCAAATAATCCGCATTTCTCTGGTGGTTCTATAGTTTGCTAATAGCAAGGGAAATTATAGAAATATTAAGCCGCGAATTGTGTTCGAACGCCATGTTTGCATGTGATGGAAAAGAATATCTTCTCTTACATGGAAATGATTGAATCTGATAAGAAACCACTAACCTGGTTAAAACGACCCAGAAAGGTAGTTTAGAATTAACCTAACCCAGTTATAAAATATATTGTTCTTTGATTAATTTCCATGGGAGCTGCTAACCTGGGCCGGGTTGTTCGAAAGGCGATTAACGCTAACCCAGGATTAAAAGATGATCGAGGTTTTAATTTCTCTTGTTAAGAAGGGTTTTCCATAGCTAATGTTTTGTGAAGTTTGAGATTGGTCCACGTCAAAACTGGGCGAGAGAAAATATTAACAGAAAGCCTCAAAGAAATGTTAAAAAATTGAAACCAAATTTCACACTAATCCTGGATTAGCTTAATCGTGCTTTGAACAACCGGGCCCTGGTTAAGAGTCAGTTAACTCTCCAAATAAACAGCCGCACTAGACATTTTTTTAACCCGGCCGGTTAACTTTAATTCATTAATTGGAATTAACTGGGTTCGGTTAACTCGCCAAGTGCGGCCGTGGCCATTGATTTGATTGCAAAGTGCCCAGATATAATTTGTTAATAAGTGAGTGGTAAATATATCTTGAATTTTAATCTTTTAATTGCAGGAAAAACAAGAAAAGTAAAGCTAGATGAGAATTTCTTCACTGGATACAGAAGGACAATTTTGCAACCAAGTGAAGTTTTGGTGGACATTTTCATTCCATTTACAGAAAAGGTATTCTAAATAAAAGCTAATGACAACCTTGTTATTTATAATAATTAACAGAAAGTCTTGGTTAATTAAAATTGTTTTTAACATACATGTATGCGAGGGACGTTGAAAGGTACTTGCACTGTACTCTCTGTTACTCTGTACTCACTGACTGTGTTAACTAACGTTGTTTAACTTTAGATAATAAAATTGGTATTTTAATTTATTTTTTTAGCATGAATATGTTTTTGCATTCAAACAAGCTCGTCGGCGTGAAGATGATATTGCCATAGTGAACACAGGCATGAGGGCGTTGTTGGAAAAGGAAACAAATTCTGGCTCATGGAGAATCAAGGATTGCAGCTTCAGTTTTGGAGGCATGGCCCCTACAACAGTCATGGCCATGAAAACCATAAAGGGACTTACTGGCAGGTATGGTAGGGACTGTCTGTCTGTTTGGCTGATCACTGACTGACTGCAGGTGGTTGGCTGGCTGATGGCTGACTGGCTGACTGACTGACTGACTGACTGACTGGCTGATTGGCTGATTGGCTGACTGAATGACTGACTGACTGACTGACTGACTGGCTGGCTGACTGACAGACTAAATGACTGCAGCTGGCAGGCTGGCTGATGGTTGGCTGGCTGACTGACTGACAGACAGACTAAATGACTGCAGCTGGTTGGCTGGCTGATGGCTGGCTGATGGCTGGCTGACTGCATAACTGACTGACTAATTGACTGACAGACTAAATGACTGCAGCTGGTTGGCTGGCTGATGGCTGGCTGACTGCATAACTGACTGACTGACTAAATGACTGCAGCTAACTGGCTGACTGACTGACTGACTGACTAAATGACTGCAGCTGGCTGGCTGACTGACTGACGGACGGACTGACTGACTAAATGACTGCAGCTGGCTGGCTGGCTGATGGCTGACTGACTGGCTGACTGACTGACTAAATGACTGCAGCTGGCCGATGGTTGGCTGACTGGCTGGCTGACTGTCTGACTAAATGACTGCAGCTGGCTGGCTGGCTGATGGTTGGCTGACTGACTGACTGACTAAATGACTGCAGCTGGCTGGTTGACTGATCGACTTACAGACTAAACTTAATGACTGCAGCTACCTGGCTAACTGACTGACTAAATGACTGCAGCTGGCTGGCTGGCTGGCTGGTGGGTGACTGACTGATGGACTGCATGACAGACTAAATAACTGTCTGATTTACAGACTAAATGACTGCAGCTGGCTGGGTGGTTGACTGACTGACTGACTGACTGTCTGACTGATCGACTTACAGACTAAACTTAAGAGGCTCCGACGGAGAATATGGAGAATCGTTGGACAGGCTGGGAAAATCGAAAATCTTGAAACTTTGCCTGAAGAACACCTTTGGGGAACTATGTTCGAAAATATTATTCTCATCTTCTGGGAATTTTTGGTTTTCGAGAAATTAAGAAAAAACGAAAATAACGGTTTTTAGCTCATTAAATATGCAAAAAATATGCGTAAAAATGGCAAAGTTCTCGATATTCCTATAAGAGCAATTTTCAATGCTTTGAATCGAAATAAACGTAGAATAATAGCTTTATCTTTCTTCTTTCAAGCAACATACACTTTTAATTTTTTCTAGCTATTTTAAGATTTTCATCGCCTTTTAAAATATTGCTCTATCAAGCACTTCGGGAAACGGCAAAAGTTGAGAAACTTTAGAGGCCGAAAAAGCACCTTGATATGTCCGATAGCGAGTTAAACTAAACACTGTGCAAAAGCTCAATGTCTCTACTATAATAATATCAAATAAAAAATCTGGGTACTCGAGATTCACACCGATAAGAAACGCAAGTTCACGACGTACTCGTGTCTAATTTGCATAATGCTATTTTATAAAGACGTCCTCCGTTGACTGTTCTGGTCTGTTTTATTTCCATTTGTAGGCTACGATTTTCAAGAAATAGACATCATAGCGTGTTTTTTATTCTGTTCTATATCAATCTTGGTTTGCGCTAACATTCTGTTAACATTTACCGAATATAAATTTACAAATTAGATTGAGAGTAGTCGCCATTACGTGACCCGCGTCACGCTATTAATATATTTTTATTAACAATTCAACAAAAGTATAAACTAACTTCTTTATGCTTTAAAACTTCCACTATTTAGAGCATGGTATTACTATTAGTTTAAGGCACTTAGTCGCAAACGTCCGTTTTCTTACTAAAAAAGGGAAGGCTTGCGGTATGTTGATATTTACAATCCTTAAGATAATATCAAGTTATAGCAATATCAAGTTCAAGTTTCCGGCAAGTTTGACCTTTAAGTTTTACTCAAAGCTAAGATTTCATGTTATTGCCGTTAATTTGAGGAGAGTTTTGAAGTTTTGTATCCTGTATAAAACAGCCACAAAAATTATTCATTCCGTGAAAATGGAAAAACTGCTTGGAAAAATATCAAAGCGTACAATCTCCAATCTAACTTGACATACATTTGCATCCATCGGCTAGCTGAGATCCTTTAAACCTTCGTATCACTCAGTCCGTACGGATGAGGCTTTTGCAAATCAAGGCCAAAACAAGTGCTGATAACACTAATGGAGACCTTGATAATTCTAATTATAGCAAAAACCGAATTAATAATTGCTTTTATATGAAAGTGAAGTGAATTCATGGTTCACTGATTCGCTTCTTCAATTCGACCGATGAAAATTTAAAAACTTGTGAAACAGAAAGAAACGGACAACAAAAAGAAGCTACCAAAAATTGCGAAGGAGCTGTTCCACGAAAACCTTAAGGAAGAAAGCATCCAGCAGCCGGAAGACGAGAAGGACACAAATGTTGAAATTGTTTGCCGTTAATTTGTTTACTTGTATAAGAGCCTACAGTTAATTAATTCTGGGAATCGGCGTAACCTACTGATTAAGGACATGTTTCACGGGGCAATTTTCCTTAAAACTTGTAACGCAGCGATGATGACTAAAATCATTGCAATTTGACGAAGGAGAGTCACACGTCCGCAATTTTTATTTGCAACTTGCAACGCCGGCAGCCGCTAGAAATTACCATTCTGCGAACGAAGTGACACGTGAGCTCGAGCGAAGGACGAGCGATCTCCCTCTGATTGGCTCATTTTAATAAAATTACGTTGGAATGTCACATGCACATGTCTCGCAATCTTTTCTTGTATTCAGTTAATTCTGGACATCAATGCAACCTACAGATTATTCACTAACCTGTTAGAAAATTAGTGAATAATCTGTATGTTGCGTCGATTCCCAGAATTATAATTTACTCTAGGCTCTTAGCGAATGAGAAGTCAGTGACTACAATAACTAATTATCCAAAGCGACTATATATATGTCACGGATTTTACCAGATTTTTGAACAACCCGAAATTAAAATTTGTGTCGCAGGAAACCTAAAAATAATAGTCCATTTTATATATAAGAGCATTGAAGCTGTTAAGCTGTTTACGCGCATCTTTGGCTGCGGATGGCTCGGATGAAAACGTACGGATTGCAACTTAAACTTGCTGGAACAAGCATGCCCGTTTCTTTAAACACAAACCAAGATTTCTTGCTATCTATTCCTCGGTCACCCCGGGTAAAGGAGGACTTGTGACCCGCAACTTCAGTTGGTACAGAACATTTTGTCTTCCCAGTTCGCCAGCGAATACCGAGCGTATTTCTGTGCTTTGGGCAAATCGTCATGTATTCTTGGCATTCTTGCCCTACGAAAATCCCTAGATGTATCGGATAGGTCAGCTTGTATCAATTCACAGTTTAGTTATACAGTAGTGTGATTCCAAGAAAAAAATATTCATTTAACCTTACCTGCACGGGTAAGCAACAATTTTTTTTCGTTATCAATGCTGTCCGTATTGGTCAAGATGTTACAACACTTTAAATGTGCTTTGACATCACGGTCACAGTCTTTTAAATTTACATATTGAACAACTTCTGGATTGTGTGGGCTTGGGCCACAAGCCCCACCAACAAGAGAGGCAAAACTGCAAAGGGACATTATAGTTTTGAATTTTAGCCGAGAAAGTTCTTGCTTTCGTGTTAAATGTCCTGTCGCTGTGTACGTGTTCGGTCTCTCAAAGGAAAGTTTAATTTAATTTTGTGATCTGACGGAATGAATGGATTTTGCACGATCAAAGACTTTTTTTATAGTTATTGTAAAACAAGATAGGAAACTTTTGGCATTTTATTCCATACATGACAACTGAACGGAAGAACGGCGATATATGTACATGACAGTTTTAATATTTGTGTACATTTATGTACACTAAAAAGTAAACTTCCAAGTTAATTAATAATTCCTTACTACATGCATGCGTTCTATTTTTGACTTAAGTAACGTGAGTAAATAAAATATTTATATCATTCCCAATTTCAGGTAAGTGAATGAAATGATCTAACTGTTTACTTCTTAAATTTTGAAGTGCCAGAATCTAAACAAACTAATAATCTTTCCTCCGATCTTTGACAAAAAATTTCAGAACATGCACGTGACACAGGTCACGCAATGAGGAACTCAGTCGATAATTTTTACTCTTTTCTTCTTTCTGAACCTCTATATAACCTAAGTATAGGCATAAGACGAAAAAAAAAATAAAAGCGAGTTTAAACTTGCTTTATTTTGTGCAAATCATTTCTTCCAAATGGAAATAAAGCGAAGCAGATCTCTTAGCGGGGGACGTCTTTCAAAATAAGAATATGCAAATTACGCACGAATACGTCGTGAACTTTCGTTTCTTATCGGTGTGAATCTCGAGTACCCAGATTTTTTATTTGATATTATAATAGTAGAGACATTGAGCTTTTGCACAGTGTTTAGTTTAACTCGCTATCGGACATATCAAGGTGCTTTTTCGGCCTCTAAAGTTTCTCAATTTTTGCCGTTTCCCGAAGTGCTTGATAGAGCAATATTTTAAAAGGCGATGAAAATCTTAAGATAGCTAGAAAAAATTAAAAGTGCCTGTTGCTTGAAAGAAGAAAGATAAAGCTATTATTCTACGTTTATTTCGATTCAAAGCATTGAAAATTGCTCTTATAGGAATATCGAGAACTTTGCCATTTTTACGCATATTTTTTGCATATTTAATGAGCTAAAAACCGTTATTTTCGTTTTTTCTTAATTTCTCGAAAACCATAAATTCCCAGAAGATGAGAATAATATTTTCGAACATAGTTCCCCAAAGGTGTTCTTCGGGCAAAGTTTCAAGATTTTCGATTTTCCCAGCCTGTCCAACGATTCTCCATATTCTCCGTCGGAGCCTCTTAATGACTGCAGCTACCTGGCTAACTGACTGACTAAATGACTGCAGCTGGCTGGCTGACTGACTGACTGACTGTCTGACTGACTGTCTTACTGCCTGCATGACTGATGGACTGTCCAACTGATCGACTGGCTGTCCAACTTACTGACTAAATCTCTGTCTCACTGACCGACTGTCTGGCCACCTGACTGAGTGACTTGACTTGACTTATCAAGTAATAAACTTACTAGGGCCTCTATTGATTACATCTTTTATTGTAAAAGCTGATGGAGTCACCCTATTGAAATAAAGGCTCACTACTACATATAATCTTGGTTGATATTTCAGAACGTGGAGCGAGAGCATAGTTCAAGATGCTTGTCAGTTGTTAGCTGAAGATCTGCCGCTCGCACCAGGGACACCAGGTGGACAGGTGGAATACAGGAGATCACTTGCTACAAGCTTCTTCTTTAAGTTCTATTTGAATGTTTCTCTACAACTCAGTAACCAAGAGGTACACAAACAAACAGACTGTTTAAATTAATCCAGTCTGACCTTAGATAATTTTTCAATTGAATTGTTTTTAAAAATATATACAGTCGAAGCTCTCGTAAGCGGACACCCTCGGGACGCGAAAAAAGTGTCCGTAACTGGAGCTGGTCGCTTACCAGAATGGTTCTCGTAAGCGGCCACTAGAGGTGTAGGGGATAGATGGCCGCTTACGGGAGCTTGCCGAACTAACAATAACTGGACGGACGTGAATGACGACAAAACAGAACACTGAAAGAAGGTTCTGTAATTACTGTAAAATCATTGTCACGAACCGCGATGTGAAGTTGATTGATAAAAACAAGATAAAGAGGTTGTTTTTAGGATTTTCTTTGGGATGTCCTCTTACGGGAGCTTAAAAACAAAGAAAAAGGCTAAGTCGTAATCACTGCAAGTGTACGGGAATGTCCGCTTATGAGAATGTAAAAATACAGAGTTTGTATGGGAGTTAAAACGGGGTTTCAAACAAGGTGGCCGTAAGTAGAGCTGTCCGCTTACGAGAGTGTCCGTTAAGAGAGCTTCGACTGTACTCACTTAACTTTGATTTTTTACAGGCAGCCCACAAAGCCGAGATTCCTAAGACCTTTGTTAGTGGAACTGGTCATTTTCAAAGGGATGTTACATACAGCACTCAGACCTTCCAGGTATGATTAAGTGCTTGTCCTAGATGAGAGACTCTATTTACCCTCTCTCTACTCTGATCGAGCATAAAAAAGTGACAACTCTGAACATTGAAAGCACATGGCGCAATTAACTGTCCCTAAAAATATAAGCCCAATGCATTAGATAAATTTTCTTTAATGTGGCCTTAAAAACTCAAAATGTTACAAAGTTTGTAAGTTGTGGAACCTCGATTTAACAAACCTCTATATAGCGAAGACCTCGATATAACGAACGACAGTCTTCGCCCCAGTAATAGTAAAATGTATGAGAAAGTACCTTGATATAACAAAACCTTGTTATAGTGAACAAATTTTTTCAGTCTCTTGGCCCTTCGTTATATCGAGGTTCCACTGTACTTGCTCATTAGCACTTTTGCCACCCAGCATTTTTGAAGTTTTTGAAAGTCAGCATTTCCTTCAATACTACACGCTAAGAGCTAAATATTTCTTTGATTACTAATTTCGCATTGCAAGATTTTCAGAGGTTTGTAGCATAGTGCTTACTCTACGCAAAATGGTAGGCTAATAAAGCAAAGTGTAAACACTGACTCAACAAAAATTCACCTATTGCTGGTTTTCACTGTCACGCAATCAAAAAATAAATTCGAAACCATTCAACTACAGAAGCTATGAATTTCAAATATTATAGATGATAAATAGATAAACAATTTCTCCAAGTTTCGTGTCTGTGCGATGTACCGTTCGCGAGTTATTTTCCGAACCTTTCCACGCAAATTTATAAAGCTTAGTATGGAGACGCCATAACTGTGTCCTGCCGAGGGACACAGTAATGGCCGCCGTGATGTCAGAGAAACCATCTGGAACTCAATTCTGTTTACAACAGCGGCCATCCTTGGCTTAAGAGCTAGTACACTTTCACATAAACACCACTTATTATATCTAAAATGTTCAGTCTGCACAAAATGGAAAGGAAAGGCCTTTTATCAAACAAAACAGCTTTTCACGGCACTCAGCTTGATGTCACATACGACGGAGAACTCAAATATTCAAAATGCTCTGTTTTAAAAACGAAAGACACTATCGATCTGGAAATTTGCAAAAATATATATTTTTAGTTTATCTTTCGCCTAATGACAACGAAAATTTAGCAGGATTAGTTTATTTTGATTTCAAAATTTTATGACGTAACATGAAAACCAAGAATTACAGTTAAAAATGTTTAGATCTACATAGACATCAGTAAAGAATAATTATTGTATAAAGGGGTCACACGACTTCTTAGTAGCCTTACATGCAATTCCTTTTATCATTATTACCACAGGAAGTCCCTAATGATCAGTCAGTAGAAGATGTTGTTGGTAGGCCTGTGCCTCACTTAGCTGCTGCTAAACAAGCCACAGGAGAGGCACTCTACTGTGATGACATTCCTAAGTATGCAGGTAAAATTATTTGGTTGCGCAAAGGGCAAGACCCTTCCTAATTATAATAAAGTAGTAAGGACTGCTCAGTAGCTTCCATTGAATTTAATATGTCTCATTTAAGCGACATAATAGAGTCACAGCACCACATTAAAAAATATTTCTCTGTAGCCTTCATTTGAATTGTCAAACCTTAGCTTAGATGTACTGTATTTCACATTCAGCTAAGTAAGCATTTCTTTAAGTGTTAAAATTAATAGCTGCTTTCTTTCCTTCCTAGGAGAACTTTATGCAGGGATTGTCTTCAGCAAACGTGCACATGCAAAAATCCTGTAAGTTAACAGTCTGTTTTGTTCAAGCTTTGTCTGATGCATGTTTCTTGTGACACTCACACAATTTAGTGAATTTAGTTGGTTATGTACATTAGTACTAAAAAGGCTAACGGTTTGGCAGGTAACGACCGTTTGTGCTCCAAAAGCTTCTAAATGCAGTGTCAGTACTTATTTTAATTCAGTAAAAATCAAACAAACAAGCAAACACAAACACAGCGCCAGACATGTACATGGAGTGTTCATTGCTTTTAGCGAATTTATGTTATGACTGTCTTGTTTGACGATTCTTTTACACAAATCTATATGGCCAAGTACAGTCAACTCTCATTATAGCGGACACGCTCGGGGCGTCGTTTAGTTCCCGTTATAGCGAGAGTCCGTAGTAGCGGGAGTCATTTCCAGTCATTGCCGGGGAATTGGATTTTGTCCGTAATAGCGAGTGTCCACAATAGCGGGGTGTCCGCAAGGCGAGAGTTGACTGTACACAGACTTGCCTTTTTGCACGCTTATTTGTTATCCCACTTGAGAAGATGTCTGAGATTGGACTTCAAAAACTCCATACTGATCAATGGCTTATCGTATTTACTCGAATAAGTGCCGCCCCCGAATAAGCGCTGCGCTCGAATAAGCGCCGCAGGCTCGATGCGGCACTTATTCGAGGAATTCCATTCAACTAAAAACAGCACCACAGAGCAACTCTAAAAACAAACTTGGACATTTCTTTCCATCAAAAGCGAAATTTTGCGGCTCAAAGTAATTGTTGTATCGCTCGTCTATTAGTTTTCTATCCAACATTCTTATAATACGTAGTTCTGTAAATGTTGTCAAGGCCGCGAGCTTAGCCAGGACAGCTAGCGCCACTTCTCTCTTCAGCAAGAGACGAATACTGGCAACCAAAAGACGCTATTTTCAATTACTGTAAAATATTAAATCCTTAAAAAAGCGCCGCCCTCGAACTAGCGCCGCACTTAAGGCGCGAAAAATTTAATAAGCGCCGCGGTGCTTATTCGAGTACTGGTAAATACGGTTATTATGATTGGTTGCTACTTGCGCGCGAAAATTCAAAACCAAGTAACAACCAATTTTCCATCAGTATGGAATGTTTTGGTTCGTTGAAGACACACATGTAAATTGAGCAAGCCAAGACTGACGTCATGTCAGTCATGTGCAAAATGGTCTGAAACTTACTGAGTCTAAAAGAGTTGGTTTGAAAAAGTTGTCTTTGATAGTTACACTTGTTGTTTCTTTTTATGTTACAGTGGTGTTGACCCAAGTGAGGCATTGCGTTTGCCAGGAGTGAAGACATACGTTGGTGTTGATGACGTACCAGGCCACAATGCCACAGGACCTGTCATATTTGATGAGGAAGTCTTTGCTTCAGAAAAGGTTAGTGTGGAATGAGATTCGGTTTCTCAGTACAATACATTACCTTTTTTCTAACTTTCCAGAGAGTTAAAGGTGCTATGTCACAGTATTTTAGGTAATTTTAGTTATTTTCGCTTAATTAAGAGCTCTAAACTTCAAATTGGCAGAGCAAAAGTCTTGTATTGGCTAAATCATGGCCACATAACAAACAAGGATGATTTTCGAGCATTGTAAATGACACATTCATACAAATTGAGATAAATTTAAAAAAAGTCGGGCCAACGTTTTTCAAGTTTACCCGAACGCAATTCGTTTTAATCTTCACGAATTTTGCCCATCCATGCCCCTTTTTGGCCTTTCTGTGTTTCTTTTGAGTTCTTAGAACTACAGTTTTAACCCGTTACAGTATGTGATATTTCAGTTAATTCTATGACCAGTTGGTCAGCGCCGAAATTGCCCTAAAATTGCGTGACATAGCCCCTTTAAAGAAATACTATAATTAAAGATTTTGGAGAACTTAAAACAGCACAGGCGCTCTCACACCCACCCCTCCCCTCTGCATTGTTCTGTATTTTTCAGGTGACATGCGTGGGACAAGTGATTGGCGCCATTGTTGCTGAAACTCAGGCCCAGGCCCAAAGAGCAGGCAAGTTGGTAAAAGTCACTTATGAGGATCTACCAAGAATATTAACTATAGAGGTAGGTGTGAAATTAACTCTACTGACTACATTAAGAAGAACGGAAGGCTAGAAGTCATGTTTTATAACCACTGAAAAGTATAGGTATAGCTTAGGTTTATACTGAACACTAAGGAAAAGCAAATTTTTCCTACCAAAATCGGTGAAAATAGTAAAAACCATACTTTTAGAGATAAAATGTTCCACAAGAAATTTTGTAAGAACCAAACCACAGTAATCACTCTAGCCAATCACAAAGAACACAGACAATCCACACTTATGTCCAGGATTGAACGTAAGTATTGTTTAATGAATACTTCATGTTTGACTGTGTTATTTGGCATTTCCATATTAATTCATATTTGACAGATTTTGGTGTGTTTTGGTGAACTTTTATTAATGAGAACACTTTGTGATGCTTGTCATGAGGAACTTGCATCTCATTAGCGTTCAATCCTGGACATATCTGGAGACACGATTGGTTTTGGTTTTACTCCTGATTGGCTGAGAAAGTGATGCAAGAGTTTTAAACCAATCACTAAGCGTAGTAATGCAAAACCAATGCAAACGCGAATTACTTTCGACACTCAAGTGAAAACCGCTCTAGACGTCATTATTAGACTTAATTGGCGCCTGTAGTAAGGTGGTACCATCTGAAGTAGTCGCTTACCAGGGTTAAAAAAAATAACCACCAACCCTAAAAGTGGTCACGGTATTTTGAAAAAAAAGGTCACAGGGAGGTCATGAGAGGTCACAGGGAGGCTCAACTGTATCTAGTTTATCAAAAGTGTCTGTTTTATAATTTGTTAACAGGAAGCCATAGCAGCCGAGTCCTTCTTGGAATCTACGCCAATGTGTATTCAGAAAGGAGACCTGGAAACTGGTTTTGCTGCATCTGATCACGTGTTAGAAGGAGAGATGAGAGTTGGAGGACAGGTTAGACATGGATCAGTGATTATTATAGAAATTCTCCCATAAATGTGGGTGAAGAATTTAAGATTCAGGTGGTGAGAATATTAAACTTAATCATTTCTTGCTCCAGGAACACTTCTATTTAGAGACACAAGCTACAATAGCTGTTCCTAAAGGTGAAGATGGTGAAATGGAACTCTTTGTTTCCACTCAGAACCCAACATTGACACAGGTAGGGGAACAGATCTTTTTTGTTCAGCCCCGATCAGTAAACCATACAAAAAATATTAGGGTAATCAAAGGACCTTTCTGGCAAGCCTTAAAAAGTCCTGGAAAATTGTTTGTGAAAAAAGGTACGAACCCTGGATTAATGGTGCAGGTAAAAATGAAGAACACGCACTACAGTGCCCTTTCATAATGGTATCTGGCCAATTAAGCTGATCCAGGATTCACTTTCCTCGGTTTGTTCCACATTTAATTACCATAATCCTAAGACGAATAAAAGTAAGTTACATCAAACTCGTTTGAGATCATTTTAACCAAAAATCATTTTAATCTACAACATCTACACCAATTTAGACCATACACACGCTTGGGGTAACCTTCAATGAACCTTTTCTAGTAAGCGCTGAATGGGTTTATCTTCGGTGTAAAAACCTGTGAAACTCACCAGTGACGTAAAACAAAGAACGACCAAGACAACAAAGAAACTCGAAACGATAAAGAGCAGTAAAACAATGGCTCCAAAATAAAAAAAAAAATTCACAGGTTCTTACACCAAGGTAAACCGCTGCCCTTGTATTGTCTCATTTGAACGTAACGTCAAACATATTGAACAAGTGAATGGTGTTACGAATGTGCGAACATTGGTGTTGTTCCGGTGTTTATGTCAAAAAAGAAGTAAGTTCCCTCTAACAAACACTCTCTGTTGAGCTATCTAAATAAAATTAGTGGTGGGTACTAAATCGAATAACTATAACTTTTATAACTTCAGTGTTAGACTTCTTGGCATAGATTTTTTTTTTTTTGGGGGGGGGGGGGAGGGGGGGATTTTGATAAGTTTACAAGTGGGGAATAAGACGTGAGCTTGTCTGACCAACGTATAATCAGTCCTAATTTTGTTTCTTGGCAAACACACAGAAACTGGCAGCAAAAGCTCTAGGAGTTCCAGCTAACAGAATAGTGGTGCGGACCAAAAGAATGGGTAAGACATGCTATTAAGTCAATTTGTTATAACGACAAGATGAAAATGTTGCTGTATGTACGGTACATGTCAAAGTAGTAGAACCTTATAAAATAAGTGGTTTTCTGCCTCAAGAGTATATCAGAGACACCTTTATCACTGTCTGTTATGCTAGGGAACTTTACAACTCATTCGATAAGCGTTGCAATGCAGAATTGGTATTCTCTTCTTGAGACAACTTTCGTTATAATATCAACAAACTCAGGTCATTGAGCCATTGACTGATCGGTCAAATGGAAATCGTTATTTAAAGGAGTTACGTCACGGGGATTTCGCGGATTTTTGGTCTAAACTGTGCTAAAATTAGTGATAGGCAACTTAACACATGAATAACATTATCTTTGTACATCTTAAGGAAGATATAACCTTAATTTGCGGAAAGAAATGAAACCACGGCTGTAAATATCGATTTTTTTAAGACGCGCGTAAACAACTTGAAAAGTTTAGCCTTAATGCTTCATCCATTTCCATCCCAGCCATCCGCAGTCGAAGACGCTTAGTGACAGTTTCAGTGCTATAATATAGCAACAATTAAAAGAAAAATGACCAGCTTTATTAGATCTCCTACAACACAATATATATTTTATTTTTCTGTTAAAATTGGCGACAACGCCAGTTTAACATCAATGGCTTATTTTCTCTATATATCTTTAGGCGGTGGATTTGGTGGAAAAGAAACTCGTAACTGCTTCCTTACCAGTGTTGTGGCTGTGGCCGCAGCCAAGTAAGTTGTTTTTAATTAGTGTTTTTTGATGACTTTTTTGGAGAGTTCTAATTAGCGTGAGAAAACAGACTTCTAGTATCTTTCCGTGCTTTGTTTCCCCCGTTAGAGTGGCGTCAGTGTGTTTTGACTCGAAGAATCCATGATGATGACGTAACTCTGCAGAGATCCGTGTGGTGTCTGTGATTGGTTGTTATACGGTTTTGAATTTTCGCGCGGAAGTAACAACCAATCAGAGACACCTTCACGGATTCTGTAGACCTACGTCATCAGAATGGAATTTTTCCGATCCAAAGCGGAAAAGAAATTTCAGAGCATGTGATCTAAGATTTAAGGTGTTCTTAGAACAAAGTGAATATCCCAGATATCAAGTTATCGCTCTGAGCTGGTATCATATACAGTATCCCAAATCTTTTCTTGATTGAGCGTATAACAATGTTTGCTATGCTTGTGTTTCAGGGTTGGTAAGCCTGTGCGATGCATGCTTGATCGAGATGAAGACATGATGAGTACGGGCACAAGGCACCCATTCTTGGCCAAGTACAAGGTACTTAAGATATGTATAGATTGTGCGTAGGCACATTTGATGTGTATCTCCAAGACTGCAGACTGCACCGGTTTGTTTGCATAAGCACTTACTTAAAGGGTCCTTCTCAAGCAGAATGCACTGCGCACCGAGCAGGTAATGTCCCAGTCATTTTCAGGGCACCCAAACTGATTATTCCGGCCCTATACCCACCTGGGGTTATGGCCATAAGTCAAAGTCAAGTCAAACTGATTATTAAAAATAGAAAAAATTTACCCACACTGTGAGTTAGCTGCACGTTAATAGCTGGTGTTTTGCTAATTACATTTTGTATATGACTGTGCGTCTATTATACAATTATTTCACTCCTTGTATTGCTTTCTGCTCTAGGTTGGCTTCACAGTTAACGGGAAGATCAAAGCTCTGGATGTTAAGATGTACAGCAATGCTGGAAATTCACTTGACTTGTCCAAAGCTGTAAGTGAAGCTGAGTTGACGCTTAGCAAAGTTGCTAAGATGAATGTAATCAAAAATTAAGATTTGTGAGCTTCCATCAGTAGTCAAAGTCATGACCTTCAAGATACCACGTATCATTTATTTACATTTATTCGGTATCTGGAAGATCATGGGTTTGACTCTTGTTGGACGTTCAGAAGTTTAATTTTTTGAAATAGTTCAACTTGAGAAGTAATAAATCAAACACAAGCGACAGTGTTTCATCGGGATGTCCAAACATCGAGAAGAGAGTGGAAAATACGACGCACAACGGAGTATTTTTGAGGAAATTCGAGGTGTTTGGATAGCCTATGTAACACTGTCTCGAGTGTTTGATATTTATTTTTTTCAATCGAACCAAAACTACGGAGTAAACGGAGAAATAAAATCGTAAAAATCTATCTAATTGAGTCTTCAGACCGGGTTTCTTGTTAATGAGTTTGAGTATCTCCCAAGCCACCATTGCAGTTATCATTTAGTCGCTAAGTGTTAGTTGATAGGGCCGTCTTGAACTGTCATTTTCATCTGAGCTGTCCTTATTCATTTGATCTCCTGTAGGTTATGGAACGAGCTATTTTCCACATGGAAAACTGTTATCTCATCCCAAACATCCGGGGCCTTGGTTACATGTGTAAGACCAACGTTCCTTCCAACACGGCATTCAGAGGATTTGGTGGACCACAGGTCAGTTACAGCTGGAATTCTATTGGCTGGTTTTGAATGATTGACAGCGAAGTCTGATATGGTTTCCGTTCATTGATGTGCATGTTCTACTCCAGTTGAAAGCTTGAAAACGTGTACTGTTAAACAAAAAAAAAATCGGTTTATGGGATGGATTTGAGACAAGGTTCTTCCCCGTTTGATTGTGTACAAAGCGAGATTTAAAAAACGTGACAAAGGGGTAATGAAGGACAAAATAGCTGTAATAATTAAGACATGTGAAGTTGTCATTGATTATTAACAAATCTTTTTCCAGCTGCATCATAATTATTATTTTTTCCTAGGGTATGATGTTTGCCGAATCGTGGATAAGTGACATTGCAGTCACTTGTGGTATTTCACAGAGACAGGTTAGTAGGGTAGATAACATCCTAGATACTATTCTTACCCACGAGACGTTATGTCCTCGAGGGAAAGAATGGGCAACTATGGGTATATCAGTTAGCACACTAGGGGTGCTTACCTATTTAACCAAAAATCCTGGAAATTTCAGTGGGCAAGCAAACAGAGCAGTAATTTTCGTGACTTTCAGTTGGAATTTTTGCGGCTACGTTTTGTGAAGTCATTTCATTTCGATTTGTACGAATGGACGAACATGTTCTGCAACATTTGTTCATTTACCCTATTTCCAGTCTCCACCACCAACCCAAAACTAGGTTACAAATGATAAACGCCATCGCTTTCGGATAGTTTGCTGATTTTGGAAAAACACTTAAAATTATTCAACAGTCATCTCTCAACGGGTTCTTTTTGGCAAATGATAAGCAACTTAGTTTTCCTAAAAATTGGGCATTTCTCGTGCTAAAGATGTCATGGAACCAAACCAAATGGCACATGCCGCCGGTGGTTACAGTGGAACCCCGATATAACGATATGCCAAGGGGGCAGTAAAATTATATCGTTATATCGAGGAATCGTTATATCGGGGTTCCGTCCCATACATTTTACTATTGCCGGGACATAACATATTCATCGTTATATCGGGAATATCGTTATATCGAAGATCGTTATATCGGGGTTCCACTGTATCATGGTTTGTGTAGCATCAAGCTACTGGGATGCTAGTCCATCACAGGGTTGCCCCAAACCCACCACTTCCCCAGCATTAACTCACGCTGGTACCCATTTATGCACCTGGATAGAGAGGCACTGTGAGAATAGAGTGTCTTGCCCAAGACAACAACACAATGACTCCTGTCAGGGCTTGAACCCAGACCGCTCCGGCGATCCACAGGCGTCCCAAACTCACGATTCGAGAAATTGATCTAATAAATGATTTATGTAAGCGTATGAATGATTTATGTTAGCATCTGTCTGAGTGATTTATGTAAGCATATCTAGTGGGGCGTGACTGCTTGAAGTGCGCGGTGTTGTGTTACAATTTAGGCGGTTGAAGATTTGAGCGTTCTATAAAACTCTGTATGGAGTTTGAAATAACGTGGAATAAAAGCACTCGACGAAATAAAATGTTACCACTCTTTTCAATAAAATGTACTCACCCTTGATTTCTGTTGTACTTTTGAGCTATTTCATCGTTTTTGAGGAGTTTTGGGTTTTTTGTCGTAGACTTATGTCGTGGTCTCGTGAGTTTGGGACGCCTGTGCTTGATCTGGAGTCCAGCGCTCTAAGCATTAAGCCACTGCGTCCCCCACAAACAGTAATTGACATTTAGTCAGCTAATGTTTACTTGTGGTATTGTCAGGTCAGAGAGCTGAACTTTTATCACGAAGGAGATGTAACTCATTTCAATCAAGAGCTTGCTAGTTGCCACATCAAGCGCATCTGGGATGAGCTGGTGGAGAAGAGTAACTATGAGGACAGAAAGGAACACATCGAGTCGTTTAACAGGTTTAATGTCTTCTCCATTTGTAATAAATAATCCAATGCGATTTCAGCGATACTCTTTACTCGCGATTCTGGTCCTCAGCTTTGCGGAAAAAATATAGTGTTCGCATTCTGTAGCCCCTATTCCCCACCCCTTTTCCACCTTAACTATTGAAAAAAGATAAGGAAATTTGCCTCTTCAAATGCGACGGAGTGTTTTGCTACTACAAAACATCGGTTTAACCCACCTTTACCTCTTTCAAAAGCCAAGTTGAACTGTGGTATTCCAGTGATTCCAATTTGTATTTGATTTTGTGTGGTTTAACTCTTTCACGGGGTACTAAATGTTCAGAAGAAGAAAAAAAGCGATCACATTTATAGGGCGTTGTAATGTTATTGCAACCATACCGTCAACTGTGATTTGCATCTGATACAAGTCCTTTTATTCCCCTATAGTGAAAACCGTTGGAGAAAACGAGGCATTGCTTTGACGCCTACTAAGTTTGGTATTAGTTTCACCGCTACGTTCATGAATCAGGTAAAATTGCCAAACCATTTTTAAAACGCAGTATTTTCTTTTTCTGTGTCTCCAGTGTAGCTTGCAAATGCAGCCGGATTTCTGCCTTTTTTGCACTCCGCATGCGGAAACCGTCCGCTGGCTAGCTCTAGTCTACTCGCTGGCTCACATTTGAGGCAGCCTCAGTGAAATTGGTGCATATTCTGTAGCAACTTAATTCACCCTGAAATGTTAAAAAGCTGTATATTGTATAATTATAATTGTTTTGCATTTCTTGTCTTTGTGGCAGGCTGGTGCTCTTGTTCATGTGTATACAGACGGATCAGTTCTTCTGACTCATGGTGGAACAGAAATGGGACAAGGACTACACACAAAAATGGTTCAGGTCGGTTGAAATCCTTATAAAAATAATTGTGAATTTGTTTTGCGCAAATTCCATGTGTATATGCACAAATTCCATGTGTATATGTTCAAATTCGTATTACAATTAAAATACATAAAAAGTGAACTTTACATGCAAAAAGTGAAAATTACAGCTTAAAAACTAAAATTCTAAATGACAAAAAGTTCTTATGACAAACCAATTAATAAAATCAAATGGAATCAGCCAAGTCCAAGGTTAACCTGACATTGTGAAGCGCGTCCAAAACGCGAGTAATCGTTTTCGTTCGTTGGCGGCCGTGGAAAAAACGCGTTTTTAAAGCTTCGGCGAGATTGAATTCGACAGGTTAAGGCTGGAGGGCAAAGTCCAAGGTTGACCTGACTTGGTATAAACGCCTCCAAAACGCGCGCAAACGTTTTCCTTTTTGGGGGGCCGTCTAGAAAACGCGGTTTTGAAAGTTGAAATACTTATGGTCAGAAGAAATTTGTGCGTTTTGGTCGTTTTGCATAAACCACACTTAAGTTATCTCTGGTTGAGGCATGGCTGAAGAGTATATGCTTTTAAGGCGGGACTTAACATAAAGGTTCTTTTTCTGCCGCTTTTTATGAGTTTTTTGGAAATATGTCGTTCGCTTTTTAAGCAATGCAAAAGCCCTATGCTCGTCCAATAAATCTGTGTTTAGGGGTGTTGTGTAAATATTTGCAATGGGTGATTTTTGGAGATTTTTAGGGAGGATTAGTAAAATTTAGAGAAATAAGAAAAATTGGAGATTTAAGGTGAAAAAAGTTAAAAGTTGATAGACGAACACCAGACAGTCCCTCTGACAACCTGGAGTGCTCTTGCGTGGGGGTCAACTGTCTTGTGGTGTTCCAAAGATAATTTTCTTCCTTTTATTCCTTTCCTAAATTACTATAAATTTCACTCAAATTGACGTTAAGTCCCCCCTTTAAGTCAACCTGGTGAATTCTTCTGTTTTCGTCATTTTGCAGGTAGCTGCTCGATCTTTTGGCATTCCTGTGTCTAGAATCCACATTTCTGAAACAAGCACTAACACAGTGGCAAATACATCCCCGACAGCAGCTTCGGCTTCGTCTGATCTCAACGGCATGGCTGTTAAAGTAAGAAACCGTAGCAATCCAAAGGGTTGATTTCTCGAGTGTTTGCTCAGCGTTGATTGTAGTCGTTCAGTCGAATCATCCATTCGATTGCTATGGTGGTTAATTTACCTTTAACTTTAAGTTCATATTTCCGTCGCAGAAAAAAATAAGAGCTTAATTAGAAATCAAATAAGCAAAGTTGCTAGCTAACGTAAAACTAAGGAATTTGTTTGATTTGCTTGCCACTTCTCAAGGAGCTTAGAAATAAATATACAAATGTTTATTTCTAACAAATGGGTGCTAAAAAGGTAGGAAAAACAAACGGTCAGCACAAGTGATCCACCTAGTGTGCTCACATGGGGCCTTAATTTGTTTTATTACTTACTAACGCGGTGCGTGTTGTGTACTTTGGCAGATTGCCTGCGAGCAAATACTGGAGCGGTTAAAACCATATCAAATGGAGAATCC
>NC_135770.1:1342806-1367851 GCF_052425735.1 Oculina patagonica
TGGAATTGATAGATTAACAAATAAGTGGTTAAATCAGCTACTTATTTAGTTTCATACAATAAATCACTTTATTTAATTGTCAGAGTATTTGGAACTTTTCTGCTAAAATGTAAATAAACAAGCAAATATTGTAAACACTTGTTAAAACACCCAATCGGCAGGACTGAATCTGACCAGTTGGCTATTTCCAGGGCGTGATGGAGTTGAATTCAGCACCACAGGACACAAATCCATCCAGTGATTCGGGGGAGGATTTTACTGTGATAAATGTGTTCCAAGGCAAGTGTCAACTTTAAAACGTGTTCTCGCATTTTTTTAAAAAACTAATGTTCTGACTACAATCACGGCACAGATAAAAATGTTCTAACATAAGCACCTCATTATTTGCACTTAGACATGGCATCATCAAACGACTTGAATTGATACTCAAAATACATGGCGTACCTTTTGTTATTTCATTTATCTGTGACGTGACAACATCCAACTATGGAAGAGAAAAGAACAAATCTCTTATAATTATATACCAGAAAGCTACGGAAAACAAGTCCCCAAGAAACAAACAATCAGCAACTAAACAAACAAACACACAAACCGACCTTAGAACTACCACACTTCACAAACCTGCATCTGTAGCTTGCGACACAAGGAAAAGAGCATGGTAACTTTATCTCTGTTTAAATTCTTGCGTGGAAACGCCTGAAACAATGAAGAAAGAGAAGTGCTCGTTATTTTCTGATTGTTTGCACTGATTCATTTTGTCGCTTTATACCACAGTAACCGGGATAAGCGCCGGCGGTATGGCCCACTTAGACCGACACAAACTTCACGTTTGTGTAATTTCAATAATTCTACAGACAAATTTGGTAACAGCATTAAATGGCAAAATCATTGTCATTTTCCTGTAAAGTAACGTTTCCATATATCTAGCGAGCTTAACCTTTCAGCCGGCTACTCCACGTAAGTACAACATGGCGGCTCAAAGAACAAGGACCAAATGTTCTGCACTTCACAGCAAACTTGTATCACAATCACAAAGTTTAAGAACCCTTACCTTTTTGCACATACACCCCCTCCTGAAATCGAAGGAAACAACATTAAAAAACAAACTTCAAAAAGACTTACAGCTGAATTTGATACCTATACTGTTCCTGCAAACTTTTACTAAGGCAAACAAACATACAAACCGCAGTACAGCTCAAAGGAACAATTCATTTGCACATCCCTGTTTCTCTGATCCAAAGATAACCACTACGTCTACAACACAGATTCGAAAGTACAGTAAAAACCCGCGAGTAAGAACCTAACATTTGAGAACCTGTTAGGCTAAAATTTTCAAATTAGATACCATTTTAATAAGAACCTGTTTAGCCTAAAATTTGGAAACAGGTTCTTAATTTCTAAAATTGATTAAAAATGTTAACTTTTGGGAAAATATGATATGATTAGTGCTTCAGTTTTACGTAAACACTTTGTGGTATGCAAATTTTATAAAAGAAAAAGGCTGAATACCACTATAATCTCTATACGAACATTAAAATGTGTTCTTCAGAAATTAAGAACCTATTGAGAACCAAATTAGCCTAAATTTATGTTAATAACCCTTTTTGGAAGAACCTGTTTAGGCTAACCTGAAAAACAATAGGTTCTTACTCGCGGGTTTTTACTGTACCAGATACATGTGTAGCAAAACAGTAATCACTTATTGTGTTTTTATACTCACCACCAAGCTTGAATTTTAATTGCCGCCTTGACTTGTTCTTTGTGAAGCTGAATTTGATTCAATCTTTTCTGTTCTGTAATCTAATAGGAGCACATGCGCAATAGTTAGAAACGGTTTAAAGGTCTGGTACCGTGATTTTTGTTGTTGTAAGACCTCCCTGAAAACCATTCAGGTGAGTAGAGCCTAAAACCATTACCCGCTGATAATTAATTTTTAGGAGATAAAGGATGAATGAAATACCGAGTAAATGCATTGTGTCAATGATTTAGACCACAAATGCAAGGAAATGTTAGTAAACTTAATTGTTATATTTCGATATAATTCAATATCATTTAAACTAAGGTGACAAACAAGTAGCTAGGATTTAAATACTGAAAGATGGTACATTAGCATTTAAAACATGCACATGAAAATACAAAACAAAGACGTTAATGTCAAGAGAATAAGCATAGTTCCCTGCTAGCTTTTAAATCATTGTTCAAAGATGGTGCTGAATGCTTGATATGGTAAGCTTCTTTGTACAATAAATTGTCATCGCTGTCTATCATCTTTGTGTTAACACGCACGATTTCGGCGAGATATTCTTTGTTCGTTGCAGTAGAAGGTGGGTTGTTATTAATAAAAATGTTCGGTAGATTGTTTAAACCTTGTATGTGTTTGATCTGATCACAGCAGCGCAGATGTTTATGTTTGTCCGTGGTCGCATGTTCTTGTGTGCAGACAAGCACACAAAAATAATGTTCTTACTATTTCATACCTGATACCAAAGATATTTTACAGCTGTTTTCAACTGTTCTCTGCTCTTGACAGCAACCTCGCGTTCTCTACAGTAAAGGCAAAGAAATAATTCAATACTTCATTCAATTGAAGAATACCTCGTTTGCGTCCCTAACTACTAACGTTTACAATCAACTTACAAAGTAAGTTACAAATGTTTACCTTTCTAGCGTGTTGTATAAATTGTTTATTAGGGAAATAAGTCTTCGGACTCTTAATTCATTCCTAATGTTGACAACTTTGATGTCTCTTGTTCGTGCACAGTATCCCTTCCTAGAAAAAAAATAATACATGTAACTTTAATTAATCATGACAAATTAATTGTTGCAGGCAGGCAGGCAGGAAGGAGGGAAGGGAGGGAGGAAGCAAAAGAGAATCAGAGAAAGGAAGAGATGTTTTGAGATTGAGTAAGTGAGGGAACAAGGCAAAGAGAAGTAGAAGGAGGAAGGGCACTAGGAGGGAGGGAAGAAGAGAGAAAGACAGGGTTCGTCCTTTTTTGAGCTTTCGAAATGCCATGACTTTTCATGACCTTTTCCATGACTTTTCAAAGTTTCCCGTGACCTATTCGTAAAAAATTGGAAATTTTCAAAAATTATCTTTATTTCGGGTACGCTTTTACCCTTTTCTTCACAAAAAATAACCTGTCTGATTTGGTTTGTACAATCAATACCACTTTCCATGATTTTCCATGATCCAAACTTAAATTCCGTGACTTCCCAGGCCTGGAAAATAAAATTCTAAAATTCCATGACTTTCCAGGTTTTCCATGACCCTGGAAAGAGAGTAAGGGAGTAAGAAAATGAGGTTGAGAGAAACAGATGGAGGAAGGCAGAGGTGAAGGAAGGAAATGAGGTAGGTGAGTCTAAAGAAAGGAGGTTCAAAATATTCAAATTGAAATCAATCAATAGTTTTTTTACCAAACTGCCTGGATGCAGGCTGCGGCATAATTCCTTCGTCGGTACTGACAGAAGTCAAACTTTTTTCTCACTAAATAACCACGAACATGAGCTTGAATTATGGTAGCTGCCAAACTAAACAGACGGATAGCTTCTTCTTCTGTCATTATAGCATCATCTTGAAGAATAGAAAAAAGATTGTGTTAATCAAGCACTTAAAAAGCTTTATCAGGAAAAGCTATCCATTGTTAAATCACTGAAGTATGGACAAAACTCTACATGTATATGTAGCTCCCATTAGGATAGAAAAAAGTTGTACAACTAGCAAATTTCCTTTCAGAGTTAATCAGAAAATAGATCAGAGTATCACATATCCAAGTACCATGTAATACGGCAAAGAATTGCTAAATAACACCCTCTTTTCAATGAGTAACCTCTCAATTTAGGCAATACACACTGCATATTAATTATTATTTTTGATAAGTGCACGTTACAGTATGCTCAAGATTACCATCCAATACACTGCATCTGTTAGTTTACATTGAATTTAAATTTATTAGAGGAGGTTTTACTATGTTCCCGGTTTGCAGTTGGGCACTTCAGGATTTGCCAAGGTTAGTATTTAGAATAAGGTCCCTGTTTTTTCGACGTTTTTGCTTGTTTACAAGCTAAAATGGTAGAATAGGGGTTAGTAGACAAAATTTGGAACCACATATTTGTAAACTCTCAAGGGACTTTTTTAATTTCTCAAGGGACTGTTTTAATTTCTCAAGGGATTACTTTCCGCTGTGGGTGATCACTTGCGATTTCGTGGAAAAAACGTGACTTGTCACATTTACAAACGTTATATAACAATTTTAAAAGTGACATGTCAGCTTTCTTATCTCAACGCACGTGTGTCTGAAAGGCGATCTATAAAAAGCGTCGCACAAACAGTGGATTGCGTAACTAAAACACGAATAAATAATCACTAGCACTTACATCGCGTTGAGAGCAATGTTGCATGAATCGGCTTTACAACATGCGATCGTATCTACGCAGTTCGAGTGGAATTTCAGTCAAAGACAGCAAAATTCTTTCGTATTTCATCTTCAAATATAATTCGAAAGCATTCACTGTATATGTGGCTTTTGTTTAATCCTGGGTCTTGATATCCGACCCTCGCCGAGCCTAGACAAAACGCAGCTTGAGTGTAACGATTTGTTTACGCAATGTTTTCTCCGACAGTAGTCGGAAATATCCGTATTGTTTTTCGTGCTTTTTCATGGAGCAATCGTAACGATACGGCCTTGAACACATTGAACGGCGGTCTACCTATAACAATTCAAATATAGCGTCGCAAAAACAAAGCGTCGAACGCATATTTTGCTGTTTCATTTCCGTAATCGACTGCCTCGAAAGGTCCTTGCAGTTTTAAAGTATAGAATTGTCAGATCTCGCTGAAATTTGCACTGTTTATTTGTGTAATGTTAAGGAATATGTGTATAAATACCCGGCGCGAACGAGCCATTTTTGACAAAATTATATGGCTGCATTTCCTCCACGAAGATAGGAAATTGTTAAATTAAACTACAAAGAAACTGTAATGATAAGTTCGAAGAACAATGCACAGGATAAACCTTCGACTCATACTTCATGCAAAAACGTCGATATCTCGAAGAGACTTTGATTAATAAGCATGTTTCCTCTAGCTACCGAAATTTAATGTGCCCTTCAGGGGGGCCTAAATTGAATTTTAACGTAATGTACCTTATTGTTACATACTTTCGCGGGACTTAATTTCACGATTTTTCTTTAAAGACCATATGTAGTTTTTGGCCAAATCATGAAAATTATTTAGTCTCGTGAAATATGCCTGTTCCATGTTCATGAAATTAAGTTCCCCCAAAAATTACAATATTAAGGCATCTAATTCAATTAAAACTTATAGAAATTGAACTGACCAGATTCTCTTTGGTCCACATCTGATGAGGGAACTGGAATGTAGAAGCTCTCTGATTCCAGCAATTTGTTACAGTCTGCAATATCCAAAATATGCAATTCTGTTTACTATGAAATATCTTTTTCTCCTTCTAATACTTTTTTAAGTGAAAGCAGATACAACAATAAATATAAATGACACACTTACCGAGGTCATCACCAGTGTCTGCTTGGGTTGTCTGTAATAAAAAAGTGTTGTTATAATTCACAATAAATACTGAATATTAAAATAATGGCACAAGTCAGTGCAGACAAGACTCATCTAAACCAACTATGCACTCAGTAGAATGCTAATAATAATATGTTTTGTGAAATTGTTACTAAATAAATAATGATCAAACAAGAGCCCTGTAATTTTTTGTAAAAATATTCATCCATGAAAAAACATTTCTGTTAATCATACCTGAGTGACAGGAGTAGTATCACTACAAATATGGTGTAAAATAGACACAAGCTGAACATGTTGTCCTAGGGAGGGATGGCCGATCCGATTGAATGCCTGATCCAGCAGTCTTGCAATCATTCTACATCAACAAACATAATTCAATAAATAAAAATGGATGGAAAGGATGGAGGGAGAACAAAGGAAGGAAGGAGGGTAGGAAGGAAGGAAGGAAGGAAGGAAGGGAGGAAGGAAGGAAGGAAGGAAGGAAGGAAGGAAGGAAGGAAGGAAGGAAGGAAGGAAGGAAGGAAGGAAGGAAGGAAGGAAGGAAGGAAGGAAGAAAGGTAGGGAGGGATGGATGTCAACCGACTGGTGACCAATTGTCAGCCAACACGTTGACTGACATGTTGATGGAATCATTATTTAATAATCATTGTGTACCAAGTACAAAGTGACATACTTCACTACAGTTTCAACAAGCATACCTTTTCTTACAATGTACCTATTATTTTTGCCAGGGTAAATTCCGACAAGCGACATGGGCCAAAAAGGAGCAACAGCACATAAAATAAACTCACAACAAACAACAACCCTTTTGGGAAAACTTAAATTCAAACAACGACAAGCAGTTTCCTTCCATTTTACTACCAACAGCGACAAAAAAAATAAAGAAGATAAAAAAGCGACAAGGGACATTTTAAATTTAGACAAGTGACAAGGGATCCCCCCTGGCAGGGGCTCAAACTAACCTTTCTTGATTGTTGACCAATTGTCCATCCAGATTTTTGAGGTTACCACAGCAGTACACAAGATATGGTCTGTAGTTCACCTCACTGATGCAGAGTCAAGGACACATCTGCCTGCACACTTACACACATTAATCTGTACATTTGCAACCTTGCTATTGACTGAACAAATTTACAGACCTTTGCAAGGCTGCTGTATGGCAGGGGCTGCCACCTAATCACAAAGGTAATACACATGTATTTCTGTAAAGTAATGTATAATAATTAACAGTATCAGCAGCAGTAGCCTGAGAAGACAATGTCTCTGATGTCTGAGATTTGATCCCATAGAATTCCATACTGATCGCAACAAACTTTACAAAACAGAACACAGTTCCCAGAGTTACATCATCAGTATGAAATTTTGGAATCAAATCTCAAACACCGTTCATGCAGGGGAAAAACTGAGAGTGCAACTGAAGAATTCTAGCAGCATTCTATAAAAGATACAGCCTCCATGCACCACTGGGTAGGACACAAGGATTGTTTATGAGTGACAGCTGCTCTAGATTGATCAGAGAAGACAAGTGCATCACCTGAGAAAACAAAATAATTACCGGTAATCAGGTGCTGAGAAAGATGTAACTTTCTGTTGTCACAAGCATGAGACGGTCAGACCCTCACTGGAATCAAACCCATGACCTTCTTATAATTAGGGCCTCTTCATATGAGCTTGGTTGACTGGGCTGGCCCAGTTACGAATATCTTACCTCACTCCTATTTCCTTAAGTTTGTATAAAGTTTGACGTGTTCATATGAGAAGGCAGGCCAGCCTGGTTACCGAGATTTGGGTTGTAGAAACCGAGAGCTCGGCAACTGGGATGAAAATTTTCCTATAATAATATGAACACTCTAGCCCGGTTACCACGATGAACCTTTTTTTTTTTTGAGAAAATAGCTTCGCTTTTGCAACTGGGCAGTTAAAAAAGGGAAAGACACGTTGGATTGATTTTTGCTTGACAACGAATCCGTGGGATGCATGTCAGTGAAAATCAAAAGCAATAGACTGTCATTACGTTTTTTCATCCTGCAGCATGTATGTGTTTCCACATTAGAAGTATGCAAATGTGCTTTATAATAAAGTTGCAAGTGTCGATAAAGCTACCATAGTGGTGAACAATGCAACTTTACGTGTCATTATTTTGGTTTGTCTCTTGAATTTCATCCCAGTCAATCGGCCTGAAATTTCCCATATGAACAGATGACAAAATTCGTCCCGGTAAACAAGACAGCCCGGTCTCAGTCCTATGAAGAGGCCTTACACCAGTTGAATGCCCTTACCCTTGAGCTAGGCCATTTATTCTAGTTTAGGTCACTTGTTCTAAAATTGTATTCCAGGTTAGGCCATTTATTCCAGATGGTAGGTGGTTAATCAGGTGCTGTTAGCAAACAGGCCTTAAAAGTATTTTCAATAGTCCCCCGAGCTTGAATCCCACTTACACAGCTTACTGCAGTGCCTTTCAATAACACCATGCAAGAACCCAACACAATCACCCTGACACCTGGGCTCTTTGATCCAGTGTCTTATGCTCTAGCAATTAGGCCAGTATAGAATAAGAAAATGTTACAATACTTTCTGGTGGCCCACACATGCAACATGCCCCAGAAATGATTAGAGTGAGATCCTAGCCTGAAACTCCATTCTTATCACACACACTAAATGACCTGGGAAGTATATCTCTGATTGTAATGAATTAAATATAAATGAACCAGAAGCACTATGCAGATCAGCATCTGTGTTTGCAGGCTAACAACTGTCAAAACTGTACCTCATTTAGGTCTGATATCTCATTATCAGCCAGTGACAGGGTGCACACTGTGTTTGATATTTGGTCTTTGATGACTGCCAGGGAAGATATTAGATTCCCATGCAGCAAGAGCGTCTGCAAAATGTGCACAGACAAATAAAAACTTTGTTAATAATCAATGAATGAACAAATGAATGGACAATCATCTTGACAAATTATCAATTTAGGCCCTATTTTATTGTTATTTGGACTAATTTCATCCTTTTGCCTCACTTTTCCAACCCCCCTTCCCCCTATCAATGTTGTAGTTTGTTTCTAGGAGCCCTTTGCTACAATTTTACAACATTGGATGGGGGAGGGGGTATTTTAGTGGATAGTCATGAAATTTAAAAACTAGTGGTAAATTTGCCATAAAAACAGCAGTGGGAGAGCAAAGTCGATGTGTCAACTACTTTTGTCAAAGAGGGTGCACACTGTGTTTGATATTTGATCTTTGATGACTGCCAGGGAAGATATTAGATTCCTGCGCAGCAAAAGAGTCTGCAACATGTGCACAGAGAAATAAAACCTTGTTAATAATGAATGAATGAACAAATAAATGGATGGGCGGACTAATGAACAAATGAAGGAAGGAATGTATGAATTATTCTGTCCAACATCCAGACCATAAGGCCACTGTGCTCAGCCTTCTCCAGAGTAACTGGCAGCAGGATTGCTTATACATAGCTAGCAAAATGTACAGGTTGTGAGCGGAAAAGCAAACCCCAAATGCAATGGAAAACACTTACCTTTAATTTCCTGAGAGTTCTTAAGCCTGAGATAACAGCAATACTAAAAGACAAACACAATTTAAGACACATTATTCAAAGCATATGAAATGGATATTTCAGTTTGGTTGATAAGTACACTGACTGTGCAATCTGTACTTGTCTGTAAGTTTTGGAATTCAAGCATGAGAAATGTATGAATCCTCCCCCCACCCAAAAAAAAGGAACTCACTTTCTAAAAGTAGATTTCTACTAGTGATGGAGTCGGAGTTGTAATCCGAGTCGTAACAGCACTTGTAAATTCATTAACTATTCAGTGAGGGTGCAAACCAATCCCAGCACAGTGTTCAGATCACACTGATGTACACAACTGTAAACCCCAATACAAATCAACAATAGAATTAACTTTTGATATAAACTCCTGCTCAGCTAATAAGTATTCATTAACTTTTGATACAGATCTCTACCGAATCGCATAACAATACTTTGCATTCAATTTATTGTTTTCATTTCACAAGTAGAATAAAATATTCGCGTCCGATCTGTATGGCCATTTACAATGGCTCGCCTATCGGCTTGCCATTGTAAATGCCCATACAGATCTCCCTCTCATATTTTATCTACTACTTACAACCTAGTGAAAATAAAAATTCGAAGTCAATTAAGCCTAGTCATTAGCTTGACAGAATCAGATTCCAAAGATTGATTTTAGAACGTCTCCATTTTTTGTTATTCCACTTTTGACTCCATCATTTATGATCCAGTGAAAACTAGAATGATTATCAGTGACTCCCAAGCAGAAGCAGGAGAACAAACTGGCCAATTACAGCGCTAGGTCACAGCCGCCTCTCCCCCCCCCCCACCTGAGTAATTCCTGTCTACTTGTGACTTCAAGAAGTCCTCCACTTTCTCACTAGATCATTAGTGGCAGAGTTGTAGGCCTAATCACTTAACTTTGTTACTACTTTCTCAGTTCAAATAATATTATTTTCACTAGTGAGTCAGATGGTTAATGCTCTGTGCTTCTGATTTATTTACAACTCCACCTCTGACTCCATTGCTAGTGAGACTAACTGATGTTTATTATATCAAAATATAACTATGTACTCACCTATTGTCTGACAAATCCAGATGATACAGGTTGTAATTTCTATCAAGATTTTCAATTTGCTACAAAATAGAGTTCCACTACATGAGAATAACATAATTCAACAATCAACATTTAAATGCATTATCCCCATTACAAACAGTACAATGTACATATACCAAAGTCCAGGTTTGCTACCCCAAAGTATTTATTTTTACCGTACTTATAAGTTACATTGAATATTTTTTAAACAGCACATTGAAAAAAAAAACATTTCGCAGTTATTAACAAATCAACAACAATTTTTATAAACTTAAAACTAGCTCCAGAGGAAGTGTACCTCAATGCTGTTTCCAGATAAGTTTAACCATTCCAAATTGCTCAGTGAATTGACACCTTTAAAAGAAAGTGCAAAAACCCACTATGATTCGCTACAACTATGGTACTACATGTGAGTCTACTAAACTATTATTACTACTAACAACTAAACAAATACTGTTTCAACTTCTCTGGATGGGATGCTAGACCAGGCCCTTATATCAGGGTTTGCCTAGGCAGTCAGGGGAATAAGTGCAGGTTTTGGCAAATCTTCGTTGAAGCACTCGAAGAATTTCCGAATTATTTCATCCAATCAAAAACTAGCGAGAGCGCTCACGAGTACTCCGAAAGCAATCACGCGTACAAATACGTCAGGTTGCTTACCAACTTCTGGAACGAAAACTGCGGGCTCAGTCACTTCTCGGAGAAGTGATGTCGCCATCAACTGGCACTTGTTCCCCCGACTGTAGGTGTAAACACTTTACACCAATAATTTTCCTCTGTTTTTGAACTATTTGTTTTTCTCAGTACTCTGTATTGTTTTGAGATTCTTTGTTGTCTTGTTCGTTCTTTGTTTTACATCACTGCTCACAGGTTTTTACACCGAGGATGAGCCTTAGACCAAGAGTCTGAGAGGTAGTTTCAAAAGAAAAATGTCTTGCCCAAGAATACAAAAAAATGAAACTCTGGTGTGACCACTTAGTCATGCATGACTTCCTATTGTGACCGTGCATCAACTTTGCATGACCTTTCAAGGACTGCTGCATGCTGATCAAGGTGTCGATCAGTCATGTGACTAAAATATGACTTATGATTAGCTCTTTACACCATAACAAAAGGCCGGCAATCCTATAACATAACTACTGCTAACAGTAGCCGACCCCAATTTTACTATGTTCGTATTAGTAATTGGACAGAGTGGAGTACAATTCAGCGAGTAATCGGGCGAGTAACTTCAAAATCAGCTGAGAGTGCAGCGCAAGGATGATTTGAAATTACGAGCATTATTACTCTCTGAATTGTACGAAATTACTAATTAATATTATCAATAACAAAATTTGAGGTTAGGAAGTCTGAGAATCTTTTTTAGTGTGAAAAAGTCAATGGTTAATTCAACTGGTTGTACAAACAGTAGAAAAACAGCAAGAAAGAACCCATTTATATGCGCGTGATTGATGCGCAAATGGCGTAGGTGTCCAATTACAGGTATCCAATTTGAAGTTGCTCAAATTGGATATTTGTAATTGGACACCCAGGTGATCTCGTGCCGATTACGCCACAAATAGGCGCGTGCAGAACCAATCAAAATCGAGAATTTCGTTATAGATACGATGAATGATAAAACAGAATAGGATGTTGACCAGCTGTACTGTACCTTCAATGGCGACAATACTATTGTCACTGAGATCCAGCACTCTCAAAGTTGATGCTGCGCTGATTCCTTTAATATCCACAATGTGGTTGCCAGCCAGGGAAAGCTGAAACCGAAAAAAAAATTGAAATCTGGGTAATAGAATGGAGTATCCATTTTAGAGACGATACCTATATGAAGAAAGGGGGATGATATTTCAAACGTACGAAAGTTTCAAATTATTAGCAGCCAAAACGGTGTTTAAAAAATTGATCTATTCTAGATCTAGAATGGGAGTATAATTTTGAATGCAAAATCTTGGGTACTAATTGGAAGACCTGGGCGGTACATACCCACCCAAAATATACCTGAGTACCCCCTGGGTTAATGTCCCTGTCTCCAGATTACCAGAGTGATTTCAAGAACAGTTTTTGCTTACTAGCCTAGTAATTAACCAGTCATGAATTATGTTAGTCACATTTCTCATTCTAAGAGAGTTAACCTGCAGAAAATAATAAATAAAAAAACAAGAAAAGCAGCGTAATCCTTTGACTAGCTCCTTACCTGTTGTAAGTGTACAAAGTACTGTAAATTCTCCACCTTTGATATCTCATTATTGCTTAAAAGGAGAGTATAAGGTGAGATTCCTCTGGGTGGACACTCTATTCTCTTTAAATGATGACCTGCAGTTTAAAAGGAAAGAGTGCAAAACATAAATTTCTACTCTGAAAAAAAGGGGAAATTACTGTAATTTGTCATTTGTGTAACTCTGGATAATTTGTAACTCGTAATTTTACCAAAGAGTAAATTGCACCACAACATATACACAAGTTAACCACAACGATTGTGTTTGGTCGGCTGTCCTGGTGGTCAGCAGTTACTAGCTCTTGTCAGGCTCAGTGCTTTGCGTTCTCGGACATTACAGCGTGGTGTCAGGTCTTTGTTCCATGGAGGATTTTCAGGGATGTTTTGCGAGTTTTTTCTCTCCCTCCCTCCCTTACCTGCTTCTTGTTATTAGTTATTCATTTTTACACTGATTTAATCAGTGTGACGGGTGTCTGTGTGTGGGGGCTCATGGCTGTTTTGTTGGGATTGCCAGCCTTGGCAGCTTTATTCTATCTGGGGAGGGCCGGCTGACCTCAGTGGAGGCCCTCCCGGGTATCCCAGGCACCCATCCTCCATATTCACGAGGCAGTGGTTAAATTTAATTAATCAAGATTAAAAAATAATAATAATTGTTATGCCCACCTGAAAGGTTTACTACACCAGAATACTCTGCTTCTGTCTCATGATGAGACTGATTCTCAGTTTGGTTTGATAACATGACTGGACGAGTTCCTAAGAACTTTAAAAAATGCAGTATGTACAAATTATTGCATTAAATTTCATCAATTGGAGGGTTCGGTGCAAAAAGAGTGGTAGTGATTTTGGTCGAAAAAGAACATCGACACAACGACTCCAAATTTCGCATGTGAGTTTGTTTATGTAAGCAAAACATTGTACTGTATTTATTGTCCCTGGTGTTTGCTCCGTTTTACAGGAATAACATATGCAGAAAGCTCGGTTTTTAAAGTTGGCGTTTTAAGAAGTCTCTTTGTTCCCTTTGTCAGTTTGAACAAAGAAAGTACTAAAGATGCCTACTGGAAAAACCTAGTTTTTGCATGAGTTATTTCTCGGAAATAGAGCAAAAGCTGCGGAAAATAAATTCATTACTGTAACAATGTTTCACTTGTGTCAACAAACCCGCACACAAATTTTGGAGTTGTTTTGGCAATGTTCATTTCAAGCCAAAATCACGGCTGACCTTTTTGCACCGTGCCCTTTAAATATTATATGTACAACAAAAATTACTGGGAGACCATAGACCAAGTCAAACAAGGTATGTACAAGAGAGACAAGGGATATAGGCGCGATAACCAGTCGCTGTTAAGGAATAAGCCCAGGCTTCTTCCTGAATAAACTGTTCTCGGGAGGAACAAAGACCAGACTCAAGAGGGCGGCAGAAATCAAACCTACAAGGGATACTGACAGCATATTGTCAGCCAGCCAGCAACACAGTAATATCCTTCATAATACCCTCGGCGGCATACCCGCCAACCCCCTTAGTACAATAATCTGGAGATGTCAAGAAATATTTGCATTGTAAGGATATCGTTTAAGACAATTTATGAATTCTCTCTGAAAATCAGACTGGGAGATTTGACAAAAAACCTGGAGACTCTCGGGAAAAAATGGAGAGTTGACAGGTACATGTATGCTTGGCGGCATTGCAGGAAAATCTGTTTAGACTATAAACGAAACACAACATGCGTTATCTCAAACTCATCCCGTGCAATTAAAGTAAATTAAGTGATCAGATAGATTCCACACTGTAAGCTGTAAGCAGAAAACAATTTTGATCAAAATCCAAAATGGCCGCCTCTAGTCACTAGATCTGAAGCGGGAAATTTAAACTGGACTTTAGCTTGCAGATGAATCTTCCAGGTATTATGACTCACGATACACAACAACCGTTGCTAATTGTAAAATGGTGAGTATGGATGCTAAAAATAGCCGATTTTGCTATTATGTCACTGAAATATTAAACACAGCAACACCCATCGTAAATTATTGACTCTTTCTTTGACTTATGCAAATAAACAAACGCAGAACTTTGGCGAAAAGCCTTTGCTGCGGACAGCCTGCCCAAATAAACTCGTCAGCCAAACAAGAATAGATTACAAATTGTGGTTAGTTCTAATAGCTTCAGTTAAGATTACTGAGGGCTAAAAATGTTTATAAAAGTTCAGGCGAAAAGTTACTACAAGAAATAGAGATCGATCAAGGAACAGAAATAAGTATGATCTAGTTCGTCCTCGATCGAATCTAACGAGCGGAGCTTTTAAAAGCGGATAGATAAAAGACAAAGGAACTATATACATACAGGTTAAGAATTGAACTCCGGGCAAAAAAGGCTAGAATGTCTTGAACGTTGAAACTATTCCATTCCATAGTAACATGGTTTCCCTCAGCCTCGTCCCCAGTCGTCCCCGGCGAATTTGGATGTGACGTCACCCGCCAAGCTTGTCGGGGAAGTTCGCCTAGGACGCCTGGCAATAAACGGCAAATCCAATATGGCGGAGCCTGTCCAACGATTGAACTTCAGTCAACTTCTTGAAGAACTTAAAAACGCGTCAGAATTAGGCTGGGATTCCTTCATCCATGTCTGCCAGCAAACTCGTGAAGTAATTGGAGATTTTTATTTAAGGTAGAAAAATTAAATGTCGATTTTTATGCGCAGCAAATTGTACCATCTAAAGAGCTTAAAGAATATGTTCCACTAACTGTAACTGGCGATGGGAGCTGTCTCTATCGATCGATTTCTCTGTTGGTGTCTTGGTGAACGGAGATAGAATACTGGTCGTTCGTGGAAAGTTGTATGATGAGTATTTTTGCTTCTCGCTAACACAACAACAACAGCGGTGAAAAGATAAAAGGCTCGAAGCTG
Organism: Oculina patagonica; assembly: GCF_052425735.1. Taxonomy (NCBI): domain Eukaryota; kingdom Metazoa; phylum Cnidaria; class Anthozoa; order Scleractinia; family Oculinidae; genus Oculina; species Oculina patagonica. The sequence continues at coordinate 1,358,105 of NC_135770.1, forward strand.
ATATCCATCAGTACTTTCAACTGTGCTTTCGTGTGTGCTTTGTTTGTTCCTTTGCCTTCGCTTTTTTCGAATATTTTTCGCAGTTTTATCCAAGGTAAGTGTAGTTGTAACTATTTATTCGAAGTATCAGTAGCGAAATATATGACTAAAGCTACTTATCAGAAAATTAGAAAGCTGTGTAGTGGTTTGTTTTCTGGGAAACAAACGCTGCAATTCGCCTACTGTTGGTGACGATACCTAGTTGTAATGTGTCAACTCAGCTGCTTAACAGATTCAACTTCTATCTTGTGAACTTCAGACTTGTGAGACTCTATAACATACCAAATTCCCTTCGGCCACTAAGCATTGACAAGATTATGATTGTAAGGAAACAAAAAACTGTTCCGAATGGACTGGTATCAAAATGTTTAGAATGGCTTCATTTCAGTTTAAAAGTCGTTTGTTACTGTTAGTTAATGTTATATTTATATTGTTACTATTGTTACTAATCTATACAAACATTATCCAGAGTATCTTCTAGATATACAATGTACTCTATTTGGATTCATTACAGACCTTTAGCCACTTAGCTTGGCACAAGCAATCAAAAGGCTTTATTCTTCTCTTATGCTTTAGAAAGATGGGTTGGTACAAGCAGATCAGGTTTCATCAGCTGGCAATGTCATACATTTTCTATGGGCAGACCTCAAATATCAAGAGAATATGAAAACATAATATAACACTTTCCACTGCCTCCAGCTTTCCCTGCCTCCTCCCCAAATCACCCCACCCTACCAAATGCACTCCCCTAAATTCCAATAACTACTAGTTTTAGTATATATTGCAAGAGTTGAATACATACTAGTTATGCAACGCTTTCGAGTGGTATACTATGGAATATCCCACGAGTCACTTGTATTTTCTCGGTATACACACGAGCCTTTAGGCGAGTGTGTATACGAAGAAAATACAAGTGACAAGTGGGATATTCCATAGTATACCACGAGAAAGTGTTGTGTAACTATTTTATACCATGCCATAGAAAATACGCTCACTAAATTTCATCGAGAATAAGATCGCAGCGCACAATGGGAAGGTTGGGTTGAATACCGTCGAATATACAACGGCTTTCCTGTATTCTGATTGGCTGTATTTTCTATGGCATGGTATAAATGTAAATACTTTTGTATACTGTACTGTGTTTACGTGTGTGTGTGTCAGTCAAGCTCAGTTTAATATCTCTGCAAGTAGGAGTTAAAAAGGTGGTAGTTTAAGGAATGGGAAAAATAGCCAATGTACCCATGTGAGGAAAATACAAATATTTTTGGGCTGTCAAAAATGCAGAATGGGGCTCACAAATTAAAAAGAAGCTGGTCCAAAAGCCCCAGTAACCAACTTTTCTGGAGCGGAAGCAAACAATATTTAAACATTATATATTTTGATATTTTAATTTATTTGCAAATAAACATATAAACACAGTATATATATATATTGTGTTTAAGTGTTTCTTTGCAAGTAAATGTCAGAGAGAATAGCAGAAGAATCATACTTTGTTAAACGAGCTATGTCTACAATGATGCAGTATGTACCTTGTCTAAAGGGGAAAGCAGTGCACTTCTGTTTCTTTTTGAACATCTCAGCAGGTAAATTTGTCAAAACTACACGAAAATTGGCAGCAAAATATATAAACTTCAGCTGAAATGCTAACTCTGCAACTGAGGGAAATTGAAATAAATTTCCACACCTTTTGGGCTGACAAGAACTGTTGGCTATTTAGTGGTGCTACACAATGGAAATGTTATCAATTCACACTTGGAATCTGCAATAAGTCATGACCAGCTGTAATTTTTATTTAATCAGCTCATTGAATTGACGAAAATGTTTGAAGCATACTTGTTATATATAACCTGAACATGGCCCAGGATTTGGATTAACATCTCCTGCTAATGAAATGAGCCAGAGTATACAAGAAAAAGACAGGCTACATCAAGATCAAATAAAGTTTTGGTTTACGAGAGTTAGATTATTTTTTTTTCTTTCTTTAAAAAGCTAAATAAAAAATTACAGGTAATCAATGACAAGCTTTAATACATGCATCGGGGGATTAGCCCTCTTCTCTCAAGTAAGCTGAATTGTTTCTTTGTTTTCGCACATACATTTATAAACAACAAAGGTCGAAAATACCGACCCTAGCTCTATAAACATTGAGATCGACGCCTTTCAGGTTTAAATAAAACTAACACAGTTACTAGTACCTGGCGAACGTAATTTGCTTACCACAAAGAACTTCTAGATACATGTAGACCCATGTATCACTACGAGTAGTGAACGAAAACAATGATAACAGAATAATTTTCTTAACTCTATTAAATACGACCAATACCATTCTGCAAGGCAGGAAAAAAACGGCATTACAGTTCGTCTCCGCCATCTAAAATAGTCCACAAATGTTCAAAAGGGATGCAGTTTCCTCATGAACCAGAAATATTTTCTTTTCTTCGCAGAAAAACGTATATTTTCGTCGAGCTATATCTGGGACTTTTTCTCGCTAAACTGGGACTTTTTTGCCATTTTGTGCCAGGCCTCGCGCTATCGCGCTCGGTTCCAGTCCTCCTCCGCTCACTCGCATAGCGCGGTATGGCCTGGGGACGAGGCTGGGTTTCCCTCAAAGTACTAAGATTTGAGCACAAATCGCGCGAAGTCAAACGTACTTCTCGCACAAGTCCTACTCGGTCTGAAACGAGGAAAGTAGGTCCGCAACACGCGCACAGGTCAGGTATTCGTTATTTCCACAGGTCTCCCAGACTTTCCAGACGAATTTAATACTTTTTTGTGCAACGAGATGTATATAGTTACCTTCTGTCACTATGTCAACTGTTAAGGCATTTCTGACAGTACCCGAGATACCTTATTCTCACTTAATTTCGCGAGTACTAAATTTCGCGATTTTGAAAAAACGCGAAATTTAATACTCGCGAAATATAGGACACGCAAAGTTTAAAATCGCGAAATTTAATATCGTACTGATAATATAAAAATTATGAAACTCGATGTGTTTTATCATAGTTATTCTAACATGTCTGAGCTTCATGTTTAGAAGTTTTTTGTTTAATTTTGTCCATTAGTTATCTCCCACTATATCAGTCGCACTGTTTGAACTGTTCTCTGCCGCCAAGTTCCTCAAAATCTCGCTTTTGCAGTCGTAGATGAACCTATTAGGGATTTAGACTGGTGAATACCTTATGTTTTGTCATGTGTATATTGTTTTGTTTGCTGTTTTTACGATAACTTTCATATTAATTATGTTGTTACAGTTTCGAGGTCAAAGCTTCATATTGAAGAATAGATAAAAATCGCGAAATTTAATACACTCCAACTGTACCTTTCTCTCAAAATCGCGAAATTAAGTACTCGCGAAATATGGCTCTTGATTTTTCGCGAAATTAAGTACTCACGAAATTTAGTGAGAATAAGGTATGTTAATCTCGTACAGTAGTGAGCTCGTATCTCAACAAAATTATTGAAATTCGTGTGTAGAGCTTGGGTTACCTGTGACATTTCATACCATGCGAGAAAAATCCCCTTTGAGCTTCGATTCCAAACATTTGGTCGAGGGGCATTCTACATAAATGAAAGAAATCTCTGGGGACTGTAAAAATATTCGTTTTTCGATCGCGCAAGGAAAATATATGCCGCCTCACTGATTGTGATGAAATCACTTTTTCTGCCCCGTGAAAAATGATCTTAAACCCCCACGCACAACACTCTGCCAAAGTGACGAATATAAAATTAGCTTGAAAAAAGCTCGCATGAACTATGGTTTTGTGGATTTCATTCGAACTCAAGTGAGACGCCACAAAACGGCCGAGAGGGGGTGTGGTTCTCACGAAATCGTCGCGATGCCCAAGCGAGGGGGCGTTTTAGTCTGAAATTGAGAAATGGCATAAAGAAATACTTCCAGCTGCTTCGTGCTACAGATGCCAGAGTTAGGCACCGGCCGTATGGGCCAGTTGACATGACACGGACTGTACAGAAGAAAGCCTCACACACAGGTATGTCAAATTTATTACATCACAAGTTATGGAACGATTTACATACATATTTAAGTGCATATGAAGCGAAATTTGTTGTTATTGTTATTATTTACCATTACAAGATGATACATTCCAAGTAAATATTCATATATCCTAGTTATTATAAGACATTTAAACAAGAAGTTTCACTATGTTAACGGGATGCCTGGTCTGGTTGAAATGGTTGGTTGATTGGTTGATTTGTAAGTTGGTAAGTTTGTTGGTGGGTTGAATGACCAGGCCACGCCCCGTTATTAGGGAACTTCTTGTTAAGCCTTGATATCTTCATACAATTATTCCTTTGTTGACTTTGTTGTCAGCTTACAATTCCTTAAGTGCTTGTTAGGAAAATTTAATCTATAAAAAAACTACCTCGGTGATTACACCGTACGAAAAGTATTTTTAAAAAAACCCTATTCGTGTTAATACATTTTTCCCCTGATGTCCGCATGCAAATTATTCTTTTATGTTGGGAGATTTAAGACAATTTCACCTTGGTAATCAGTGGTTGTATTCTTATAACATTCATGTCCTACGTATATTAATATTGCTAAGAAAATTAAGATTTTGATGGTTACCAACCACCATTTTATCAAAATAAAATATAACAACCCTTCTGAGTTTGTTTGAGTATATATTAAGAAAATAAGATATACTATACCAATACCAATAAGTAAATATAGTTTTGTGATACAAATACATCAATTCAGAAGAAAACATTTAATTTGAAATAAAATGTTGCTTAACATCATTTTGTAGCCCAGAAACCATTAAAAATACCGTCCATTTTGTGCACCACTGTAATATTGTTTATCATTTATACGTATTGAAATATGCAATACACACATGAAATGTTAAATTTTGCCCGCTTTCATCTTTCCCCGCAAAAACTATACGAGAAAAATTGGAATTACGAAAGTAGACCATTATTAAATATTTTCCGCTTCAGCTAAACCATAAATACTCTCTGCGAGTATTTTTAGTTAAGATTATACTTCAGCCTTGTTTCTGGCAAATACCGAGTATGAAACTGGAAAAGAGTGAAGCGACTAAAAGACACGTGTATTATATTGTGTGTTATAGGGTCGGGTGGGTGGGAGAGCAGAAAAACAGTATAGAAGTTTTAGACGCCAAGAAACCAGGCTGCATATTGCGGCATTCCAAAAATTATCACTAAATCGCCGATTATTAATCATTAATACCATGAATTCGTATCATTTGTTGTTTTAACTAACGACAAATCAAGAATCAGAAGATCTCGGTGCCTCATGGGTACACGTTGAAGTCTTTCACAGTTGGGTCTGCTAGAGGTGTGAACTGTGAAGAAACAAAAAGATAAGAAAAATAATAAATGACAAGGAAGACTATAGTTAACACGCAAAACAAGCAGCTCTCATAAGCCTGTAATTCTACTGGTCCTCTACTGTAGCAGCTGCTATTGTGTTTGGGGCTAGGGGTAGTGTTTATGTTGTTTGTTCTACAGTCAACTCTCTCTAAAACGGACAGCGTCGGGACCGGCACCAACTGTCCGTCCTAGAAAGTGTCCGTCTTATGGGGAGTTTAGTTACAGTGAAATGGCTGAAAAATGGCAGGGACGGGACCAACACCAGGTGTCCGTCTTAAAGAGGTGTCCGTCTTATAGAGGTGTCCATTAAGAGAGAGTTGACTGTATATTGTTTTCTCGAAGGGAAGCGAGCCATTCATGGGAAACCTTACGAGAGTGCTACATGACCGAACGAATGCCCAAATTAAGCAGCAAAGTTGCAAAAATAGAATACCCACATAAAATTAAGTAAGATGCCCTTTTTTAACTTTTTTCTGGCGTCGCTAATACTGAGCAGAGTATAACTGCTTTAAACGTAAACAAAGCAGAGACTATAGACGCATGTAGGATACTTTGGAAAGACTACTTAGACTACGAGCAGTCCCTATTTTTTCGCAGAGTCCGTCGAGCTTGAAGCGAAATTATTTTTCGAAGAGTTCGTCGAGCTTATAGCGAAAAAAATTACGCGTGGGGGGAGGAGGCGGGGCCCCTCCTCCACCCGCGCGTATTTTTTTCGCTATAAGCTCGACGAACTCTTCGAAAAATAATTTCGCTTCAAGCTCGACGGACTCTGCGAAAAAATAGGGACTGCTTGTAGTCTAAGGACTACTATCACAAATGCGTAAGATGGAAGTCTTGTATCTCTTACCTGTTTGGTAAACTGGTCAACACAAGCCATTCTTATGCGCTCACTGGTAGCAGGACTGTCCAGTCTAAAGATCCCTTCCACACCTGATTCACGTCTGTGGATTAAAAAAAAATATTGATAAAAAGGCTTGAAAGTTAGAAACATATGAAGGTAAGTGCCTCGTCAATGTTGAAAAACTCGTGTTGAAGGAAAGCAAACAGCAAAATTATGCGATTCAGGTCAGGTACAGCAAACACCTAATTGTCTGGTCACCACCACAAGTCACACAATCGTCATTTAATGACTGTCAGAAGTCACACAATAGTCACGCTACAGGCATTTCTCACAAGTCAAGCAATAGTCATCTAATGCCTGCCACAAGTCACACAATAGTCAGGCTACATAGCACTGCAAGTAACGTGGTAGTCATTTTATGATTACAACAAGTGACAAATAGTCATTTAATGACTTCCACAAGTCACACAACAGTCATCAGTTTACTGCCACAAGTCACACAAATTTACCTTGCAGCCATGACGGCATCTTTGATGGCGTAAAACGCAGATGAGGCCAGGAATAAAGGAGGTTCTCCTACAGCCTGAAAATCAACGTAAAACAATCAGTGATGACAAAATTGAAAACTGAATTCAACCTACTCGGCATTTATTGATTGTTCTCAGTCTCAACTATCGTGTAAACAAGACCAGTTAATCGAGAACACTCTACAAAAAGCCAAAACGCTGGTTAAGTAAGTTTCTCCAGTTCACAGATTTAATTTCATGATCAGATGCAAGCGTTACATTTGCGTAACCGTATTTCAAACGTTTGCGTCGTGTATGAAGCAACCTTTACAACTGGCAGTAAATAGACAAAAAAACAGACGATTGTATGACTTTCACCAATAACTCATTGTAAAAATAACTGCTTGCAGTTTGTTTCTCTCTCGAAATCACGAAAGGACGAAACGAGAACGGGGCGAGGGTTTGAGACGAGACAAAGGGTGCGGCGTGAACGAGCCCCTACACGCCCAAACTGCCATTTTAGCGTTCCCAAAGTAAATGCTCGTCGGACCCTAAGGAAAAGGGTGGACTGCAAGCAGTCCATCAAAAAACAAGAAAGCAGCCAAACCCTAAGGCTTGGTTTTAGGATGCGAAGCACTTAAGATTTACTCGTTTTGTTTGAACTTACTTTTGAAGAGTAAACTGCTTTTTCGTTTGGTGCACTTCGTAGAAGATGAACGTAAAATTCCACTGGTATGTCTGCAAATCCGGGAATCTTGTACGCCCCAGGCCCCATCGTCCACGGAGAGCCAGTCTGTGAGTAACGAACCTCTTCCAGAGTGAACAAACCCAGTCCTTGTACAAAACCACCTTCGACCTGAAAGACCGCAGATTAGCATAAATGAAATCAAGAATGGATTTAACTAAGCGTCAGGAAAATAAACTGAATTGCAAGTAATAGACCTGCCTCTCCCAAGAGCAAGAATCAAAAAAAAGATTCCAACTGGCAGAAGACCATATAGTTTTCGTGACCGTCCAGCCTCTTCAAAGCACTCGTTAAGTTTCCAATTTTTATGATCCAATCAGAAAACAGCACGAGCACTAGAGAGTACTCTGAATCATCACGACACGATCAGTTGCTTAGCAACTTCGACTGGAAAACTGCGGTTTCAGTCCTGCTCGGGGATCGGAATTCGACATCAACTGATGCTTGTTCCTCCAACTACGTAAGTAAGACCGGTCTGGCATTTAAAATGACAGAAGCAGTTGTTTCGCTAAATAGAAAGGTTGTACTGACCTGTCCAATGTCGATAGCTGGGTTGAGGCTGGTACCAACATCCATCACAATATCTGTGCGAAGAACCTATTGGACAAATGTTGAAAAATCACGAGCCTAATAATTATAACCTGGAGAAGTACCAAGTGACTGAAAGATATAGATCTGTGAACATGGCTGGAGATGAAAAAATTTATGACAAGGCCGGCCTCGTTTGTAAGAGTCACACAACTGACTTTTTAAGATGGCGTGACAATGTCACAGACCATTCCCAATGGTATGGCAATATTGTGGCCTTTAGGTGACGTAACTCTTAAAATGAGATGACGTGACAACGCTGTGACTTAAGGCTCGTTTACACGAGCAATTGTTATGTGACAACTTTTATTTACTCGTGTTTATGAGAAAAATGGCCAATTTTTATATGTCAAAAATATTTGTCAATAAAGCTGACGTGCTACCTTTGATGTGACAAATAAAAATTGTCACATATGAAAATTGCTTGTGTAGACGACTCGTCACATAAAATGTGGCAAATATTGCGTCAGCATATGTGGTCCCCAATCTCCTACTGGGCACTGTGCGCGCGTATCTCTCTGCGTATCTCTAATGGCGCGCTTAACTTTGAACTTAACTTTGCGCGCTTAACTTTGAACTGCTGACAAATAATTGTTGTGTCATATATACGATCAAATATATTTGTCACATAAAAATTGCTCGTGTAAACGCGTTTATAGCGCAGCATGGCTTCCTTAGTTAGCTTCGGCTACTATGTACCTGATGATCTCCTGTGAGGCAGTCAACTTCCACTTCAGAGCAGGCAGCACCAAAACAAAAATAGTTAAACACTCTGCCGGTGTTCGTCTTCCAGTCATATCCTAAATCAGGTGTCCTGAAAAGAACGTGAAACCACTTTTTGAAACTTTCTGAAACTGGCGATTTCATGGCAAAAGAGATTTTATTTTCATGTTCAAAGTCGCATTATAAGAACATAAAATCCTAAAACATATTTAACAACGGAAGTTGGGAAGCACGTGTAAAACGTCTCATCCAATAAAGAAATCATCGGTCACCAACAGTCAATGCAAAATCCCTGTTTGCGCAATTTAATCCATAGATATTGATATCAGTAATATAACCTTACAGTTGCGAACCCAAAATTCCGTTCTTTTTCCCTAAGTTTCAAAGGTGCATAAGCATCTGCTTTCCGTTAAATTTTCTCGTTTCAACCAGTCTTGATACTGGCCGGATACTCATAAGCCGTACCAAAAGCATTCAAACACGAGAACTAAAACCATCAAACCCTGGATTAGCACCAATCGGTTTTCCGATAACAAAGCCTGAACACTACCAATAACCAACCAGAAAGCCTTCACATTGAACGGTGAGTCGGAATGCAAACGACTCCTGATAACTGAACACAACGGTACAAACAGCAAAAACAGATCAGCAGAAAAGAATTTTGTGTTCTCTCACCTGTAAAATCCATTAGCAGAAAGATTGACACGATCAAAGTAGGCTGAGCGAACCTAGAAAAAAACAAACTCCATATTATAGGATTCACAGTTGTATAACCAATACGTCGTTTGTAGATAGCTGGCTGCTAGCTTGATCAGTTATACAATTGTATCTATCTTGACGAACGAATTGACTACTCAACGATTAAAAGAACTGATAAACAGGCAGACGGACAGACAGACAAAGGCACGGATTACCGTCAACCTACCCAGTCCTCCCACTTTCCTTTC